>NC_081794.1:12675997-12990580 GCF_963082965.1 Carassius carassius
CTGAGGGAGCAAAGAATTAAATGACAAATTTTTAGAACCTCTGCTACTTTTTTTCTAAAACACCACAGAAAATAGAACATGCTTGTAGAAAATGTTGTTTAGTGTAACTTTAGACGCTCTGTCACTGCTGATATCACACATGTTGATATCAAACTCTTGTGACTGTGAGTTGAGCATAAGGACTTTCAGCATTGTTTAAACATACAGAAATGGAATGCTAAAGCTACAAACCCTATGTGGTTGAAAACTCATGACAACAGAAATTGGTTAATTTAACGAATCTCAAAATACATTTTATATCTTAAAATACAGGTTTAAATACTGTTTACACAAACAAGCAACTAAAAGAATTAAAACAGTTGTTATTTAAAATATTAATACTTCAGTACATGGTATATACTACTGAAAGAGAACTGTATAAATGTACCATTACAGAATATTTGGAGGTTGATACTGCCATAGGTACTACTATCATAGCACGCAAGCTGGTAAAATAAACAGCAGAATGCAAAATCATGCTTATAACAATCACCTGAACAACATTCAGTATCGTGGATGTTAAAATTTAAACCAAAAGCCATGAGACAGTGTCTCATTAATTTGCATGTTGGCACCACTGTATGTGGAGTCTTTATGTAAACATCTATGAAGTCTAAGTCCATTGTACAGTAATCAGCTTCTACCAGCAAACATGTGCAAGTGGCTTCCAGAGGATACTGATGACACTGTCTTGCTCTTAAACCTGTCGGTCTATAAAAGTTAAAAAGTGGGATAATTTTACACTGTATGTACGTGTGATTGTCCACAGGTACAGGAGGTTTGGAGAGAGGAAAATTTACAGATACTAAAAATAAATATAAGCAAAGTGTCTAATAGCACTGGAACAAAAACCACCCATTGCACAGTGGATTAACAACATGTTTGTCAATGGAAAGGATTACATATATTCTGAAAGGTAAAGTGTCTTTTTTATATATTTGGAAACCCTTTATTTCCTTTATTTCATGTTCAGAATTTTGTAATATAATGTAGGAGCGAGAAAGATCAAAGAATCAAATTACTTGATTCACCTTCAGCCACAATTTATTATTAAGCTGTCTGTCATTTATTCATTTACTTTTTTTTACTAAATTACCCATTTATTAATATGTAGAGCAATTTGACCAATTTTTTCTGTATACAATACTGGCAAAATTTGTTAGCTCTCAATAAACAAACTGTTCAAAAAAAGTGGGACAATATTATTTTATATACAATTTTATATACAATATAAAATGTTATTTGTATTATATTATTGATATATTATTAAAACAAAAGGTTTTTTTTTCATTCAATAGCTTTCATTGATATAATGCTAAAGATAGAAACTGAGTCTCTCTCTCTCTCTCTGTCTCTCTCTCTCTCTCTCTCTCTCTCTCTCTCTCTCTCTGTGATATACACATAAATGAATCAATGGATGGTCAGATGTTTTACAGATCCCAAGTTTCCACTATATTGTAGACTGGCTAAACAGGTTCTCTACAAACAGCCCGTTTGCAGCTGTTTTGACAAGAGATTGGCATTAATTAATCAAATTTGGCACCAGAGCTGTATTATTGATCAAATGCATCTTTGTTTTGGTCTAAGGGTGAGCTAAGGTGTGACAAGTGAAGTTCATAGGAGAGGATTTTTGCTGTCGGAAAAAGGAAAAATGCAAACAACATTCTCTTCCTGAGTTTCAGCGGATATTTGTTTCCCACACAGGATGTCATTCCCACCCTGAAGCCCCTGTTTTCCCTGCATCTACTTCATAGTCTTTCCCTCACGCACAGGGCCTGGCTGTGTGCTGCGGTCACAGAACATTACATTCTGCTCTTTTGATTTCCTCATATCCAGTTATACCTTGCATAACATCCTCAGATGAGATCATTTAAATATTTTAAATGTCAGATTTAGAGACACAAATACAAAACTCTCTCAGTTTCATTGGACTGAGGGAGCCTAAATTTATTTGACTGAATGATGCCATCAGTAAAATACAAAACCTGTTTGCTGTGAAGTAATAATAGGGCCTTTAAATCCATGCAAATGAAGTGAAACATCAGAGGATGTTTTTGTTTCAAAGGGACAATGTCCTCCTTGAGCTGTTGAATGGATTTTGCATGATTCTTTGGAAAGCCGCAAAACACATTGCATTCAAGATGGAATTCGTGACACAAAAGGTAAGAATTTTTGGAGAGATAATGACCTCAGCTTACCTGGAAAATAGTCTGACTAATACTGGCTGACATGTGGTGTCCGGAAAAACTGTACACTGTACAGTCTCTGTAGGAACCTGGGATTCTCCACCCTAATGCTGACATCATTCTTGCATATGAAGTTCAGGATATTGCATATTACCACATTAGGCCTGTTTCCAAGTCTCTTATATTCAGTAGAACTTATTAATTATACAAAATATACATCAATGAAGAAATAATGATACATGCTTTATGAATGATGATTTATATATACATTTACATTTTACATTTAATCATTTAGTAAACGCTTTTATCCAAAGCGACTTACTAATGAGAACATTAGAAGCAGACAGGTCAACGAGAGAACAACAACATTATAAAAGAGCCATGACAAGTCTCAGTTAGTTTAGTACCGAACGCATAGCCAGGGTGTTTTTTGTTTTATATGAAAGACAGGAAAAGTGCTAGTATTGGTTGGTTAAGTGCTATATATATATATATATATATATATATATATGTGTGTGTGTGTGTGTGTGTGTGTGTGTGTGTGTGTGTGTGTGTGTGTGTGTGTGTGCAATATTAATAAAATAAAATGACATTATTCATATTATATAATTACTCAGTAATCAAAACATGCTTTACTCTTTTTTCATGCTTTTCGTGTTTTTCACCAATAGCCTACATTAGAAATATGATTTTAATGATATTTATGATATTTATTTTAATATTTTAATTTGATTCTTCTGGTCTATGACTTATTTAGATTAGGTAAAGACCAGGATGCAATCACTTAGTATCAGTCGTATATTCATAGATTATGGTGATGGGCGGAGCCTCTATTCGTTGGCTGAATATGCTGTTTCTTCTCACTAGTCGTTCTGTGGATGAAGGCGAATGGGAGCTGGAGGATAGCAGTCTGCATATTCATTTTTTTCACCAGGATTTATGTTCATCTGTGCAACAATTAATGGATTATGCGAAAGACATTTAGAGCAGCCCCTGGATTGGGTTACGATAAGCTCAGTGTGTATCATAATATGATTTAATTTTGTGTTTAACAGACCGGTGTTATATTATTAAGATAGTAATCTAAGACTAGGACGTTATTTACATCAAGTCCCTCCGCAGAATGAACGTGGATGAAGATAACCGAGGTAAGGTTTCTGTATTATTCGCAATCATAAAGAGCTGTCAATCTCTGGTTTGTCTCAAAACCTACCCACACGGCATTTTTGAGTGTAACAGGCGCGTGCAGTTGATTCGGAACGCGCTTTGATGCCCAACACTAGATCAACATCTAACTCGGTTTCGTCACTATGAAGGATATTTCCTCAATCATCAGCACTGAACGGGAAGGAAAAAAGTAAACTTTAATATAACATTTGTCTTTTTTTAATACTATTAGTGATGGGATGATATAAAATACTTTATGTACACTTCAACGTTTAGTTTTTTTAAAAGGTGTTTATTTTTACGTGAAATGAGTTACAGTGTTCTTGCTGTGTTTTGTCACTGTGTTTTAATGAGAATTTGAGCATCGCTTCAGTCTTATTCCAGGAGCCGTTCATATGGCTGTTCATATGTAGGTCGTCAGTTTGTTTGATGTGAGATCCTTTGAAGTAGCTCGCGAGATGTTTATGAGTAGAGTTGTGGTGCCAAGAGGGATCATGAGGCATTTAATTAGTCAAGTGCTCGTATTTCTTATAGAGCACCGTCAGTGTTGGGGAGTAACTAGTTACATGTAACGGCGTTACGTAATTTAATTACAAAATTATTGTAACTGTAATTAGTTACAGTTACTAAGAAAAAATGAGTAATTAAATTACAGTTACTTATGAAATTTTTAACGATTACAACGGGGATTACATTTGAATATTTACACACATCCACATACAGATTTAACTGATTTATTTCCCAAATTGCACTGACTATTCTGAGACATACCGCCCTAATAATTTCCGGGATGCGGAAACACAGTCTGGTTCGTAGAATCCAGTCATAAAAACGGAATGCCTAACGCGGACGGAATATGCCACATTTTGGATGACTTAATCAAAAGTAGGTCAGTACACTTGAATCAAAACATGACATGGACTAGTGTCTGTGAATATAAAGCCCCAAAAATTCAATATATGACTTGCACATTCTGCCTGTCTGTGGAAATCAGGCGCGGACTGGACACCGGGAGAACCGGGACAATTCCCGGTGACCTGGCAGCCGATTTTGCCCCTCTATTTAATATCATTATTGTATAATTGCCTGCCGAATGTACTAAAGCGATCATTTGCGAATCCGCCATTTGATAATTAAATCTCTGATAAATCATGAAGTGTTAGTCATGACTCGCGTGCTCTCCGCGCCTCCGCCAAACGGTTTGGATCAGACTCGGAGAGAGAGAGAGAGAGAAGCAGAACTACTGTTCAGGGTTTCAGGTCAGTTTCATCTGTAAAGATGCTTTTTTGTCTTTGTTTTTTTTTTTTATTTAATCAAGCAGCAGCACGTTGCTCACCAGTCATCACTCAAAATACTATATAAAGGACATCATTATTATCTGTTGTAATGTTACAGTAGGAATTTAGCTAAAAAAAAAAATCAGATTTTTTTTATAGGTTTAGGGGGAGCTACGACAGACAACAGCACAACCCTTACGAAAATTAACATTTTAATATTTAACTAAAAATCCAGAGAAAATGGTTACTATTGTTTAAATGTGGTAACCAAAAATGTAAAATTATTTTACAAATGTATTTATTTAAAAATAAATACAAATCCATTTGCAAAAAAACAAAAACATAAGGTTATTTTACTTTTATATAGGCTAATAAAAGCAAGGTTAATTCTTGTAAGGGAAAAACATGACTCATGTACAGTATTAGGATTTTTCTATAAAGATATTGTAGTATTGCAGAGTATTGTATTGTAAAGTATAGTTTTGTTCAATCTTGAGTATTAAAGTCATGAAAGAGATGGATAACAGGGCAAAATAAAGAGACTGAAGAGAAGGTGCAGTTCAGGAGAGAACTTTTAATTATTTTGCATTTCCCCAAATTAAAGATTTAAACCTGTTTTATGTCAGGTCCATACAAAAAAATAGTTTTGTCCATGAATTTGTTTGTGTGAGTTTGGATTTCCCAGTCTGAATTTTTTTCCCAGTCCGCCCCTCCTGTAAATTAATGCCAAAGACATGGTTTCATTTACTACACATAGGCCTACTGAAGCTCGCAGTGTTTTCAACCTCTGCTGCCTCAATATAGGAGTACACGAGCACATAAACACAATTTCTAGAACTGCTCTGTGTCACTTCATGTGCATTTTACTTATTTTGAGAAAACTATCATCATATACAAAGAAACAGCAGTTTAAAAAAAACACCAATGTTTAGGAGTTTATTACACATAATACGTCACATGCTTATTAGATAACTGTATTTGAGTTGATGTATATGCTTTTATTTATTATTCTTTAATTTTCACAAATTTAGAAAGTAATCAAAAAGTACTCAAAAGTAATTAGTTACATTACTTTAATAAAGTAATTGAAAAAGTTACACTACTATTACATTTTAAACAGGGTAACTTGTAATCTGTAACCTATTACATTTCCAAAGTAACCTTCCCAACACTGAGCACCGTATAAATTAGCCTACCAGTTTATTAATTAGAAAATATCACTTTTAGAATTGAACAGTATCCGTTGAGTGCCATACAGCTCTCTACTGTAGTGCTGACATTCAACCGGGAGAGTAATGTTGCTTTAAAATAACAGATGTTTCACAAAAAAAAAACTTTTGTATATATCTTTAATTAAAAATTAAATAAATAAATAAATACAAATCAAAAGAAGCCACCTAGTGATCATTGTCAGGAAGAAACTCACAGACTGATCTGGTATAGAGTTCCTTAATGGGTGGAGCAGAGTGAGAGATTACTTCTGCTGATTCAAAGGAGATGGTCCTCACCGCAGAACACAAGATCCAGGGGAAGAGGTTGGATCCAGATGCAACTCCTCCCACCTTACATGTGCCTAAACCTACCCGTCTCCAGAATCAGGTGTGTTTGGTAAATAAGACATGCAAGTAGTGCATTGTTAGGTCAGCTTCAGGAACATTTTTGGGAACCACTGACCTAGCGCGGGGCTGTCCAAACCTGTTCCTGGAGGGCCACTGACCTGTAGAGTTTAGCTTCAACCCTAATTAGCCTGAGACTTGTTTTAGGCTCGCTAGACTTCCAGGCAAGTGTGTTGGAGATGGCTGATGCTAAACTCTGGATCTTATTATTGAGGTGCCTTGTGGGATTGAATGAGTACACTCGATATAAATGGCTATATACAGTACAGACCAAAAGTTTGGACACACCTTCTCATTCAAAGAGTTTTCTTTATTTTCATGACTATGAAAATTGTAGAGTCACACTGAAGGCATCAAGGGCTATTTGACCAAGAAGGAGAGTGATGGGGTGCTGCGTCAGATGACCTGACCTCCACAGTCACCGGACCTGAACCCAATCGAGATGGTTTAGGGGTGAGCTGGACCGCAGACAGAAGGTAAAAGGGCCAACAAGTGCTAAGCATCTCTCGGGGAACTCCTTCAAGACTGTTGGAAGACCATTTCAGGTGACTACCTCTTGAAGCTCATCAAGAGAATGCCAAGAGTGTGCAAAGCAGTAATCAAAGCAAAAGGTGGCTACTTTGAAGAACCTAGAATATGACATATTTTCAGTTGTTTCACACTTTTTTGTTATGTATATAATTCCATATATAATTCCACATGTGTTAATTCATAGTTTTGATGCCTTCAGTGTGAATCTACAATTTTCATAGTCATGAAAATAAAGAAAACTCTTTGAATGAGAAGGTGTGTCCAAACTTTTGGTCTGTACTGTATATATTCTCCAAGTTACTTATACTATTTGAGATATTAATGTATTTTCATTTTAAAATAGTAACAAATAACCATAGTACCTTTACTGTAGTAGTGTGTGGTTTCCATGGTAATTTTTAAGGGACTGGAAGATTTCTTTGATTTCTTTGTTCTGTATTTAGATATTAAATTTGACATGTACCTTAACAGTATAATGATCATAGCACTCTGGTCCATGGGTTATAGTGTTGACTATTTTTGAAAGATAACAAAACGTAATGGATAAGCACCAGTGGGCTTTAAGATGACTCTTTTGCAATGATTTTGCTTACAGTTACTATATATGGGATCTGACTAAGACAGTGGAGATGGTAGTGATTTAGTTATGCTCTGAGAGCTGTTTTGGTATATCAGTGTAAAAAAACAAAGAAAAAAACACAGAAACAGAAACCAGACCTTAAAGCCAGACATCTCAAGCACTTTTGAACCTGTTTCATTATGTTGATTTACAGCCGTTATCACTTAATCTGACAAAGAGCAATTGTAAATGTCTACAAGAACAAGAAAGCACAGAGTTGTAGAGGTACCATTAGCTCACTAGGTCTTTCCAGTTCCTCTTGTATCATGATCCTGAGAACTTCAAAGCATTGGACTCAATGGCTATTTGTCTTATCTTACTGTGGATGTTACTTCCTTACAAATGGAAAAAGATTTTCCCTCCGTTTCTGTGGCAGATGGTTGAATGCAAAGAAAGACTGATAGGATGTCGTCAAGGACAGCCCTCTTAACAGTCTCTACACTGTAAAAAATGACAGTGTATTTAACAGTAAATTACTGTAAAAATGCTACAGTAAAAATCTGTTAAATGGTTTACGGTAAATACCCTACTATATACTGTGAAATTTATTGGTTTACATGTCATTTTACAGAAGTATACCATTTTTGGAAGTGAAAAAGTATAAAGAAAAAAATTCAGTGAATAACCGTAAATTGCCTTTCCCAGAATTCCCTGTGTTACATTTCAAATTTTATGTTTTTTGGTTGAAATAACCGTGTTTATTCTTATTTTTTTTCTCATGTTTAATGAATGTTTATTGCATTATTTCCATTTCATGTGTGTTACCATGATGTTGTTTAGTATGAATGACACTGTGCACCTTCTATATATGTTATTATTTAAAAGCTGCTTGTGATGGGCTTCGGTTCATGATGTGACTTTCTCATCACCACCTGCATTTGGTGGTTATCAGTGTATTACAAAGGAACAAAACAGATTTTAGTTCTTTAAAGGGTTAGTTCACCCAAATATTAAAATTATGTCATTAATAACGTACCCTCATGTTGTTCCAAACCCGTAAGACCTCCGTTCATCTTCAGAACACAGTTTAAGATATTTTAGATTTAGTCCGAGAGCTCTCAGTCCCTCCATTGAAGCTGTGTGTACGGTATACTGTCCATGTCCAGAAAGGTAAGAAAAACATCATCAAAGTAGTTCATGTGACATCAGAGGGTCAGTTATAATTTTTTGAAGCATCGAAAATACATTTTGGTCCAAAAATACCAAAACTACGACTTTATTCAGCATTGTCTTCTCTTCCAGGTCTGTTGTGAGATTTCAAAACACTGCAGTTTAGTGATATCCGGTTCGCGAACGAATCACTCGATGTAACCGGATCTTCTTGAACCAGTTCACCAAATCGAACTGAATCGTTTAAAATGGTTCGCGTCTCCAATATGCATTAATCCACAAATGACTTAAGCTGTTAACTTGTTTAATGTGGTTGACACTCCCTCTGAGTTCAAACAAACCAATATCCCGGAGTAATTCATTTACTCAAACAGTACACTGACTGAACTGCTGTGAAGAGAGAACTGAAGATGAACACTGAGCCGAGCCAGATAACGAACAAAAGATTGACTCGGGTTTTTTTTTTTCGTTGTTTTTTTTTTTTACAGTGTATCACAACCACACATTTATGGCCTTTTCACATTTTTAAAAACATTGCTTTGTCCTTAGCTAAGGTCCAACAAAGAGGCAGACTTTGTCAGACTGATTAAAGGAGAGATAGTGAGGTCTGGTACTCATTAACATTGTCTGCATCTGATGCCATCGGTGTCTGATCCAGGCTCTCCTGAGGAGCTGTCTGGCACCAGGCATGACACATGCAGTGGTCAAAACCTCATCAGTGGTGTGACTGCACCAGCTGAGATCTGAAGGTCCGGACACCATGCCTGGCAAATCTGCTTAAGGTTAAGACAATGTCAGCCATGTTGTTATATCAAAAACATTTTCATGTTTTCATTTCACTGCTGTGTGATATCCGTTCTGAATACTGATATTTGATGTTTGTGTTTGCGGCCGATTGAGATTTTTGCATGAGGTTTAATCTATGAATATTACAGATGGTGTCAAACATTTATCATGTGGATACTTCCTTATTATTGTGAGTGGATGAGACAAAAGAATGAGAGAGATTTTAGTGTGTTTGTTGTAGTCTAAGTGTCACATATGGAATTGATTTGAAGAAAGTCTGGAGGGTCATCAAATATGTTTATGAGCTATAGCACTAGTTGAAAAGAGTTGAATGAGTGGAGAGTGAATTTCCGTTGTTGAATGCAAATATTTTCATATTTGTTTTAAAAATCTGAAAGGGAAAGTTAAAAACCTAAATAGGTTTTTGATGAGGTTGTCAAAACATTTTGTTTCGGCAGGAGATTTAAAAACAAACAATCACTAGTACAAAGGACCCTTGTCCAGTTTTCCACCCACTGAGTCAGGACCATCCCAAAGCCCCATCTCTTTTATGTATGGAATGCAGTATTCAGCAGCCATGCATTCTTGGGCATTACTTTATCATTTGCAGGTTTGCAAAAAGAAAGAGACATTAAAGGGGATGTGGGTATTACATAAGATAGATTTAATAGAAGATAACTTTTGTCACTGTTACATACTGTGAATTACTGTATGTTTAATGATTGAATAGTTTTTCTTGTTGAATCCCAGTGCCTTTTAATGTGTTTATTTTCTGTTAGGAATATCAATTTCCTGAGAGTCATTTTTTCATTGTCACCTGTATGTTGAAGATATGTGTAAAACATAAATATATAATATCATAACTTTATTATATTTTCATAGTTGAAAATGTAATCTTTCATTTATAAATTGTTTATAAATTATTTAAAATATTTTTAATACACTACTGTTCAAATGTAGCGCAAAATATTTTTTTAATGTTTCTGGTACTCAAAATGGCTGCTTTTATTTGATCAGAAACACAGTAAAAGCTGTAATATTATGAAATATAAGTTCAATTTAAAATTCCTTTCCTATTTTTGTATATTGTCAAATGTAATTTATTCCTGTGATGGTAAAACAGCAGCAAAACAGTTTTCAGCAGCTATAACCCAGGCTTCAGTGTGACCCTTCACATGATCCTTAAAAATTATTCTAATATGCTGATTTGGTGTTTAAAAATCATTTGTTATTATTTTCAGGATTTGTTCAGGATTTTTTAATGAATAGAATGTTTTTTTTTATTAAACGTAATGTGCTGAATAAAACTATTTAAAAAATCTCACTCACCCCAAACTTTTTAACTTTTTTTAAAAGGTGGTACTTTTGTACTTTTTTTTATTGGAATATCCTTGCAAAAAAGTCCAGGTTTGTTGGTTTTACAATAGTGGACTGTTACCTTCATTTGAACAAAATGCACCCCAAAACTGGGAATATAAAAGCAGATGTTGGGGTGTGTTGTGGTATATCCCATCTGTTTTTTAGCTAATACTATTATTTGCTAAATAAACACATTCCGTGGGGCTTTACGAGGATAAAGACAATCACACACTGATCAGAAAGCAACTTTGTTCTCTTTTGAACAGAGATAAGCTCTGCCCATTCCATCTGTCTGACTGGTTGGCTTTAACATTGTAATATATTAATTATCATGATTGACAGATATATTAACTCAGCACTGAAGATGTGCAATGGACCAACATATACAGTAGCCCACATAAGCCTGTATAGATGCTTTATGCACTGTTATCATGTTTGGATAAGTTAGTGACACATCTGTGTATGCAGCAGACTTCCTGTGTTGTGGGCCCTGTCTGAGTGTGTGGTTAATATCAATGGGTAAGCCTGTGGAATTAGAGCAGCTGGCAGCCCATGCAGCTTTTGAGAATAAGGATAAGATATAGTTAGAGGGATTGAGGCCAGTGTGTAGATTAAAGAGGGTGTTTGAGACCAGGATGCAGTGTTTACTGTATTCACACCCAGAATGTCAACATATCCAACTCATCTTTTCCCATATATGCGATTTTCAGTTGAATTTTGTCTAATTTAGGCTATACTGAATTTAAAGACCCTTCTGCAGCTGTAATAGTTTCTAAGCAAAGTGTCACTCATGCTGATGGAATGTAGCTTTTAAATTGACAGTTTTGCATGCAGTCAACATTCCTTTTTTCCCACAAGACAGGGTGCAAGGTGTTGATGTCATCACTAGCCACAGATGTTTTTAGTGTTCTTTATTTATTTTTCCTTCTTTATTTATTTTTTTAATTAAGCATTAACAGTTTATATGAGTAAAATGGAAAGCAACCTGGTAATATTAGTAACAGCCAATCAGTCCAATATCTTGATGAAGACCAACTAATTTTCATAATGAGCCTCAGGCCATTGTGGCTTCATTTCATGAAAAGGGAATATACTTCTGTTCTACTGATTTTTTGCCAATTCCACAGGCAAGTTAGAGGCACAGAATGTTCATATCTTGAAGGAATATTCTATTTATACCCCATTTTTTCCATACTAGTTACATTTGACCATACCCAGACCCTGTTGCGTAATAAACAAATGGCTCCTCATTAAGATTTAGTATGACTTTTATATAATAATAAAAAATCACGGCGCTCAATATAAAAGCACAGAATGACTGCAATGAATCACCCTATAATGTTATTGTTAAGGTTGAACCCTGATTCATGCACTCATTCTCAACTTCCTCTCCATTGTCATAAGGCAGAACCAGACAACCACCGGAAATTCCCTTGTGCCCCTCTTATTAGCCCATCCCTTGTCTAATCCTGGTGCGCCTAAGGTGCAATTACATAATGTACTAATTTACAATGAGGTCCTCACCCAAAACATGGAGAATACTTGTGAAAGTTTTGAAAAATGATGAAGTCAGTTCAGGAGATTTTGATCCTTTGTGACTTAATTAAGCATCTAAAACGTCTACAAATGTGTTATAAAACACCCACAGAGGAGTTTGTGATTTTCAATACATGTTTTCTTTACTGTAACCTTAACTGGCACCTTAATGTTGTAAAGTTGGATCAGCTTATAGTCTCGTATTTATGTGCAGCATGACTTGGATCATGGAAGGTCAAGTTGTCTTGAACATTCAGAGTCATACAGTAGGAGTCCTGAAGGAATTACATAAAATACTCTGTTTTCATCTTAAAAGAAAAGCTTCTTTCTTGAGCACTAGGTTGCCAATATTCATTTCAATAACATTATTTATTGAGATAAATGTGGTGTTTAATTATTATTATTATTATTATTATTATTTTTGTCTTAGCACTTAAGGATTTGAGTTTAGGTCAGCAATATAGCTGTTTTGACAAATGATAAAGTATACAGCTTCTTTGGATGTCTTGTAGAATCTCTTTTTTCTTGGTTATTATTATTAGATGATGAACCATTTTAACGTCACATTTGTTTCTCAACAGTGCCTGAAGATCTCTCACTTGAAGAGAGAGATGAACTGTCCAACATTAGATGGAGGAAAAAAGAGCTACTAGATGACATTGAGGTATCTGCTTTAATGCAGCCGTTATCATTTAGAATCATTAAGATATTAAGTGATCATTACAAGTTCTACCTGATGGGAGCTGAATGTCATTGGACAATACACTGCATGCATTTTAAGAATATTAAGGCAGATTATAGATGAACTTGATTATCTTCAGTGATATAACTTAAGCAACCACTTTTTCTGTTATTCTTGCAGCGGTTAAAGTTTGAGATCTCGGAAGTCATGACAGAGATCGAACATTTAACGTGTGTCAGAGAGACGTATGTTTCTTGTTGTTTAACAGATTACAACCCTTTCTATAACATTTAGATAATATTAGTTCATATTTGTTATTTTAAAAGAGAACTTTTTTGTTTTTCGCCACATTACAGAAAAAGCACGCAGAGGAACAAGCAGATTGCTGTCGGAAGAAAGAAATTCAATATGGATCCTAAAAAGGTATTATTGTTTTGATTTCTTTATTCACCATACCATATATAAAATAATGTCCAGGTTCATGTGTTACATTGAGCCTAAGCAAACATCATGAAGTGGGTAACATCCTTGCAGGGAATCCAATTTCTTTTGGAGAATGATCTTCTGCAGCACACACCTGAGGACATCGCACAGTTTCTCTATAAAGGCGAAGGCTTAAACAAAACTGTCATAGGAGATTATTTAGGGGAACGGTAAGTCACATCACCCTCATTCACATAGCAAGACCAGTCTTGATATCTTTGCAAAATATATGTGCGTTGTCCGCTCTCTCTGGAAATGACTTCCTCATTTGTAACAGCTGAAAATGACCACAAGTTTCCAAAACAATATTTAGCATATCACCCAGACTGCATGAAGGCGCCTTATCTCACCCTTACCGACAGGATTAGATATAAAATGTTATTATTGCCACCCAGTGCTACATCTATCAATATCAAGACAAATGAAGGTGTAATTGTAATTGTAAAGGTCTGCAAAACTTTAGTTGCTCAGCATTGTCCCATGATGCATGTTTACAAAAAAAGAGACTAAGCTTGATCTACAGTGTAATAGTTGTCAGATATAAAAATAGCCTTGTCCACGTAGGCATCCTGTCCAAGTTGATAACCGTTATCTTGGCTATCCTAGCCTGAAGATCAATTGTACAGTCGTCCATTTGATTTGGTACTAGAAAATGTGGTTATAGATAATACATAGCTATTACTGTTAATTGTATTTACGAGGAAGAGCTGGAAGCTGTAATCATTGTGTCTCTGTTTAAAAGAGTTTGGAGATGTGGTTCTATCTTAGCTTGTGTAATCAGGCATGCTGTGATACATCATTTCATTACACTTTATGTTCATATCTCTATTTTTTTAAGACCCTTGTATGTATTCAAATGATAGTTTTTATGTCCATACACCAAACATGGTCTTACTTAATTGTTCTTGTGTGAAACCCTGCTGTAGAAAACTGAACAAATGAACAGTGACTGACTGAAGTCTGTACAATTTTTTGATTGACCTCTGCTAAAATGAGTGCATGTATCTCTGGAGATGGAGCCTAGAGCGAATGAGGAAATAACTACTGCTGATTAAACCTTATTTTCCCATTATTTTTAGAGATGACTTCAACATTAAAGTTTTGCAGGCCTTTGTGGAGCTTCATGAGTTTGCTGATCTCAACCTGGTGCAAGCATTGAGGTGAGATAGATGTTTTCTTCACCATTCATTATAACACCACTATATGGAAATGGAATCATAAGAAATGTCATTAAGCTGTAGTATTTGTATACCTAGAAATTAGCAGAAATGTTCATTTTCAAAGATCACTAACAATTTCAATAATTTTTGCCCAGCTAACAACAAAAGAATGTTTTGCTAACATTTCTATAGGCTATGAAAATTGTATTTCTGAATGTTCAGAACCTCCAAATGTTAGAGAAACCGGTAAGGGAATGTTCCATTTGATCATTTTGCTAAATTTACTAAGTGGTAAAATGTAATTAATCTTATATTAACATTACTGGAAGAAGAAACTTTGCAAGAAACCTGCCAAGTCTTTGAGAGAACTACTTTCTTGCTATTCAGAAAAACTAGAACAAATTTCATTGTTTGAACTAAAAGACTTGAAAGACATATTTGAACGATTTTCAGACATGTTTGTTCTGTTTGAAGTTAAACAAAAAAATAAAATGGGACAAAATGTTCAGTCATTAAAACATAATGTGAGTGACGTAAGCCATTCATTGTCTTTGCATCACTCTGTTACTGCTATTAAAATAAAATCATACATACTCATTTATTCTCTCAGACAAAGGTCCATCAAGTAACCATTATAATTTTAAGTGTCATTCCCTTTTCTCCCTGGCAGACAGTTTTTGTGGAGTTTCAGACTTCCTGGTGAAGCACAGAAAATTGATCGAATGATGGAGGCCTTTGCTACTCGATATTGCCAGTGTAACCCAGGTGTCTTTCAGTCCACAGGTATGATTTTTTTTCAGTAGTAAACGTGCCTTCTTCCTGAACCCTTCTTTGTGGCCTAAACCCCTCATATGCCTAAAGCTCTCATTCAGCATTAAAGGGTTAGTTCACCCAAAAAATGAGACTTCGGAACACAAATTAAGATTTTTTTTAATGAAATCCGAGAGCTTTCTGACTTTGCATAGACAGCAACACAACTACCACTTTCAAGGCCCAGAATGGTAGTAAGGACATTGTTAAAACAGTCCATGTGACATCAGTGGTTCAACCTTAATTCTAGGAAGCTATGAGAATATGCGCGTTCACGAGAGTACCACAATGTATGCGTATGGTGCTGCTGACACAGCAGTCACATGGACTATTTTGATGATGTCCTTATTACCTTTCTGGGCCTTGAACTTTGGTAGTTGCATAATGGGTTTGGAATGACATGAGGGTAAGTAATTAATGATAGAATTTTTATTTTTGCATGCTGGGCAGTGTCTCTTGAATTACAGCACACTTGGAGTATCTGTAGGAAATCTGGTCCTCTGAGGGCTGAGCTTTATAACTGCAGGGATAAATAGCGGAGATGTTGGCACACACTGTTATTAGAGACTGTATAAAATGCAGCACCACAGAAATGGACTAAAGACACTGTGCTAAAACAAAAGCGCAAGGGAATAATTATTTATTCATAAACAGAGTCTGCAAATGTCCAAAGCATTAATATCTTTCTTTCAGCATGGAGACATACATAGAGATGAAGAAACATTAAAAACTGGCCTGTATCTTGCATCAAACTCTATGCTTTCAAAATGTATCATTTAGAAGTCAACTAATAAAACATTAAAATGAGTCGCATGCTTAAATTTTATTTGCCATTTCTGGACCTGCAGAGCTGAGTGATCGATCCAAGTTTCTGCTCTCCACAGACACGTGCTATGTTCTCTCATTCTCCGTCATCATGCTCAACACCAGCTTGCACAACCCTAATGTCAGAGACAAGCCCACGGTGGAAAGGTTCATAACCATGAATCGGGGCATCAACGAGGGAGGAGATCTGCCTGAGGAGCTGCTCAGAGTGAGTCTCTGTGTCATTCTGTGATGGAGAGAGCTGCACACTCATCACTAAGTTATGTTTGTAATGATAAAATATGCATGTGCATATTGCGTTTTTTTCTTCTTCTTAGAATTTATATGAAAGCATTAAGAATGAGCCTTTCAAAATTCCTGAAGACGATGGGAATGATCTAACTCACACATTCTTTAATCCGGACAGAGAGGGATGGCTGCTAAAACTAGGTGTGTATATCTATCTGTCTGTATGCCTGTCCATCTGCTCCTGTATCTAGCGTTCTTTCACAGTTTGAAACCCATGAGTTTCCCCTTATAGATTGGATTTAATATGGTATTATCCAGCACCTCGCTCAATAACTATTTTACATTATGGCTCATACAGCAGATTTGCTACTGTGACATCATTCAAAGTTATTCGTTTTTTTTTTTTGTAGTTTAGTTTTTTTATGATTCTTTATCCATCAAATGAATTTTGGAACTACAGTAATTCTGTGTCATGCAGTGCTTTGTTATTGTCTGTTATTTGAATTGTAGGGGGAAGAGTAAAGACCTGGAAGAGGAGGTGGTTCATTTTGACAGATAACTGTCTGTATTACTTTGAATATACAACAGTAAGTACAACTGCTCCATATGTCCTGTTTGGGCAATACATAGATTTAAGATTCATCTATAAAATGCATTGATGATAGCTAGTGAGATATATGTTAAAGGAAGTCACATAGAAGAGGAAGTGAGGTAAAAAAGAGTAAGCAAACAGCCAAGACCACAAGCAGACACAAGCACTTCTTACCAGCTTCACATTTACAATAAAGAAACACTCTTTCATCTATTGATGTATTTCTGAAGTTTTGGCGGAACTTTGAACCACAATTTGCTATTTGTTCATTTCAGCTGGTATAAAGAGAGGAACATTCTCATTTTAGAGCTTTTGATTGGACTAAAAAATTTGTGTAGTCCATCAGTAAGCACATGTTAAATGGGTACACATGCTAAAAATGAATTTTGTGAGTGTTTATGAGTACACTAGCATATATATATGACCTCAAAGTGAATGCACTTGGACTAAAACCCAAAACACACTCCCTGTTACAACTTCCCCGCTGTGTCATCT
Source organism: Carassius carassius (assembly GCF_963082965.1). Taxonomy (NCBI): domain Eukaryota; kingdom Metazoa; phylum Chordata; class Actinopteri; order Cypriniformes; family Cyprinidae; genus Carassius; species Carassius carassius. Next base: position 12,693,499 of record NC_081794.1, read on the forward strand.
CATCAGCAAAGTGGAAGGAAATAATGCATTTTTTCCCTAGTCGTGTGCCAGATTTAGATTAAGAAACAGACAGTAGTTGCTTAATGTGCACATAGTTAGTTCCCTCACTTTTTTATATCCCCATCATCTATTTCCCGTTAAAGGAAACATATTGCGGATTAAGACTAAGACTAATTCCTTTAATAAGAAATAAACATAGTGGATTAATGGTCTGTTACTCATATGTTCACAGGACAAAGAGCCTCGGGGGATCATTCCACTGGAGAATCTTAGTATAAGAGAGGTGGAGGAACCAAGAAAACCAGTATGTTTACTACTTCAAGCTCTCAGTTAAATTATATTCTGTAGTTAGTCTTTAAGAAGAATCCTACATTTAGTTATCCTAAGTTAGTCATCAAGAAATGAAGTAAAAGGGACCGTTTCATGCTTCAAACTTTCAGAATTGCTTTGAGCTCTACAACCCCAGTCATAAGGGACAGGTAATTAAGGCATGCAAGACGGAGTCTGATGGGAAGGTGGTGGAGGGGAATCACGTGGTTTACAGAATATCCGCACCCACGCCAGAGGAGAAAGAAGAGTGGATCAAATCCATCAAGTAAGGCTTCACCGTGTCAGCCCTCATTATTCTCTTCTCAGATAACCGATGTGTGCTGGTTGTAGGTCACACACACACACACACACACAGATGCTCAGAAAGGAACATTGGCTTCTCTTATCATAGAACATCGCCATTGTGCTGATAAGATGAAGCTAGAGTCTTCAGTGTTTTAGACCTTGGCTATGCACTGCAAAGAAATATCTAATTAGATATTAAGATTTGTTTTCAGATAATATTTCTTGAATTGATTTATAGTGTGTATTTTTTAAAGCACAATTCTAACCAAATTTTGTGAGGTTTTTACTTTAAAAAAAAACTGAATAAATATTATTGTTTGAGTGGATGCTAAAATCAATAATTCTTCTTCAAACTGAAAAAAATCTTAGTATCACAATTTGGATTAAATGTAATCATTTTATTTACGTTTTTACTGGAAAACAGGATAAAATATCATAGTGTGGTGCCTATATAAACCTCACACTTTAGGGCTGACAAGACTATAATGAATTCTGAGTGACCCACATCCTCTGAAGGTTAAATGGTCTTCCCTGAAGATAAATCAGCATTTATCACTGGAGAAAGGGAAGCCAAAGACCACTTAGTCTCTTACTGTGAACCCATGACTCTGACTTTGTTTTCCTGCCTAAAACAGACTTGATTTAACTGAATTGGAATACATATGTTCGGGTCTTATCTAGGTCTCTGAAGGCCATTTGTGTACAGTTGTTAAACAAAACTGGCACTGTAGGCGTCTATGTAAGTGTCTAGTTAACACATGTCCTCTGACTCAGCTGGAATTGTGGAACTGCTCTGTGGTCAGTTTAGCCTGGAGTTTTACATCAAAAGCTGCCTCAGCATGTCCTGTGGGACTGCCAAAAAATCTGTGCCACCCAACCCCTACATAAAAGAACCCTCTATCGTTTTATAATCAGGTCGACTGCTTCCAAAAAATATTGTTATTGTTTTATGTGGATGTATATCTTGATGCTGTGATTGTACAGTTTATGTTTTATTGTTGTTATCCTACAGGGCAAGCATTAGCAGGGATCCTTTCTACGACATGTTGGCTACTAGGAAACGGCGAGTGGCCACTAAAAAGTGAGCCATAGACCTTTCGAGTTCGGCCTTAATAATCACTCTTTAAGTGGAAACCTTCACATGAGGATGTTGCAAGAGGCGACAAACAGAGACATGAGCAAGGACAATATTTTAAAAATGATGGGGTCTGTAGGTCCTGATGTAATGTAAGGGATGTGTATTAAATATTTCTCTCCAAATGGATTGTATGGGGGAAACATTATGGTGATAATGCAATTATATGCTGAATGTGTGTTTGTAAGAAAGAACTTTGCTTTAAGAGTGATGAATGATTCAGCTATGCTTCAATGTCGGCTTAATTTCATGTGACGGTCTATTATAGAGTAAGTAGCACCCCCTGCTGCTTACAACAGGAACTGCTATCGCAAATTTCCAGGTATCGTTATGGAGATGTTCTCAAGTCAAAATCCAAATTTAAGCTCTGGTAATGTATAGATGTGGATGAAATCTATGTAAGATATACCAGACTGCTGGTGATGTAAATTCATAAGTAGTCTATGGATACAGAAAATAGATCGATATGGCAGGGATCCATGCTGAATAATTTTAGTACTATATGGTAATTCAACTATTGTCTTAATTGCATCAGTAGTTTTAAATGACTTTATTTTGTCAGTTGTGACTTTATTATGTGTCTTATCATTATAATCCAAATCAGCCGGACTGGTTGCATTAATTGGAAGAAAAAATTATTAATACTATATTTATTATGTTTCTAAGGTCCTTAATAGGCCTAGTATTATATAAAATACTGTAAAAATCAATTTCTGACGTTCTCTTAATACGCTAATATTATATGATGACTTTATAAGAATGCAAACTCTATACTCTACACCCGTTTGTATTCACCTTTTTATTTAAATGGTTGCTAATATAAGTGTTTTGTTGTATTTATGTAATAATGACAATGTTAACTGAACCTAATTTTTTTTACCATGTTTGCAAATAATACACACACACACAAATAATATCACAAAAGCCATAATTATTTTTTTATTATTTGAACTATTTTAGAAACTCTATGGATCTAAAATGGATGTATATGCAATTTTTGTATACAGCTATTCAGCTGAGATATTTTAAGTGAAGGGTGTATAACTCTGTAAACATGAAACTCATTATTTCTCATAGTTTATTGCAAAGTGTACAGGAAATACTCATAGATACACTGCGAAAATATTAATCAATATGATTTAAATTAACCAGTCAACTGTCATTACCGTCCAGTTCCATGTAGGACAGCAATACTAATCAGTGAAATATAGAGAATACGATTTATGACAAATTCATCAACAATGAGGCCCCCTTTTCTAGGTTTACCTGTTAAGACAGACAAAACCATAGCGATGCGCAGCCAAACCCAGCTTAAAATCGAATACCTGCATAATTTTATTTAAGGTTTTAGGATATTACTATTATAGTTAATATAAATAAAAAAGTCACTATTATTCTGCTCAACATTTCTATGGTAAATATGCAGCATGCTCTGAAGACTGTATTTCCGAACCCTGTGTGTGTAAATAGTAATTCAGATATCTCAGATGAAACAGATTTGTCATTACGGTCAATGAAGCCTTTGGCACTGATCTAATAAAACATTTTTATGTTGAGATTCTGCAAAGATTTGACTTCATTGAGGACACAGAGAAGCTATTTCTCCAATTATTCGTGAGCTGCTTGTCCTGTCCTACATCTCACTGTAACGGGTATCCACTGCAGGCCTCCACCCCAATTTTACTCTACTACCTAATTGTGGCTCTTCCCACTTTTAAGTTTCCAGGCTACAGTGCATATCCTTTACTTGGAAAATGAGGTGGTGTACATAAATGGTAAATGCTGTAATTATACCATTGGTTTTTTTTTTTCTCTCTCCAAGCAATATTCAGTGTCCTCTACTAATATTTGTATAGTTAGTAAACATGAGCCAATGGACTGGAAAATGTTGTTACTGTTTATCCTTTCATTTATTCAAAACACTCACAAAAATGGCACCCTCAATCACAGCCAAACGAATAATAAATACTTTCTTCAACCTATTTTTGTCAAGATAAGCGTTCAGAGTCTTTTTGAAGAACGTGGCAAGGGATGCCATCATTTTAAATCTATAAATCACTAAACAAACCATTTTTCTCAAATTAATAACAGATCCCAATATTAGTTGAGGGAATTAATTCTTTTTTTCCCTTTTCTTTCTCATGTACTTAGGGAGCCATGTTGCATTAGTAATAAAAAAAAGTTGAAGTATTTTGAATGTTATTGCTTTGCAAGTACTGTGCATTCTAGTCTACTAATTAATAATTTCGTGCAGTTCTACATTAAGCCGCTTTCATTGTTTTTTTTTTTTTGTCGTATTTTAGATGTAAATAAATGACCATTACAGCATGGTTTGCTGGTGTATAGGGCAAAGGAAAATTAAAGTCTGTCTTAAGCTGTTACGATTACTGAAATATAGCTGAAACAAAGAAAGTGCTGCACTTTGACATCAACTAAGATATTTTTCACAGAACAAAACAAATCTCACAAGTCATTCTTTATATGTAAAAAGGAAACCCTGCCCTTTACAAAACCAAACACTTCCCATCTTCACATAAGTTCATTCACTCCAACAAAACTTTGTAAACATAGTGAGAGAAAAATTACAATTTCAGACATTAAGGCTGTTTCCTCTCACTCAACATATTGTACACTGTATACATTTTCTTTGACATGCTACAGTAAAATGAAGCTGAATATAACCATTTTCATGTCTGTTTCATTTTGCTGAAGAAGAAAAAAAAAAAAAAGTTGACAAATGTTCAGAGAACATGGTCTACATTACGAGTGGCTTTACAGAAAGTTTCTCTATTGAACTCCTGATACAGGACCAAAAACAAACAACTGATAGTACAGTTCAACTTAAATTCACAGTATTATCTTGACTAAAATCAAAGCGGATTCAAGAAAACTAAACAATGAGAGTTAAAAACAAAAAAGATGCAATGAACTTGCATTCTAGATAGGTTTGATTGAGGAATTTCAGAGAGAGTAATACAGTGAGATGCTAAAAAGAGAGGTACAAGAGACAGCAAAGCAAACATCTTATGTCCTCAAGTGTGTCCAGGTTAACTGTGATGTAAGTGCACACGTAGCATTAGCAAAGGCTGCTCCTTTGAGACCGTTCTCTCAACCGATATGTGAAAATGGTGACATCATAACTTGAAGCCAAGAGACAAGCAGTCTTTCTCCGCCGATGCAGCATATAAATGTTCTTGTCGTTCCCAAGTTCGATTCCTTAAAGGGAGCGCTCGTCTCATCTTCACAAGTGAGAAAATCCTGAGTCTGTATGTCTGAGCAGCAATTCTGATGTTAAGCTCCAGGCTTTTGTTTTAATCGCATATATTAACTTCATATAGAATTCTTTTTTCCCATGATCAAAAGTTCATTTATGTACAGTGTACTTAAAAATCCATAGCCTTAAAAATAAAGAAAAACGAAAAAGACAAAATAATGAAACTTTAAAAATCATCTCGTGGTAAAAATACAATATGTTCTAAATGTTTAGCACCATGTCAGGGACTGTAGCTGTAGATTTTGTTTTTCACATGCTTGCATGGGTGGTTTTCATAGTCTTCAAATAAAGAGAGAGGGAACGAGACAATTAGAGCTGAGCTTATTTTGTTTAAAAAAAAAAAAAAAATCTTACCTTAGGTGTGATCAAGAAATCACCTTCCCTTTAGTGAGGATGTGTGGCTTTCTGTGAAAACCAGAGATCAGTCAGTGCAACTAAAACAACCATAAAAAACATATAGCATTAGATTTAGCATGTTTTATTACATTATACTTACTTCAACATCTGAAAGGGTCCTGTGACAAACACCGTCCACATCTCCATTTCCATTTGAGAGTTTCTTTGTGCCGTTGACAGTGGTAGAATGATCAAAATATTTGTATTTGTCTTTATCCATCCCAGTGTGCTCAATTCCACTTCCACTGTAACAGCTCAGGCCATTAGCTAAGGAAAAAAAAAACATTACAGAAAAAGCATTAGTTAATTTTTTTTCTCTCAAAATGACATGTGAATGTGTAATACTGTGCCAAGATTAAAAGTGTGATTGTGGATGTATGTGAGCCTGAGGAGGGTTTGGTAAAATCCAGATTGTAAATATGTAATCAGTTACTGGCAAACCAGTTGAACCAATTTAATGCTGTATGAATCTGAAGATACCATCAGCTTACTTAAACATTTCAGTTTTAACACTGCTATCTGAAAAAGACTACCGTATTTTTCGGACTATAAAAGTTGCACCTGAGTATAAGTCGCATCAGTCCAATAATACGTTATGATGAGGGAAAAACATATTTAAGTCGCACTGGAGTATAAGTCGCATTTATTTAGAACCAAGAGAAAACATTACCGTCTACAGCCGCGAGAGGGCGCTCAATGTCTTCAGTGTAGACTACAGGAGCACTGAGCAGCATAGAGCACCCTCTCGCGGCTGTAGACGGTAATGTTTTCTCGGTTCATTTCTCCTGGTTCATGTCAAATTAATTTTGATGAATAAGTCGCACCTGACTATAAAGTCGCAGCACCAGCCAAACTATGAAAAAAAATGCGACTTACAGTCCGGAAGATACGGTACTAAGCTTTGACCCACGCAATGTGAAAAGTCACAAAGATAAACCATATCACTCAAAAGGCCCCGTTTATATCTTCACAAAACACTTTTTTTCTGGCACATGATGGAAAAAAAGACACCATGGGATCTCTGTAATATTCATTTAAATTAAAAAGCACCTCAACATCCAAATGACATAATTACTACTTAATAATGCAAACTATAAATGTTTGCATTACTTAATATGCATGCGTAATATTGAAACAGTATTCAGCAGTGTTCACCGGAAAATATTTTTAGGGGTAAATGTGTTTAGCTGCCATGAAAATGTCCCCACAATACATGTTAAATTCATGCTTTGGTTTCTTTTTCTCCATTTGATTTCAATGTGAAGTGATCTAAAAATGTGCAAAACAAAAGCATGCTTTGCTTCTTTGTTTTGTCCAAAAAGACACCAAATCTAAGCTGTTAAATATTAAGCACCTTTGTGTCCATTGAGCTGTTGCTGGTCCTCCATATGGTCTCGGTGGTCATTGTAAAGAGACTCAGAGCTGTGGTGCAGACTTCCTTTCTGTGCACCATTCCTAGCTCTAGAATCTTGCTCTTCCCGCTTCAGAGTGACATCCCTCCTAGTGTGAGGCCTCTCCTCAACCTCCCTCCTCTTCTTTTTCTTTTTCTTCTTTTTATGTCTCTTGAAGCTGCTATCCTCAATGCCCTCAGATGGGTCCTTCTCTGAGTGCCTGTAAGTGGAATGCCACAATGAGCATGTTTCCATGCACACCAGTAAGCTGATAACTCACAAATATCAGCTTATTAAAATAACCAGTTTTTCCCTTTTACATGCACATCAGTAACTTGATATCGCAAAGTAGCTGTGTTTACAACTTCATTAATAAATCAGGTTATTTCCTTGTAGTTATGTCGAAATATAATAATTTCCATATCTGACTCGAGTGTTTCATACATTTGTCAGTTGTGACGTTAAAGCTTGCAACATGTCAGAGGGAAACTTAAAGCTATAAATACAGCATTTTGACTGAACCACTTCTACTTCTGCTGTATGAGATGAGAACACACTTTTATCATTTTCTGAGTCATAAAAGAGTCTGCTTGTGTGATATATTTCTTTCTTTACTGCAAGAATTTTTCTCTGTCTAGATGCACTTAAGTTTCAGGTTACTTATGTAACCATGGTTCCATGAGTAGGGAACAAGACACTACATCCTCTAGGGGTCGCTATGGGCTAGCACCTTCAGTGTGACAGGTGTCTGAAGCATTTATCTAAAAATGACAATAACATTGGTTGGCGACTGCCCACAACATCACTACCGATGCGACTATAGTATAAATAGACACCAGGAGAACACGTCATCTGCTTCTTCGTCTGAAGCTTGTGTCCGAAGCATGGCAGGAAACCTAGAAGATGCAGTGTCTCGTTAGATAAGTAATCGTTACATAAGTAACCTGAGACATTCCCTTTCAAGGGAACTTCGAACTGCGTTCACTAGGGGTTGCTTTGGGGAACAGTATAGCCATGCCACCATGATAAGGGGAGAGCATGCCAGTAAACTACAACGAGCACTAAGTACCAACTCTACCATAGTCATTGGAGTTGCCCCTGGGATGTTAGACAGCTGTCAGTGACATTATCCCCTATGGCCAAAGGCCTAGGCTACATACCCCAAAAACTTACCTGTTAGGGTCAGACTCCTGGGCCCAGGGTAGAGCTCAAGGCTTGAAATCAGGAATAGATTCCTTTAAGTTGATACGACCAAGTGCCTAGAATCATACTAGGTCTTGTCCTGTCACCCAGAAGGCTACTGCTTGCTCTGCATGAGCTTGCTGAAGAAACTGTCTCAACAGGCCCCTAGTAGCAACACCCTGTTAAAGTAGGTATCCTGAGGATACAAGGTTGAGTGGTGCCCAAGGTGGAACCAGGGCTTAATCAACTCAAGAAAGGGCACAAAGTCACCTTGTGTAGCCCTTACCATACAGGATTTTAGAATGAACACAAATGCTTAGTGTGCACTAGGGCTTGAAAACGCAAAAGAAATTAAATCTGTTCACTCAGAGCAGAATCAATATTTGAACGTTTCTGTTCCTGCATTCCTCTGATATTATTACTGTTCCAAAACCGGTTTGGGTGGAAGAGATACCGGTCAATACCGTTATTTTTTAAAACAATATTATTTGCCTATAATTTGCCTAATAATAATAATAATATTATAATAATAATAAAGTACAGCTCTTTCTTTACTCAAAAAAAAGGAAAAAAATAGAGCTCTAACGTTAGCCAATAACCCGCTGCGCTTAGTCACAGCCAATACAGCATAATCTTTTCTAGATTTTGGCCAAATGTAAGCTACTAAAAAAAAAAAAATAAAAAAAAAATCTATCAACACTTTAAAGACATCAAAGTACTTTTAAGATATTTAAAAATGTTTGCTACATTGTTAAAAAAAAAAATTATAAGATTGCGTTTTGAAAGTGAAAAAATTAAAATTAAAAATAAAATTAAGTGCCGGCTCACATCGCATTTTAATAGCCCTATTACTTTCCGAAATAATGAAGGCTAAAATGCCTGTAGTCTAAAGCAAAATGTTCACAAACATTATAAAAACAGTTATTAGTTTCTCTCTGAAACAAATCCTCTAAAGTTTAGGCTATAAAAACGTCAGTCCAAAAACTAATTAATTTGATGTGAAGCTGATGCCTACCTCTCTCATTCGGCACGAATCCAAATGTTTCCCTGTTCCCGACGTATCTGGATGCTAAAATATTATTTATTATATAGTGTTTGTACTTTCATCGAAACATTATCCTTCACATTGGTTATATCAGCACAGTGAGGCGCGGTCACGCTGAACGCAACATTTTTGTACAAAGGAGCAGTGTAACTTTTTATTTGTTTCTTTAACTATTTTATTTTGATAATGAACAGGCTTCAATATAGCAAAATTATGGTGTGTCGGCGTGATGGTCATACCAAAGCTGGTTGGTTATACAGAAGCAAGAGATTATTCAAAGCTGTTAAGCTTTTGCAAAATAATTAAAACTGCAAAGCTTTTGCAAAATAAAGAAAACTACTCTGCGGTTTCATTTTCCTTTCCGAAAACTTTGGAACGTGTCACAATGAACAGTAATTTAGTCAATTTTTTTCTTTTGTTTCGTTAATCTGTCAATATTATTTAAGTGAAATATATTTAGTGTATATGCCTATATTCTTTTTTATGTTAAGGCTATAGGGGTTAATTTTTCTGTTTTCTCCATTCACAGAAGCATTGCAGGTGCGTGTGATGGTTGAATTCATCTCACACTATCCTCAGATAAACTCTTAAGGTCGGTGCATTAACATTGCGACTTACCTACGATGAGTTCACAGCTCAGCGGACATTTCACTCGTTGGCTTCAGAATCACATTTGCATAGGACGTACTACTGGAATTCCTGATTGGTTCACAGCAAATTTCAAATATTAAATGGAACAATAAAATAACGTTATTAACCGGTTAATGGCCATTTCAAATTTTCGATTCTGTTCAGAACTGTAACATTTGATTTAGTTTCTGTTTCTGTCAAAATTTCGTTCGTTTTCGTTCCTTGAACCGGTTCAGAGCCCTGGCGTGCACACTTACCATAACATGGATTTTTAAGATACAATTCTAAGCAGCCCTCATGGCACTCAGAAAGAGCAGCCCATAGATGAAAATGGTGTATCCCAAGAACAATGTGTTTGAGAAAAGTCAACTCGATCAGTGGTATAATGCTGGAATGGCTAGCAGTAAGTTACCTAGCTAAGGGAGCATAACACCCAGCTCTCAGCTGAGAGGGGGCTTGACCTAGAGCATATTCGTTAGAAATCAGAAGGGTAGCGTACTGCAAGCTTAGCTCAAAAATTTAGTACATCAAAGAGGCAGAGGAAGTGCCTAGTGCCTTAAAAGTGTGTCAACAGCAGTGTTCATTTTGACAGGGATTTTTGATTTAGACTTAGTCTTTATCTTGAGATGAAAATGCTTAGTAGTTTTAGTCACATTTTAGTCATATGAGTCTTTATCTTGAGATGAAAATGCTTAGTAGTTTTAGTCACATTTTAGTCATACGAGTCTTCTATAGTTTTAGTAGATGAAAAGTTGTCGCATTTTTGTCAACTTTTAGTCATTACTTTTAGTCAAGCTGCAGTTACGAACATTTATTTTAGTAGTTATTTTCTATGTGTTCGATCAAAAATAGTCATTAATTCTTCTCTCTTTAGACCAATTTTGAATAAAGGATTGAATTTGGAAAAACTTGAATACATGACGACAATTTTCATTTTTGGGTGAACTATTCCTTTAACAAAAAAGAGCAACTTATAAAAAATATAGTTGTTCATATATAATAGGCTATATTTAATATATATAATTTATCATTTTTGAAAAAGCAGAATAAGACATATGAAAGAGATACAAATTAAACAAATTTTTCAGATACATTAGGTTTACTTAAAATAGGCTATTTAACACTTTGTTGGTTAACATTATAATGACATGGATAGGTAGGAATGCATTTAAGACGCAAGGCATATGCATGTAATACTGACATGCATTCAGTTTTCACCCAACTGATCACGTTAATTTACTCCATAACTGTTTTTTTATGTGAGATACTCTACACGATGGACATTTGGACTGCTGTGTGTGTTTCAGAGCGCTGAGAGCTGATTGTGCGCTTAATGAGAACTGAAGAAGTGGAGCGAGACTGTACTTCTATCAATGCGATTCCGCCTATCCTGCCTTCACTAACTTTAAGTAAATCGACAACGAATTGTGACTCCCGAGAAAAACAGGAAGTCTGGTCACCCTCAGGGGGAATGGATGGCCTAATGGTTAGAGAGTTTGATTCCTAACCCTAAGGTTGTGGGTTTGAGTCTCGGGCCGGCAATAAAAATGGAGATGCCCTTGATCGAGGCAGGGAATCCCCAACTGCTCCCCGGGTGCCGCAGCATAAATGGCTGCCCACTGCTCGCGGGGTGTGTGTTCACTGCGGTGTGTGTGCACTTTGGATGGGTTGAATGCAGAGCATGAATTCGGAGTATAGGTCACCATACTTGGCTATATATCACGTCACTTTCATCCTTACCCTTTCGGGTCCTAAGGCAATTGTTTCAGATCAGATAGTTCATGTTTTGGTATTTTATCCATCCACTGCCGCCGCCATGCAAAAGGATGTATTTTGAATGTCTGGTAGTCCTCAAATAACATTTTAGTCCGGTCTCATCTTGTTAACGAAGATGCGGCATATATTTTGTCATAGTTTTTGTCATCAGATATTAGTTTTAGCTTGTCAACATCTTGTCTTCATCACAGAAAAAATTTGTTAACAAATATGCTGTCTTCGTCAACGAAATTAACACTGGTAAACAGAGACACACTAGTTGAGCTGAGCCCAAGGTGAGTACCCGGGTCTAAGCCAAGTTCTTTGCATGTACAATTGCAAAGCTTAGCGTGTGCACTTACCATAGTATGGATTTTATAGAGCACTGCTCACAGATGCCCAAAAGTCCTCAGCCACTCAATTGGGAGTGGCAGGCTCAAAGACAACCCTCTGAGGTGAGGGGAGCACTGCCTGACTTGACCCGAATAGAGACCGCTTATCAGGGAAGCAGAAATTGGCCCAAATACCTTATGTCACTGCCACGGAGCGACTCATAGCTAACCCTCACAGAGAGGGGAGTACTACTTAGCTCAACCAGAAGTGTTTGTGTGTGGGGGGGACTGTCTCTATTAAGATACAGTCCACTCGTGCAGCTGGACATGGTGTCATGCGAGAGCGTGTGTCCCTTATAACCATACCTGAATCTGAAAAAATAGTGGGACTATATAATCATTAATGCATATAGAGCTTACTGCTCCTCAGAAACACCCTCTTACCTCAGGGAACACAGTGTAATCCATCCCACTCCATAGAGGGGTGATTATAGGTTCAACCCTAAGGGCAGTGTGATGGTGAGGACCCACGGGCCCAATCGTTTGTAAAGCATTGAGCTCCTCAACAGTGACATGGCAAGTGCTTGTAAGCACTCCGTCTTGGCGCAGTAATATCTTCACTCGTGAAAAATCCTCTCACCGGCCCCCGCTCCCTCTAGTGAAGATATTACTGCGCCAAGACGAAGTGCTTACAAGCACTTGCCATGGTATTCTGCCACACAATATAGTTATCCATTTTACACGCTTAGAAAAGCGCAACGTTTTGTTTTGTGTTACCGTCCTAGGTTGAGTTACACGACGCGAGTAACTGTATTTAAATAGGTAAAACGTGGAGGTGTTTGGTAGCTTCTCTGCTTGGCCCATATTGAATGAATGGGCTCAACTAAGTGCTTTCAAAGTGTCACCGCGCGCCAAAGCGATTGAGTGCACGCACTGAGACGAGAGAGGTATGTATCAACTCGTCTTAGGTAAGGGAAAAACATAGTTTAATATGAAAACACGGTGGAGTATCCCTTTAAGGAATGATTCAAATTTCTGAAGACCTCTCAGGGGGAGAAAATATGTAGTTCGCACCTGGCCAGAGGATAGGGAGCATGTCGCGTAGCATGTACTCAGAAGAGTACTAGCCCACACGAATGACCCACTGGCTGGGAGACTTCATCAGAAGCCCAGGCTGCATGTCCAAGCCAATGATGAGGGCTATTACCAGCCTAGAACCAGAAACGATGAGTGAACCATCAATGTAATCGGTCAACAGCAGGAGGTCCTGACTTAGCAGGTGGGTCAACCTAAAGTCAGAAAAACAGAACAGGTCCAAGTAGCGCTGCAGAAAGGCTAGCATCAAATACACAAGAACTAGCAGTAGAAAATGGATCGTACTCACCAACCATGACTCCCGTGCATGACTCAGGCTCATGATATAGGATGGAGGCGAAGTCTGAAGCCTGGATAACTCACCGAATGAATGATATAAAGGCAGCTGAGCACATCTTGGCCTCCTTAAACCTCATGACCACAGTTTCGACGGATGTGCCGAAAAGCTCAGAAGGGGAACCTGGCGTATCAAGAAGAATGCCCTTCTCTTTCAAGCCGATAACCACCAGACTCACCCACAGATGTCTCTATAACCACCATGGCTGCCATTTTTTTGGATCTGCCAATGGAGAGAAGATCAATGGTGTGACGCAACTCTGCCACCTCTTCAGGGGATAGACCCTGCCTTTATCCAGGTCTTTCAGCAGATCACCCTGAAAAGCCTGAAGCACCACCATGGTGTGCAACGAGACTGCCGCCTGACCTGCTGCTGCCTTAAGAGAAGATGTCTCCCCCATGGAGAGATAGCAGGCCAGCGTTTCTTCAACAGGTGGAATCTTTACATAACCATTCTCCCACATTCCTTCGATGTTTGCATAACTAGTATGCTGGAATCTGTGGATGCGGGACAAGAATGTATTTTTCTTTTTCAAGCCGAAGTGCGGTATAATGTGGCTATCTGAGAAGGACATGATATAAACCATTTGTCCAAAAACTGCAGACAGTTCCACACTACACATTTACTATATAAACAGAAGGAAATTACTGATAGGGAGAAATTCCCGTGAAGTCCTTTCCATGTTCTCATCGCTACGCAACGCACAGCACGCATTCAGCTCCCACGGGAGCTAAACACAATCCGCCCAACCACTAGATTACAATGAAAACTGCTGCCGCGAATGCATCGCTATTCCCAAGTGAGGAGAACGCACTCATGTAAATGCTATCTACAAACTTGGGTAAATGGTGAAATCCCTCTCAGTAGCAGCACAGGCCATCTCCTCGTGAGATGAGTGCATTCAACTCATGCTTATCCCTCACAAGAAATAAGCAATGAATGCAGAGTGCTGTGTGAAACTGCAGGTATCCGAGAAAAGCCTCTGGCGAGAAACATGCAGTCCTAGTCATGTTTAGCTTAACGCTAACGTAAGCAAATGGTCAGTTTGAAGCCCTGCGCCCATTTATACTATAGTTGCACCGGTAGTGATGTCATGGGCTGTTGCCAGCCAATGTTCGCTTTTAGATATATGCTTCAGACATCGGTCACACTGAAGGTGCTCCCCCATAGCGACCTCTAGAGGACACAGTTCAACGTTCCCTTGAAAGGGAACCATGCGTTCCTGTCACGTATTACACACACACATTTCAATAAACCGCCAGAAAGCAGGTTATGGCATTTACATGCCATGCAAATTCAAAGTAAGAGCAAAAACTACCCGTGTCAACCGATTTATGCTTACGCCGTTTATGACCTTACTCAGATAAAAGACAACGAGTTACCACGTTTACATAACCACATGTGTTTTAGGCTTATTAAGCATAATTGGCTTAAGAATGTGCATGTAAACGCGCTCAATGATAATTTGACTAGCCTAGTCTTTTTTTCAATGGTTTTAAATCCAGTCAAATATTAAATGGTCAATGAAAAAAACATTTTTCAAACAAAACTTTTAAAGCAGCTGTTAAAATACTTTATAGAAATTATAATACAAGACCACTTAAGATTTTCTTGAATAAATCTATTAATACAATGCAAAAGAAAGCAGTAACAAAGTATTCTAGTAAAAAATTACTCACCTGTGCTTTTCTTTGTTTCTCTTTTTCTTTTTGTATTTCTTCACTCTGCACTCATCAGAGCTTTGTCTTGCATCAGCTGATGGACTGCGTTTCCGCTTGTAATGTACTGGCAGTGGGCTGACAGAATGTGGAGATGAGGGTCTTACTTTTGAACCATTCACTGTATGGGACATCCTTCCATAGCCACCATCCACCCCACGATGGCTATGACTGGAATATCCATCCCGGTTATGGTGTCCAGAAGGATGATAAGAGTCACTCACAAATCTCCTATCTCTACTTCGGTCCCGTTCCTTTCTGGGTCTTCTTTGGGAATGGTGTTGCTCTCGACGGTGATGTGAGAATCGGTCCCGGTGATCTCTGTGATGCCGGTCTCTACTGGTGGAACGCTCTCTAAAGGGACGAGTCCCGCGATAGCTATGACCATAGCGACTCCGGCTTCTTTCGTTGTATTCCCTATAGTGTCTGTACCGGTCCCTGTCTTTCACAGTTGAAGAAAAGTGTGGGCGATCTAAGACCCTATTCCGATCCTCACTCCGTCTATCTCCAGAGCCAAACTTGTCTAAGTGTGATGGCTTTGACTCTTTGCTTTCTCCTTCACTGCACCTAAACTCTTCCTTTAACCTGTGTGGACTTGTGTAACCATCACCAACATGGAGGCTGAGACTGTTGTTGCCCTGAAGACCTGACATGCCAGCGTCTGCATGGGTATCATGGCCCTGAATTGGCTCATCTTTTGAAGCTGTCTGGATATGAAGGTCAGTGTCCGCAGTCTTTGAGACCAATGATACATTAGATGAAGATGCAGACTGTACCTGTGTAGCAAACTGAGAAGACGACTCTGAAGAAGGGTTCATCCTTTTACTTGAAGGTGAGAAACATGGCTGGCCATCAGTACTTGGTGGTTTGGAGCTGCAGGATGGATAAATAAATTAATTAATGAAGTTTTACATTTTAAATTTCTAAAAGGCTAATAATACTTTGTCACAATTTGAGTGACCAGCTCAAAAAAAAGAACACCAAGTCGCATATTAACATACAGATCAACATGTTAACAAAAAAAAAGGAGAGAGAGCGCACACAACATCCATAGTGTAAACAATTTAAAACTTGGAGCAATAGCTACAAACACACTATTGCTCCACTGTAAACACTTCAGGTACTTCATTACACATCTCAGACCACTTCCTTATCACTTCTAACATAGCACACACTCCTCCATAGGTCACCATTCGGTGTAACCTACACTCCAGTCTCTCCCTCTCACCTATCCTCTATGGTTTCATCCTCACTTCCTTTACCCTCTCAGTTTTCAGCACTGGACACAAACCGTGCTACTGAGACTATCTGCTCCAACATCTTGCTTAGACAACTTTTGCCCCCTTTCATCCAGACCAGCATGTACCACCCCCTCTGCCCCTGGTTGTCAGATGTTCTCCATGAACATCGGGCTGCAGAGAGGAAATTGTGCAAATCAAAAAACTCAACTAACCTTATTGTGCATCAGTCTCTCCTCTCTTCCTTCTCTGTACATGTCTCCATTGCTAAAACGACATACTACAACAATAAAATCAACAACTGTTGTTACTCTCACACATTTACAAAACTTTGTCTTCTCTTCTCTGTACTCCTCCCCCTTCTCCTTCATCAACTCTAACAGCTGATGACTTTGCAATATTCTTCATAAATAAAACAAGAAACATCAATTACCAATTCTCCACACCACAAACAGATGATAACTTCATAAAAGACAAATACACACTCTCTCTCCTCCTCCTTTCCACTCTCAGAGACGTTTTCAAACTTATCCTTTCCAATCATTGTATTACCTGTCCACTTGATCCTATCCCCACTCTCATACTTCAAGCAATTTCTTCTTCAGTCATACCTGCGCTTACTCATATTATCAACACCTCTCTTCACACTGGTACATTTCCCATAGCATTTCAGCAGGCTCGGGTATCCCTACTGCTTAAGAAATCTTCTCTAAATCTAGCATTTTTAGAAAACTACAGACTGGTATCCCTTCTTCCGTTCATTGCAAAGACACTCGAGCGAGTTGTGTTCAACCAACTCCCTATGTTCCTTGCACAGAACAACCTCCTGGACCAATCTGGCTTCAAAAGTGGCCACTCGACTGAGACTGCCCTGCTCTTGGTTACTGAAGCCCTGAGACTGACAAGAGCAGCTTCCAAATCCTCAATACTCATCTTGCTGGATCTGTCTGCTGCTTTTGATACAGTTAACCACCAGATCCTCCTGTATACCCTCATAAAAATGGGCATCTCAGGAACCACACTCCAATGGTTCAAGTCTTACCTCTCAGATAGGTCTTTCATGGTGTCTTGGAGGGGTGAAGTTTCTAAGTCACAACTTCTTGCTACTGGGGTTCCTCGAGGCTTAGTGCTTGGACCTCTTCTCTTCTCCATCTACATGTCATTAAGATCTGTCATTCAGAAGCATGGCTTTTCTTATCACTGCTATGCTGATGACACTCAACTCTACTTCTCATTCCAACCAGATGATCCGACGGTAGCTGGTCGCACTGCAGCCTGTCTGAGAGACATTTCTAGCTGGATGAAGGACCATCACCTTCAACGCAACCTTGCTAAGACAGAACTGCTTATGGTCTCAGCCAACCCATCACTTCATCACAGCTTTGCTATACCGATGGGTTTGTCAACCACAACTCATTCCAAGACAGCCAGGAAGCTTGGAGTTCAGATTTGTTTGTTTGTTTATTTCTTTCTTAACACCAATGCAGCATCTATGGTTATATTCATGTCCAGAACCAGTTGATCTATACACAAGTCTGGTCTTTACACACATGTCTGGGGACAATTTTAGTCAATTTTAGTTTATGTTCAATCAACTTAACCTGCATGTCTTTGGGCTGTGGGAGGAAACCAGAGCACCCAGCGTAAACCCACACAGACACAGGAAGAACATGCCCTTTGAGTTGTGATCGATGATCAGTTAAGCTTCACAGACCATATTGCTACAATGGCCCAGTCCTGCAAATTTGCCTTACACAACATTAAGAAGAGTACACCCTTCCTATCAGAGCAAGCTGCACAACTCCTCGTCCAAGCTCTTGTTCTCTCCAGACTGGACTATTGTAATGCTATCTTGTTGGGCCTTCCACATGTACTATCCAGCCTCTGCAACTGATCCAGAATGTACAAGTGAGAATGGTCTTCAACAAGGCGAAAAAGCTCACATTACACCTCACTTCATTTTACACTGGCTACCTACCAGTAGCTGCTTGCATCAAATTCAAGGTACTCATGTTTGCTCTCAAGACAACAATTGGATATGCACCAATATACCTAACCTCGCTAGTTTGAAACTTATGCGCCCTCCAGAAACTTGCATTCTGCAAGTGAATGACACCTTGTGGCGTCATCCCAAAGAGTCACAAAATCCAATATCACAGACCTTTTACTGAACTGTACCCAGCTGGTTTCTCTGGTGTCCCTATCTCAATTTGAGTCTAAAGATACATCTTTTTCACCAGCACCTGATGAACAAATACTAACAATTACCTACTCTATTTTGTACTATTCTATTCCATTAAAAAAAAAACTAGTTGTGTACTGTGCTAGACTAACTGAGACTTGTCACAGCACTTGTATACTGTTGCTCTCTCATTCATCTGATTGCTTATAATCTTCTCCTCATTTGTAAGTCGCTTTGGATAAAAGCATCTGCTAAAAGATAAAATGTTATTGCAAATGTAAAACTACTGCTTGCATCATGTGAACAATCTAGTTCGACCAAATTGCACATACTGTAAATTACATCACAAGCATGGGACCGTTTGAAAGCAGCTGCCTACCAGCTTGTACTGTATTGAGTCAAAATAGTCTTGACTATTGGACCCACATCTAGGGATGCATCGATCCGATACTGAGGATCGGTATCGGCTCTGATACTGCCATTTTCTGTGGATGGGGTAAATTCGATCGTGTATACTATTCGGTGTTATTGTTGAGCCCCACAAAAGGCACCAAAACGTTTTCGTGCACCTCTTTAAAGTGTTCTGAAACAGTTCCATAGTTCAATGTGAGGTACAGATTAATAAGTCATTAAAATTCAAGTTCACATAAACTCTTCTTTCTGCTGCGGCTGTCTGTCATCCTCCATCCAGCAATCAAACTGCGTGTCATGTTCGGTTACTACAGTCAAAATGATGAAACTCTCTTAAAGGGCACACAATAACTGAGGTTTAAAACTGTTCAAAGAAAAGGCTCAAACTAATGCACAGATTTTATACACTACATATCAATATCTCTTCCCTTTGTACTAGTGATGTCCGGTTCATAAACGAATCGTTCGATTTTACCGGTTCTTCTTAGTAAACCGGTTGAACCAGATCACCAAATCGGACTGAATCGTTTGAAACGGTTCGTGTCTCCAGTAAGCATTAATCCACAAATTACTTAAATTTACTTTAACGTGGCTAACACTCCCTTGGAGTCTAAATAAACCAATATCCCGGAGTAATTCATTTACTCAAACAGTACACTAACTGAACTGCTATGAAGAGAGAACTGAAGAAGAACACGAACCGAGCGGTGTGTGTTTTACTAACTGTTCTATGCGGACTCTGAGGGTTGCGCAGCCTGCACACTGTGACTCAGTGTTGTTTCAAGCTCATCATTCCGCGCACGGGATGCGCATAAGCGTATTGCCGTCTGTATTGCCGCCTTTAGTATTATAATACTTTTCTGCGCAAAAATTATTACCGTAATAGTCTTTCTTGTTCAGTCCTATCTATCATAGGTTGCTGCCTTTATTACTGTGCTATACATTTAAAAGAAACATTTTATATTTATATATAAATGTATATACTTGTTTTTTAATGAATGTATTTTACAACAATACAAAGAGCAATGTGTAACATTTTACCAGATTTTAGACCTATAAACTTATTTGTAAATAAATTAAACTAGATTTTTATACAATTATTGTGGAACTGTGATTTTTCTAGAATCTAGAGTATCTTTTGCTGCTGAATTATGCATTAACCTAATTTATAATAGTATTTTTGTCATAAATTATGATTATATATTTTTTCATTAAAATGAAGTCATCTATATGTAGATTGTGTTTAACATACAAAAGAGTGATGATCTGGTCAACACAGAGAGGTATAGAAATTCTACATTGATAAAAAAATTTAAAAAAAATTGCGCTCTATCGGATTTGCTCGGAATCAGCAGATACTCAATTTTCGCTATCGGATTGGATCTAAAAAAATGTTATCGTTGCATCCCTACCCACAACCCACCTGTGTCTGTTACTCTTTCTTACCCACACCCACCCTGTAACATTAATATAATTTCACCCGTTACATCAAATATTAGCTGTTTACCGGTAGAATATCCGTGGCCATGCGAGTGGCACATTTGGGAATTAATATTCACAAAAACGTGTTTTGCAGTACCACAGCCAGTGGTACTCTGTGGTGGTGGGACAGCTATAACCAGCAGAGCCCTAATTAAAATTCTATTGTATTTCGAGGAGAATAAAAACAAACTAATAATTTTAAATGGTATAAGCAATCATTATTGATAATCATGAAAACCTGTACAAATTACATTGGTTAAATGAAAGTAAAAAAATAAATACAAATATAATAAATATCAGATGAAAAACGTAAAGGGTTACTCCACCCCAAAATATAAAATTGTAGGGGTGGTCCGAATACCATTTTTTGAGCATTGAAGCTTATTAATAATCAACACCAAATATTCAAAGCTTTGGAGGGAGGGGGCTGAACATATTCTTCTCTCCAATAAAGGCAGAAATCTCTGTGTGTCTGTCTGTTTGCATTTTTATTATGTCGAGAAGCGTTCATCCACTTCATGCATGGCAGTTGTGTTGCTGCAGACCCAAGGTAGTGTAGGGTCGCATTTTGTTGTAATATGGACACATGACATTCAAAATAAATAAACTTTTAATAAACTACAGAACAGCATGAGCCGGAAGCGGTGCACCTCTTGCAGGCACGGCTTATATGCGCCGAGAACGGACACTGCACTAGTGATACAAACCACACAGGTCTGTTAAGAGCAATACTTTTAAAATAGACTAATTATTTGGCTGGGCTACTGTATGTTTTTTATTTTTTTATGACTGCCATATTCAGAAGTATTTTCCAAGCAAATTAAGGGCACGTTTTTATCACGTGTAAAGTTGATTAACATGGCAGATAACAGCAGTTTTTGTTCAATTTATTTAATTAATTGGTAATTTAAAGCTTTCTGTAGATTTATTTATAATGTCTGTGAGGCATGTATTCGCTGACTTGCAATTAATTTTTGTGAAGCGCTCCTGTTTAAGACGAGATGGCAGAAAGCGCATCATGTTTGTTTTCTTTATTTTTAAAAGCACACTGTTGTTGATATTGTGAGTGCACATAAATACAAGTATAACCTTTAGGGGGTAAGTCTCGGCCTAATGGTTAGAGAGTTTGACTCCTAAACCTAAGGTTGTTGGTTCGCGTCTCGGGCCAGCAATACCATGACTGAGGTGCCCTTGATCAAGGCACCGAACCCCCAACTACTCCCCGGGCGACACAGCATAAATGGCTGCCCACTGCTCCAGGTGTGTTTTCACTGCTGTGTGTGTGTGCACTTTGGATGGGTTAAATGCAGAGCACGAATTCTGAGTATGGGTCACCATACTTGGCTGTATGTCACAACACTTTTTCACTTTTTCCAGTTCCAAATGATGTATTATTTTTCCCTTTAGGCTATTTTAAGTTGCTTCCACTGAAAAAAATAAATTGATTATAAATAGATAGATAAAGTGATTGCACTGGCGCCTCATGTCCTGTAAAGCATGTAAAGGGTAGGGGCCTGAGTATCTCAGGCCAGGGCCGGGCTAGGGCCTAAATTTGAGGTCCGTGCAGGGCTCTACTGTAGTGGTCGACTGATATATCACCAAGGCTGATGTATCATCCGATATTTTTGAAATATCGGCCGATAAATTTTTCTGCTTGGCCGATGTGTTCAAGACTTATTTTGACGGCGCTGAACGGCAGCACCTGAGTGCACACAGTGCTCACATGCTCTCTCTCTTGGTCGTAATCGTCATTAATAGTTCTGTCTAATACAGACAGAAGTCTGTCTAATAATCAGATTATTAGATTTAATTTCACAAACCTTGTGAATTTAGTAGAATCCAGCTGTGAGATCTTGTAAAGTGTGCAGTTTTATCTAGCATGATCGCATTTTCTCTGTGTAAAAGTCGGCCTTTGTGAATTGAATGCTTTAAACTTTAAACTCATTCCAGAGTAAGTGAGCGGAGTGGCAACTATTTCCCCTCCGTGCTCAGAGCATTTAATAATCACTCCACTCCAGCTCCGTGCTCATTGATACAAGAAACACCGCTCCGCCTTCGCTCCGTGACTAAAGTATTTCACCATGTTTGAAATGTTATGTTCATAAAGTAGCCTATATTTAAAAATAAATAAAATGTTTAACAGCGTGGCTGACACAAACAAAAAGACAAACAAAGCTTTTACGGGTTTGGAATGACATGGGGTAAGTGATTAAGATGGATGTACTGTAACTTCCTCTTCAGTCAAAAATCTGGGTGTTATATTAGACAGCAACTTGTCTTTTGAAAATCATATTTCCCATGTTACAAAAACTGCATTCTTCCATCTTAGAAACATTGCCATGTTACCTGTTTCTGATGCAGAGAAGCTAGTGCATGCATTCATGACCTCTAGACTGGACTATTGTAATGCACTTCTAGGTGGCTGTCCTGCATCTTCAATAAACAAGCTACAGGTAGTCCAAAATGCAGCAGCTAGTCCTTACCAGGTCAAGAAAATATGATCATATTACCCCAATTTTATAGTCTCTGCACTGGCTACCTATTAAGTTCCATATCAGTTACAAATTATCATTACCTACCAAAAAGGCCCTAAATGGTTTAGCTCCTGCGTACCTAACTAGCCTTCTACCTGTTACAATCCATCACGCTCCCTAAGGTCACAAAACGCTGGACTTTTGGTAGTTCCTAGGATAGCAAAGTCCACTAAAGGAGGTAGAGCTTTTTCACATTTGGCTCCCAAACTCTGGAATAGCCTTCCTGATAATGTTCGGAGTTCAGACACACTCTCTCTGTTTAAATCTAGATTAAAAACGCATCTCTTTCGCCAAGCATTCGAATAATATATCTCTTAAATTGTGACTGCAGTTGTATCTGATCAAATGCGCATTCTTATTCTTTAGCTTGGGTTAAACTAATTAATTTTACTTTGTTGGAACAGCAGCTATGCTAATGATGTCTCTATTTGTTTCTATGTTTTGCCACGGGACTAGGATTTACACAAGCTCCAGTCTGGATCCAGAACACCTGAGAAGAGATGATGCTGACCCCTAAGAGAACCCCAGATGATGCTAACCCTGAATCAACAAACAGAACTAACAAATATTGCTATAAGTGTGTCTGCATCGTATAATAATTGCTGTTAATAATGTTCATCGTCTGGCTGACTACGTCTTGTATTAATTTTTCTGAAAAATCCTGTCATATGCGCACAAACTGACAGTCACCACTTATAAGCTACTACTAAATATTGTAGAAACTTAATTTTCTGTAAAGTTGCTTTGTAATGATTTGTATTGTAAAAAGCGCTATACAAATAAACTTTAATTGAATTGAATTAATGACAAATTGCCTTGGCAACAGCCCCCCCCCCCCCCCCCCAAAAAATATTAAAATACAAAAAGTACTAAAATTACTAAAACTGAAATAAAAACTAAACAAATCATAAATTCAAATGAAAAATTATAACAAAAAAAGCCAATTCAAAGTATTAATAAATACTATAGTAGCAAATATTTCTAAAATAACACTGGCTACAAGTATATTAAGGCATCAAAGCAGTGTACATTATGAAACATGGATATTTATTACGAGATCAAACAAAACAATTATATATGTATATATATATATATAAACCGAATATGGTGTTTGAGCATCTCACCTTGACTCACTGTTTCCAGGCTTTAAGCTGAATTGCATGTCTGAACTGTTAGACTGATAAGCAGTCTGTGATGAAGAATGAGGTGCACCCACAACCTAAAAAAAAGGAACAAACTCTTCTTTAACAAAAGTTTTTGGGGGAAATAGGAGCTTTTATAAGTAAAATAAAGGCCAAAAATTGACATTTGAACTATGTACCTTATCAACATGATTAAAACCATTGGCTCTGGGAAGGCCATTTTGGGATTTGTGGGCAGGTCCTGATCCATTTTCATGCACATGTAGCTCTGAAAAGCCATTAGATCCATTTGTCTTCAGGGTAGGCTGAGGCAGTGAACTGGAATTGTGGGACTGGGTGTCATCCTTTATCCCATTGGTTATCTTGGGAGCAAGATAAGGCTTAACTGATCCATTCTCCAAGGCTCCAGCCTCTTGGTCGGATTCCTCAGATGATTCCTGACCATAAGGAACCAAGAAAGAAGCTTGAGTGCAAGTTCCATTGACCTGTGAGAAGCCTGAGGTAGACACGGAGGTACTGGAAGATGTGGGCTGAGGGTGAGAGGCTGAAGATAAAGAGCAGTTAGGGCTTGACTGGGTCTGAGTAGGTCTAATAGGTTTGTTCTGACCAATGGTAAAAGTCAACTTCGGTCTCTTGGATGAATCAGGAATGCCCATGGGCCGAACAAGTGAAGTAGAAGAGGATGCGGTTGCAGAAGAGGACGTATGAGATAGGCCAGAGCCTAATTTGGTTACACCATAAAAACTTTTGTTGGGTTTGGAGCCACCATGGTGTTCCTTTGAAGAACCATTCCCGTTTATGAACAATGAGTTCTGCAAAGTACACAAAAAGTGAAAAGGTGAAGAGAAGAAGCACACCTAGCTTAGCTTTAAGGATAATTTGCTAAACTATAGTTATTTGTTTGAATGTGTTATTGTCTTGCAGTACCTTTAGCATATGAGGTGGCAGCTGAGGGCCAATGAAGGATGTGGAGGTGTACTGAGGCCCATTCACCTTGACTGGAATGGATGGTCGAGGAGATGACTGGCCTGGAGGATGACTCATCTGGCTAAAATAACTTCCATTTTTCGCATCAGATGACCTAAATTAAATTAAAATAAGCATTTTACGGATGAGCACAAATTATTAGGGATGCACAGATAAGATTTTTTGGGGCCAATACCGATTTTAACAGATGTGCTAATATCGCGAGGCGGTCTTTATCGCGCATCTTGTCAGTGTCGATACCTACTTGAGTGTCTGCGTTTGTTTGGCCATTTGTTATGGAGAAAATAAGGAAAGTGTGTTCAAGCGCCAGCAGAAAATAGTTAAAAGCAGCTCGTAAGCTTCTTCAAGAATCGGCTTAAAACACATCTCTTCCATCTTTATTTGACCCTCTAACTTTAACACTCACTATTCTAATTCTATTCTATAAAAAAATCTAACTACCTTTCTAATCTTTTTGTATTCTATTTTATTTTCATTTATTATGCAATTTTATGTGTGTATGTATGTGTAAAGACCTCTAACACTAGCTTGCTCTATTCTTTTTTTTTATTCCCTCTGTTTTCTTTTTATTTATTAGATTATTTAAAATCCCATGCTACGTGTACTGTGTTAATCTAACTGAGACTTGTTATAGCACTTACAGATCCTTCTCAAAAAATTAGCATATTGTTCATTGCACACCAACTGAAATATTTCAGGTCTTTTATTGTTTTAATACTGATGATTTTGGCATACAGCTCATGAAAACCCAAAATTCCTATCTCAAAAAATTAGCATATTTCATCCGACCAATAAAAGAAAAGTGTTTTTAATACAAAAAAAGTCAACTTTCAAAGTGAATATATGAAAGTTAAATTTTTATCATTACATTACGGAAAATAATGAACTATCACAATATGCTAATTTTTTTAGAAGGACCTGTATATATCATTGCTCTTTTTGTTGTTTTTGATTGCTTCCACTGTCCTCATCTGTAAGTCGCTTTAGATAAAGTAAGTGTATTTACTTGTCTCATTAGTGTTTAGTGCAGTTGTTGTTGCTAGGTAACGCTTGATTTATTTACTGTGTTGAGACAATAGACTGTATAAAAACATGGACATAGTATCCTTAATATCACCTATAGATGGTTTCAACGGCAACAACATAAACAAACGTTACTGTTCATGAGCGCTTTTGTGGCCCTAACTTAACTTCCGGTAGACTTCCAAATAGAATCAATAACAACAGCCAAGTCCCTCTAGAGTAGATATTTTTTTTATAACAAACAAAATATGTTTGCTGCGTAAATCAGGTGGACTTAATGAAAATGTAAATAAATTATTTCCGAGCAGGAGATGCATAAAGCACGAGAAATAGAGGAGAAACAGCGCATCACCTCGCGTCAGATAATCGAAACCACGCCCACCTAGCGCGACTGCAGTGACAGCAGCGGCAATCCACCTGTCACTCAAGTGGCCGTGCCCTTAAAGGGATAGTTCACCCAAAAATCTAAATTATGTCATTAATAACTCTCCCTCATGTCATTCCAAACCAGTAAGACCTCCATTTATCTTCGGAACACCGTTTAAGATATTTTAGATTTAGTCAGAGAGCTCTCAGTCCCTCCATTAAAACTGTGTGTACGGTATACTGTCCATGTCCAGAAAGGTAAGAAAAACATCAAAGTAGTCCATGTGACATCAGAGGATCAGTTAGAATATTTTGAAGAATCGAAAATACTTTTTGGTCCAAAAATAGCAAAAACCTACGACTTTATTCAGCATCGTCTTCTCTTCTGTGTCTGTTGTGAGACAAAACAAAGCAGTTTGTCATATCCGGTTCACGAACTAATCATTCGATGTAACCGGATCTTTTTGAACCAGTTCACCAAATCGAACTGAATCGTTTTAAATGGTTCGCATCTCCAATACGCATTAATCCACAAATGACTTAAGCTGTTAACTTTTTTAATGTGGCTGACACTCCCTCTGAGTTCAAACAAACCAATATCCCGGAGTAATTCATTTACTCAAACAGTATACTGACTGAACTGCTGTGAAGAGAGAACTGAAGATGAACACCGAGCCGAGCCAGATAATGACTCGTTCACGAGTCAAGAACCGGTTGCATCAGTTTTCGGATCACCAGTAGTTCTTTCGGACAGTTCGATTCAATAAACTGGTTGAAGAAAACTGTTCACCGGTTCTTTTGCGCTCGACGTAATGTCGTCATTGGCGGTGATTGCCCTTGATTCAAGCCTTCAGTTTACCTGAGCACATAACATTAGCACAGAATAAGTTCAGAATCAATCATCAAAAGAATCAGTTCAGTTCAGACACTCTGTGTGTCGGTCTGCTTCACGCTGAATCACACATGCGCAGTATCATCAGCTCTTCTGTTCTCGAATCGGACATGTCTGACAGAAACGGTTCTTGACTTGTGATGGAGTCATTATCTGGCTCGGCTCGGTGTTCATCTTCAGTTCTCTCTTCACAGCAGTTCAGTCAGTGTACTGTTTGAGTAAATGAATTACTCCGTGATATTGGTTTGTTTGAACTCAGAGTGTCAGCCACATTAAAAAAGTTAACAGCTTAAGTCATTTGTGGATTAATGCGTATTGTAGACGCGAACCGTTTAAAACGATTCAGTTCGATTTGGTGAATTGGTTCAAAAAGATCCGGTTACATCGAATGATCCGTTCGCGAACCGGATATAAAAAACTGCTTTGTTTTGAACTCTCTCACAACAGACACGGAAGAGAAGACGATGCTGAATAAAGTCGTAGTTTTTGCTATTATTGGACCAAAATGTATTTGATGCTTCAAAATATTCTAACTGACCCTCTGATGTCACATGGACTACTTTGATGATTTTTTTCTTACCTTTCTGGACATGGACAGTATACCGTACACACAGTTTCAATGGAGGGACTGAGAGCTCTCGGACTAAATCTAAAATATCTTAAACTGTGTTCCGAAGATAAATGGAGGTCTTACTGGTTTGGAACGACATGAGGGTGAGTTATTAATGACATAATTTATATTTTTGAGTGAACTATCCTTTAAGTTATTTGGTCAAGAATAGTGTGCGATCTTTTGTTTTTTTGTTATTTGATTAGAATTAATGTGCAGACAGAAACGCTAGGATTATGCAACAGACATTATACAGCTTAGTGCCTACACGCAGTTAATTAATAATCCATTGGTTTGTTATATTGGCCTTTTTCCTTATATAGTTGATATGCTGATGATTGTAAATTGAGGAAAAATCTGCCGATAAATATTGGCGGCCGATACATCCCTACAAAATATCCATTTAAGTCACGGGAAGTGAATTAAGGCTTGATGTACCTGATGTAGAACAGCAAATAAGCTTGCTGATTAAGTACTGTTCTTATGTCACTGAGAGATACCGATGAGTCGTTCATCTGATACCACTGCCCATTGCTAGCCTGAAATAGAGTATCAAATTAATCATACATTTAAACATGTGCCAGTATTCGGTAATGCGATATATCATGGTAATGAATATGCACAATATTGTTATCGTGGGCACTTCTAAATACCGTGAATAATTATTTATTATAAATTATTCAGAATTTGGAAAGCATTTAAGAACACTTTTCCCATCAACTGGTCAAAATTCCACCACGGTATGCTGCTTGAAAGAGCGTGTGTGCTCTGATGTAAACAAGCACGCATGAGAAGCACATGGGGGAACATGTGAGAGACGGGCTGATTGAAAGCACATTCACTCTCTGACAGCAGATGCCCCATAAATAAAGCAGCTGCTCTTTTTTCTAAAACGTATTAAAATTATTTTTGTGGATTGGCTGTGTTGTTCATCACAGCGCCAAATATTTAAATATTTAGACATAATAGACTATTTATTTTCAATTTTTTTACATTTTAATCTGGACTACAACATACCCTATATATTAGGGAATTCATTAGTTAACATTAGTTAACAAACTGACAATGAATAATTCTTCTGAAAGTACATTAATCTTAGGTATTCCAACATATAACACGTTAAAATCAAAAGTTGCAACTGTGTCAATTAATGAGCTAACATGAACTAAAAGTTGTATATTTTTTTAACAAAGATTAATAATTTCTTTTGCGAATGTAAATATTTCTCATTGTGTATGTATTAAGGCTATTAAGGCATTAAGGCTCACTAATGAGATCTTATTGTAAAGTGATACCTATTGGTCTTGATAGTTCTTTTGCACTTTAATCAGTGTAAAACTTAACATTATAAATTTTTCTGTATTGCTTTATTGCATAGTTATTTGTTATAATAAAAAAGTTATTAAATCTTTTATCCTGTATTATGACCACTTTTTTTAATAAATGTCAGTACCATTATAATACCGTATACCGTAATAAAAGCATTAGCAATTAATCGCAACATGAAAATTTGATACCGGCATATCTCTACATACATATATTATGTTGTAAGCACATAACAAAAGAGCATGCAGGTCTGTATTTGATGACTTACCTTAATGTAGCAGTAATAGTGTCCAGCATGGCAACTGAAGCCAGAATGAACCAGCACAGCATACAGAGCATAGATTTGTGGGTCCCCATGAGACTGAGACATGAATGGTCGCAAATCTAGATACTCTGTGTATCTCACATCCTGTGAAGGATTAAGAATCATCATATTTAAGGCTGCCAAAATTAATGCATTAACTGATGACATTTTAATGCTATTAAAAATGTATTTAATACATTTAAGCACATTGACCTTGCCCTATTACAGGTCCTGCAACAAGACAACATCTCAAAAATATGAATGATTGATCCGGTCACACCTAGGTAGTGTTGTCAAAAGACCCAGTACTTCGGTACCAAGTCGGTACTAAAAAAAATGAAAATGTAACGGTACCAGGTTTTTTCCAAGTACCGATGGCACGGAGTACTCGGTCAACCTGGTTCTTGATGCGCTATCCGAAAGGTGTGCAGATGCGCTCTCTTCATGAAAGCACTGAGACATGGCGACATCAAAAGGAGGAAACACACCAAAATAACAAAACTCTTTAAAAGACATCCAGATCAAATGAAAGAGTTCAAGCAGGTAACGCAAGTTTCATTGCGTTTCCCATACATTGATTTATTTGTGGCAGTCCACCACAATATCAAAACTGACCGCCACAAATAGATTTTCCAAGAGGCTTTGACTTCGTTGAATAAACATGAGCGCTGCACAAGTCAAAGTCAAAACCTGGTGTGGGTGGTTTTATATCCCTGTATTTCTGAAGGAAACCAACGATCTACTGAAAATTACGGATGTCATTTTCATTTCATCTTGCCTGTAATGCCTGAGCAGCATTAGTGAGCGGAGCGCTTATTTGATTACAGCCTATCTCTCCCACTCTACAAGCTCCTCCTGCTGGCAGAGAATGAACTTGCATATATATGCCACCACAAAGTGTGCAAGTCTGTGGGAAACACTGCTTCTGTTATGAATATTATTCAATATTTTAATTTGAATGTCGGATTGAGCCCAACTAACACTAATATAATGAGCATTAGAAGTTTATTTATTATTTAAAGCTCCTATTACTTTTACTAGGGTAAAAAAAAAAAAAAAAAAAAACACACAGAAGGACATGATGATATAGTGATATGATATGAAGTGCTTTTTGCCACTCTGTATTTGGAGTCTTTAGTATTATAATAATTTAGCAAATTGAAAGATTATTAATAGCCTTTTTTTCATTTTTATCAATCATATGTAGCTGCATCATTAATCTGCTATTCATTTAAAATAAATGTCTTAATTTATACAGTAGTCAACATTTGAAGTGGATCAAAAAAGTTAATCAAAGTTGTCCTAAGACAAGAATGGGTATTGTTTTAGGACAACTAAACTGTCGTTGAAGAAGTTGTTACGCTTTGGATAACTCGTTAAATCCATGAAATGAAAGAGATAGAAAATGAGGAGTTGGTGTCCCACACATTTAATGGCTGGTACACGACAACGCGCTCTTCTCATACATGAGAGTAGGGGTGGACGATATCTCGATATTTAAAATATATCGAGATATTATTTAAACACAATATGGATTTTGACATATCGTATATATCGATATATTGTTTATTTTTTAAAATTCTGATTCTGCCACTTTGCTTGTTTGTCTTCTCTGTGCTGTGCTTGCCCCCTTGATTTTGTACCCCCTCCCCTCACATGTTGTCTCGGTGAACATGGCTTCATCCGCAACCAGCCTGGAGGCTGCAGAACTAGTATTAAAAAAGACAACTGGCTCCATTATATGGAGATACATCGGTTTTTAAGGCGTCGGGCGAACAGCAGGCAGATGTCTACTGAAGGACTCTACGATTTCCGCGATGCAGAAAACGCGGACGGAATCGCGGAATCCAGTCATAAAAACGGAATTTACAGTTTAACATGGAATGTCACGGAATTTGTCAAATTTTGAATGAATTAATCAAAAGTAGATCATTGCACTCACATCAAATCGCGATATGGACTAATATCTACAAACATTAAGCTGGTAAAGTCTATTTAAATATGAATCCTGCATGTTCTGCGTGTCTGTGTTAATGAATGGAGCAAAAGCGCTTCTTCGTTTTATTACACACCCGGAAGCACGCGTGACGCTCGCAGTGATTTCTGTGTCTTTCCTCTCACTAAATAAACACTTGAACACATGAACAACATCTCCAGAACTGCTCTGACAGTCACTTCATGAGCATCTGACCGTTTGATTGGAGTAAAACTAGCGTCATATCACATCATAGACTGTAGTATCACATACACAGAACTGTAAAGGTAAACCCATCAAAATAAAAGTATTTGCCAGAAATCTATTACTAGCCTATTGTTCAGCAGAATGTAGAAAGCCTACTACTACTACTATTAAAATTAAACGAACATAATTTAAGGAATAAATCACACAACATTTCTTCCATGTATTATTTTTAATAGTAAATCCCCTTTGTTTACCAAAAAAATAAAGTTTGCTTAATTTTCAATAATTAAAAGATAAATTAAATGAATGTTTTGTGCCTTCATTTGATAACCAGAAAAATGTGAATACACACAATTTCAGAGGGGAAAAAACATTTCACATAAGGCTATTCTAAGAAAAAAAATTAACAAATTAAGTTGTTTTTATGCATTTAAATAATTACACTTGCTTAAACACAGAATTAGATAACAATAAAACATATGGTAAAGAAAAAAATAAAACATTTCATAGGGCTCTAACATGTAATATTTGGCATATTTGTTTTTACAGTTGTTTTTGGGGGGTTATTTGTCCTGTATAGATAGAGATATATATCATATATCGAGATATAGCAAAATATATCAAGATATATTTTTTGCTCCATATCGCCCAGCCCTACATGAGAGATTAACTCTTTCTTGCCGTTACAAATAAAGTCAAGGCAAAATAATAAGGCACAGAGCAAACTTATCCATAGTGGTTCTCACATAGTCCTTCTCAAAGACTGATCACTTATAACACACACTATGTGGTGATGACGTAGAAGGACTATGTGAGAACCACTATGGATGATAAGTTCGCTCTGCCACCTTGTTATTATTTTCATGCACACCGCACTATAATGTGATGCATGCAAAACACAGTTTTGGCCATTATAAAGTCTCCATCCACAAACAGACGTATATCGTCTGCATATATAAGGTATTTCATTGCACTTTAACAAGTAATCTGAACGGCGTATGTGTGTGCAATATTTTAAACGAGCCCTCACTAACTGAGTTTAATGCCACACTTATGTTAGAATGCATCTCATTCTTCTTTCTGTGGCGGTGCGCCAGGTTCGTCATGAAGCGCTCGGTCCGGAGGGCTGTTAATGTCCAATATTAGTAATAACTGTTGGACTTTAAATGAAATCTACTATTGATTTTCACCGTTGACTGATTTTGCAGAACATTTAGACTGACTGTGATAACTTCTGTGCGAAGATGCGGCACATTTGTCTCAGGACGCGCGATATGACAGCTGCGTCTGACTATATATGAACTAGCTGTTTTAAATACAGTATTTTTATATTTAGTTTATCTGCATGTTTTAAAGTATATTTTTTCTATTATTGGTGATACCATAGGTTCTCTCTCACGCACCTGTGCGGTTTAAAACACCAAATAGTTATGCTATGACAAGAACAAACAGTCTTTCTCTCTTGCTCCACCCATGTACGATAATATCGTGTATCGTCGATCAAAAAAAAAACCTGATTTAAAAAAAACTGCGTGGTATTAGATCAATATCATTATCAGTAGATACTCTGAATATTTGGTATCGAATCGGTATCAGTTATGAAAAAGTGGTATCAAGCCAGCCCTAGTCACACCAGTTTGTCCAGTATCTTAGCAAGCTATAAAATTTACTTTTATCTTATGAACTATGCAGTTTACCTTCGTAATTTTTCCTCCACTGAAGTTGGTAAACCGCTTTAATGAGATGGTGAGAACATTAGAACTGCGATGAATGGTGAATCTCTTTGAGGCGGTAACCATTTTCTTACATCTGCCAAGACAAAAGAATATTACTATAAACTTGAGTGTAAGTGAAAAAGATCAAAATTCCACATGGACACATGATTTGGTCTCTAAATGCACTATTCTATTTAGAAGAAATTAAAGTCTCAAAGTTACAACTGAAAAAAGGCCCTTGTCAAGAGTGGTTAATACATGACTTCAAATGTATGGTAACTGTACACACAAACATTTAAATTGGTTAATACAATGATGTGGTGTTAATATGCATGGATAACTTACTTGGAGCATTTATAAGCATTGTCCCCATCAAGTTGCTCAGGCTTAACAAATTGCTCAAAAGCCTTACTGAGTGTCTGAGCCGTCTGCAAATAAACATTCAAAAAAATTATCACTATTGTAGCCTTGTTAAAAATTACTTGCTTCAGCTGTAAAATAAATTTATGTCAAGAAAACATCCGTCACCTTTATCTCCAGTGAAATATCCAGGAATGGGTCAAAAGTATCAGAAACTGCTTTGCAATTCAAACATTTGACTGTGAAAAAGAAATGTGGATTACTGTACCAACAGATATATCTGAAGTACAGATTAAATATTCCATCATTGCAAAAATTCTATAAAACATACATAAATTATTAGGGCTGGTAAGCGATTAAAATTTTTATCTAATTAATTACATGATGTGGTGATTAATCTAATTAATCGCACATCAAATTTGGAGAAATTACTCTGAAAATATTATTTAAAGTCATTGTTGTGCAAAGCATCAAACAGAGATTACAAAAAGTAGGTTCAGCAAGAAATATTTAGTATGATAAAATTTATTACATATACTCTTTTGGACCATGTGAGTAAATGATGACAATTGTCATATTTGTTTGGGTGAACTATAACTTTAATAATTGATTTTCTTAATTGTATTATTATAACTATGAAAATATTAAATTATTTCTTTAATGAAATGATACCTTAAATAATAAACTAAAACTGCCAGCAGGTGGTGGTAAATATCTTGATTAAGTCATCAAATCATTTATTCATTCATTTGATTAGTTCAAATGGCTGATTCATTCAGGAGTGAAGTAAAGAGTTCTTTATAAATGGTTCATCGAATCATTAGGCATGTACGACTTGAAGCGGGTCATCACCATCAGAACGATCGGTGCGTGACATCAAAGAACCGCAAGAGCTTTAGAGAGCATAGGCTACTTGTGCTTTAGAATCACCCCTGCGGTACTTTGATGTCATACAACGATCGGTCTGTGCAGCGCCACTTAAAAATCAACGTGACTATGGCCAATGGTTCAGTGTGCCAAAGGATTCACTCAATTCATTCAAAATGTGGATTAAGAAATGAAATGCCGCTGTGGGTTGCTCAGAGATTAAAAGTTCTGATTTGTCTTTATATTTTGGTTGGCAAAATTGAGCAAAACAGACAATATTGTGTATAAAATAACACAATATTAACTTCTTAATGAACTGATGTATAAGATGAGTTTCACATTTACACTCGTGTGATATTGCACCTACATCTTGTGTGATATTTCTTAACTATGTGATGTAAATATGAGACAAACTTTCAAACAGGGTCATTTTGGCCCATATCTTGAATTTTAGGGATACTCTCTAGGCTCCATCACGCAGTTCAAGTTGTTGCCCTGCTCATATTAGTCATCCATCGACTGTATGAAATGGCAGATGATCCACATAGGTCTGGGGTGGGGCAAGTGCATTATACGTGTTATTAATTTTAACGCGTTATTTTTCTCCATGATTAATCAATTTAATTAACGCGTTAAATTACCAGCCATATAAATGATAAAATAAATCAAACTTCAAGACACTAAATTTAAATGTGTCTTTATAGACAATATGTGCAATTCAAAAAGAATAAAATTAACCTTAACCCAAATCAAAACAAACACAAATCTTATGACCTACCTCTGGATCTCAGATAACCACCAAATATCTGATGCACAAAAGTGGTTGCCTGAGTTTGCCTGTCCAATCTGACAAATTAATCAAAATAATGAAGTATTAGACTAGATATAAGTATGCAGTCATTACAGTTAATGCACCAAGGAATGCATTTTTTTATTTAATGCCTTATAATGCTAGTAAACTGGCAAACAAAACTTGTGGGAACTCACTTGTTTCCAGGCAGGCAGGACTTTTGCATAGCATCCACTGTGTACCTCAAGAACTCATGAGCATCTTCTTGACTTCCAAATCTGAAATGCTTTCCAATCCCTGAGGATAAGAACAGAAGATTAGTGGTACATGTTATAAATAACTGTCATCCTGGACCATTATTTATTGCTCAACTCCAGCACAAAAAAAAACTGTGGCTGTGTTGCTTGTTTTTATACAAACTTCAAGGTTTAACCTTAATAATTATCTTGTCAAAACCCTCAACTCTTATCTAGAACTAAAAGTGTTTATGTAGCACTTGAGTGTTATGTTACTAGTATAGCGGGGTAAATTGTAATTTTGCCACATGATTTTTAAGCAAATGTTACAGCTTAAACTGAGCACTTACGTTTTAGCTCATTAAGCACACTGATAGGCTTAATGATATTTCCAGAGTTGGCGAAGACTTGGATGATGTGATTTTGCATGGTACACATCATGCAAAACCCAGGCTCATGACCTGCATGTAAAGAGGATGAATATACATTGTTAGAACAAAACCCTCTCAAGAATTATGTGCAATGTTGCAAAAATCTTGTATACTTACATGTTTTGGAATGCTCTCTGGTTAGCATGTAGTTGGCAAGGGGAGCCGTATAGGTCAGACACTGCAGGGTAGAGTTCAGGAAACATGTGTTGCCCAGGTTATGGAGACCTGCTCCAACACGGTGGCCCTGGTTCCATTTCAAGCAAAGCCGTTCTGGGGAAAACAGGACTTTCTGAGGCAGAGCAATGCCATCCCCACTGGTCATGGCCACTGTATGGTCCAAAAAAGAAAAACAGACATATATTACACAAACAATACAATATTTAAATTAAAGATTAAAGATGTACTTTAAAAGTGATGATACAACAACCTTTAAACATCAACGGTACAGAAAAGCACTCGCCTTGCTCTCTGGGCCTTTCGACTTGAAGCGCTGCATTATTACTACCGTTTACAGTCACTCCAATGGTCGGGGCCATACAGGCAGTCTTGGCCCCTGAAAGCTCAGTGGCAGAAGGGCCAACACTCCAGCTCGAGCTACTGCTCTCCATATCTCTGGAGGAGAAAGGTGTCAGGGAGCTGGAGTGCTTGCACCGCACTGACTCCAGGTCAGATTTCTCTGGAGGTTTGTCAACTATGGTCATTATTCATTTTCTGTGGAAAAACAGATGTGCATGTCAACTCAATCATTTTTGACAAGACAGACAGATTTTTCATTTGCATGTGAAGTGGTTTTAAAGGCACAGGTTCAGGTAAAGCTAGTCTTAGTGTCAAATGCAACAGGTACCTGAGAAGTAAGCAAAACTCTAGCACAATGGTTCTTAAACCTGTCCTGGAGTACCCCCTGCCCTGCACATTTTTTATGTCTCCCTCAATTATCAAACCTGATTCAACCCATCAGCAGAGACCGCAAGACCTGAAGTGGGTGCGTCAGACATACAAAACGTGCAGTGCTGGGGATACTTCATGGAGACGATTGAGAACCCCTGCCCTAGTACAAAGTTGCTTTACTCCTCAGATGCGAAGATGTCTATAGTGTAAATTGCCTCTGACTTTCCCTTCCTCTAATAAATTATATAGCTTTAAACACAAACAGATATATTCATTAACAATGTCGCAACAAATTATTAAGCTAAACAGCTCGGAAAAGTAACAAACATCAATCGCTGTTCGCTGCTAATCTAAAAACCACATCCCTTCATAAAAAGATATAGCCAGATAACTTCGGAACAAGTAAATACAATGTAAAAAGACTAAATATCTCTAATAAAGCGTCTAAGAAGACCGTTTACGTTACGTTAAATACCCGAGTAGACATCGCGCCAAAGTGAAAGTACAACAAATACAAGTTAACGCTGAACTCCAAACATACTAGTCTACCCTTAATGACCCAAAACAACATTTAAAATTGTACTTATTTCTTTCATTGTGAACAGCCGACCAAGATTTGATCGAATAAGCTAAATATGTGTTGGTGGAACTGTGTGTTGATCTATTGAACTGAGCGCCAGCA
Source organism: Carassius carassius (assembly GCF_963082965.1). Taxonomy (NCBI): domain Eukaryota; kingdom Metazoa; phylum Chordata; class Actinopteri; order Cypriniformes; family Cyprinidae; genus Carassius; species Carassius carassius. The sequence continues at coordinate 12,731,052 of NC_081794.1, forward strand.
TGGGCCCGTGGCCTCGGCTACTTCACGATAGCTATTAGTTTGCAGTAAACTGTCACACCAACACGTTCCTCAATAAAACTACAGCAAAATGTGGATTCCTTCGATTAGATCGTCAGACCTAACACTTAAAATACAGTTCAACAACTACAGAGGCAGTTCCGTGTGTGTTTTTTGCACGAGGAAATGGTCCTGTAGTACACACTCCCTCCGCCAAATGTTATCTAGCGTGCTCGGCTAAATGCTTCGCGTGCGAGATAGGCCTCTGCCGCACGTTATTTATACACGAAACACTATTAATACGTGTATTTTAGTGTTATTAAAAGAATGCGAAATACTTGTCAATAAAATCTAACTGGTTAGCCACCTTTTTTGTTGGCACGAGAAGTTAGGACCGATTTAAAGCGCACTGTGCTGTTGCTACAAACGCCATGGTAACGGCGAACGTAACAATACAGAAGGAGCGCTGCACGAACACGGTCACGCACTTCGAGAACCCTGTCTTGTGATTCAGGAAGATGTTGATATATGTGGTGTGTCTCTTCACAAACATAAACAATATAACAGTACTAAATTGAATTAGCCAAATTTCGATTTTAAACGAAAACAGGTAGAAAGGAGGGGCACGGTATCTGAAATACACCGGTGCCTTGGACGAGAAGCCAACGCCGCCGAAAGACTCATTGCGAAACCCGGTGTTTTCAATTTCGTGCCACACAATAAACGCAAACCACACAACATGCGCTCTCCAAAAATCACCTTCAGCAATCATATGTGACATTTAAATCAAACAATAAACGTACCTGTACATTTATGATTAATTTAAATGAGTTCATCCATTCTAAAATCCAAAGAGCGCCCGGCGGTGAACAATGACGTAGTTTCCCTACGGATCCATCCGGGTACTTTCGTAATGTCAGCCAACCCGGTGTTGTGTGGATGTGGCCTTATTGAATGTGGCCGTCAAGGCAGTTGAATGTCTTTGTTGATGTCAATTCGACGACCAAGAAAGAATCGCTTTTACAAAAACGATTTAAATAGTTTCCTTGGATAAATTCAGTGTAGTGTTTCGTACACATTTCTGCAGAGGCGTTTGGTAGTGGGTATTGGTGGATCGTACGGTAGGTTGTGGCAGCTCGGTGTCCACTATGAACATTATTTTTTTTTCTCATGTAAATCTCATTGTGTTATTTCTAATTATAATTTTAAATTGTGCGGCTTCAGTATCATAGATTGCGTCATTATCATGAATATTAAAAATACCAGGGTCACTGATAAGGCTACGAAAGTTATTTTAGTGATATGATAATTAAATTTAAAATGTAATAAAGTCATCGTAAGTATTATTTTTTTCATTACATATTTGTGTCACATATTTTTGCAGTAACGTTAACATGTCATTAGTCTATATATATCCTGCTAAAATAAGTTTTGCAGCTTCATCTATGACTTTCGGATATTATTCATTTTCATGATAATTGAGCAATAATTATGAATACTAAGAATACTATTGAGGTACTATTTACTTTTGAGGTAATATTTACTCTGCTTTAAAGAGTCAGATAAATGGAGACTAATGCAACATTGGCATGGGACTTTACTTTACAAACCTCTTGTCAAGTTAAATATGGCACTCTTTTATATACATACAAGCAAAGCAGACGTCAAACATACAACAATCTCCAAACAACAATTTACATAATGTACATATATTGAGCACTTATGGCAGTTCAAAAAAGTTACTATTATTATATCTTTTCTGGACTGTGTATTGCATTTTGAGAGATCCGTAGTTCACTGATCTGTCTCTTGAGCTGAACAATTTCCTGTTCTTGTTCATCAATCTTGCATTTCAAACTGTGAATAACCTAAAATAAAGAATACAAACAAAGTTAAATAGTTTAAATGCTTTTTTTTTAAAGCAGCAAAAGTAACTAAAATGTGAATATACATGGACATTTGGTTTTCGTTCCATTTTGGGGGTAAAAATAAAAACCCATTAGAGCCACACATACCATGTCATTGGTGCTCAAGAGGTCACTCTGAAGTAACTGAGATGCACTTGGTCGCATTGAAGGATCAGTACTGGTCAGTAGGGTGATATACGTGGCCAAAAGTGGCCAGTTTTTGGTCAGCACATTAGGGATATTTCCCTGTCGTAGTTCTCCAAGTGTGTGCACACGCTCCATCTCGGTCCCAAATGGCTGGAATAACTCAAATGCAATAACTCCTATGCTGTACAGATCTGACTGTACAAATGAAACAAACACTGAGCATATGTGCCACACACTGAAGTACAGCCCCCTCAAAAAGTAGACTTTACATTATAACAATTTGTTACTTTACAGTTTCCTTACCTTTGAATCATAGTGAGAACCCTCAAGTTGTTCTGGGGAAGCATAAACAAAAGTTCCTACTCCACTAGTGTGAGCAGAGTCTAGTGTTAAAAGTGCAATGAGAAATCAGGCCATGTTGCATTAAATCACTGCTGTCACCTACTGTTTCCTGACAATAAATATGCTGTAGTTTTGCAACAAATGGGACAATTAGAATAATCAAAGCAAATATGTATTTATACGTTTTTTTTTTAGTTCAAAATTTGTAATAACTAAAATAACTGTTGTTTACTGTTATGAATACAGAAGAGGTCTCACCTGTGTTTACACCTGCTTGAGAGCTGGAGGGCAGCTGCTCATGTTCATCCATTATTAAGTTCCGGCAAGCCAATCCAAAATCCCCGATCTTCACATGACACTCAGGTCCATGAAGGAAAATGTTTCTCGGCTGTAAATAAATATGCATTTTAACTTGCAACTAACGGACACTAAAAGCATTTTTATTTTAATTTTATTACAACACAAATAGAACATCCACAGTAATAAATATCCCAAATTATTTTGTTAAGCAGTTTTAACATATTAATCACATAAGAATCATTACATTTGTTTTGGAATTTCATAGGGAACTATGTGTTCTTACCTTTTGGTTATAAAAAAAAATGTGCGCAGATACAAGTGGTATTCAGGCTTAATATTATATAGATTAAAAATATTTCTGAGAAAGAAATTCATGCTTATAAGACAAAGTGTTCAGAAGGGATGCGTGAGAAATACTGTGTTAGCTTACAGCTACAAACAGATAAATAGTTGGTTTATAAAGGACAATAACAGTGTTTGTCAAAGTGACTATCTCGCAACTAATTTTATTTTGAAATAGTTGAGTCTGTTGAATGCCATGCTGGCTGTCAAGAACTGACAACAGGCCACTAAATGTATCAGTAAATAGAATAAAGAAATTGTCATGGGTAATTTTTTTAAGTTATATTTTTGGGCTTTTTATTCCATTATTATTCAGACAGGACAGTAGAGAAATGAAAGGAAAGAATTGGGTAGAGCGAGGGGAGTGGGATTGACATATTAACAAAGAAATGGTATAAAGTACAAGCCATTTGCCTACTAAAGTATGTCACGGATATCAACAAGCTCACTACCTCGGGAGAGAGATTATCTGTTGCTTTGCAAAAGTCCAACCTACTTTGCAAATTGTTGTGGCACACCAGCCTAATATCTGTTATCAAAACACTAGGCCTCCTCCCATGCTGAGCAATGCATATACAGTTCCAAACAGATATGTACTGGATATATGTGTGGTGAACAAAACCAATGCAAACCATCAAAATAAATTCACATACCTTAAGGTCTCTATGCATAATACCACGGGAATGAATGTACTCCACTCCTTCAAGTATTTTCTTTAAGATTTTCAATGTGTATTCAGAGTCAATTGACTCACAAGGATCTGTGGATAAATGTATTGGTTAAAAATTGCTAAAATAATCCAACAATACAATTATATGCTGTGACTGAATGTTAAAAAAATAATGCTTGTATGTCCAAAAAATTCTAGAGATTAGCTTTTCTTGTCTTTCCTGTTCAGCCAATGTGTCATCCAACGCAAAAACAGGAAAAGGGTGTATATAAGTGACTTCTAAATTTACTATATCAATTTTATATAAAGGAAGGGAATCTGAGCAATTTATAAGACATACTTCCAAAAAAAAAAACCTATTTAATGGCATTTAAAGAAAGAAGTGCAAACTCCTTATAAATCAAGTGATCTTACCTACTGACATCAAGAGTCCCTCTGTGATCCTTGAGTTTCTTTCCTGTATCCAATCTTTCAAAGATCGCTCACATAGCTGCATTTGTATATAAAGCATTAAGTGGAACTGAACCTGTAGACAGGAACCAGAAAAACTGATAAAACACATAAAACATAAAACTTTAAATGAATTGCAGGTTTTAATGAACCACATACCTCGTGTGCCTGCGTTTCAGACCATTCGGGAGCATCCATATCAATGGAAGAGTTATTGTTCAGTACCTGTCTGTTTTGACTGAGGTCATCCTCTGACAGCGTTGAGCTGTCCCATTTAGCTACAGGGCATTTGTTTACCATGGCGCGAGGCTTTCCCAGAAACACACATGGAACAAAGTTTTGTGGGTTGCGGACATTTTTGGGGCAAACAGCATGTCCCATCTCTTCTTTTGAAGTTGAGGGTTTCACTGAGAGGATCTCTAATGCAACCTGATTTTCTTTGCCTTCTCCTTGTTCAGAATGTTCAAAGACAATGGACGATCCATTGCTGCTGTTAGTGCTTTCCTGTGTGCACCTGAAGCAAGAAATATTTTTATATGCTATTGTGAACGTTACAATTAGTTAAATGTGTTGGGAAAAATGTCCAAACCATCTTACCCATCTTTCTGTAAAGGTTTCTCTAATGCTGCAAATGTTTGTGAAACAAGAGATTTTGGATCTAGTGAGAAAAATAGAAAAATTTACATGCTGGTATAATTTTTTTATGCTTCAGTAAATAATGAATAAAAGCAAATCATGATTCAAATGGATATATCTGCACAACAGTACAATTACATACTTTTCACTGCAGGCTGAACATGCTCCATCCATGCTGTGTGATATCCAACAATATTAGGATGCTGAAGACTGGAGAGCACTTTAACCTCTCTAAGAACCTGCGAGGAGATAAAAACAGATGCAATAAGGTATATTATCTCTAAATCATATAGATTTGATGGGTAAATTGCTACTATAATAACTGAATCGGTGACATACTTTACCTTCACGCAGTCATCTCTTGTTACTTTCTTGATGAGAATTTTTTTTACTGCATATTCCTGACCATCAAGCTTGTTTGTGACCTAAAACAGTATGCACCTTTCAAAGTCAAGTGTTAAGTATATTTGGAGTACAATATGATCATAAGATCTTCTTACCTTAAACACTTTGCCATAGGATCCTTTACCCAGTGTTGCAATTTCTTCAAATTCACTAAGGTAACGGGATGTCTGTGCTTGGAAAAGACCGTCTTTGGTTCTAGAATAGTAGTGTATCTCGGTTATTTTAGATGTTAATGTACTGTATAATACCATTCAGAAGTTTTGGGTCAGTAAGACTTTTTATTCATATTTATACAAAAGTGGCATTAAAACATTTATGATGTTACAAATGATCATTTCTATTTCAAATAAATGCTGTTCTTTTGATCTTAAAAAAAGAATTCATAATTAAACAAAAATCTAAATTTACACAGATATTAAGAAGCACATTTGATGTTTTTTTAGCACCAAATCATCTTATTAGAATGATTTCTAAAGGATCATGTGATATTGAAGACTGGAGTAATGGCTGCTGAAAACAGGATTAAATTACAGTTTAAAACATTAATGTACAAATAAATGCAGCCTTTGTGGCTATAAGAGATTCTTTCCAAAACATTTTTAAAAAATCAGATCCAATTTGACCCAAAGCCTTTGAACAGTACCGGATTACAAAGCGATGTAAGTGGAGCTGCTACAACTGTAAAAGTTTTCACCTTAGGTTCTGGCCTTCTGTACTCAAGTATCTATGTTCCTGCAGAATCGGAAAGATAACCAGTTCTTTTGTTTTTGTTCATGAAAGCAAAACAGATGGATAGAATTCATAAAAAAATGAAATCGATGATGAATTCTTTTAGATTACCTGGGGGAATAGTGATGAGCTGGCCGCATGCAGGAGCTCTGTGAATGCCCGGTTATGCTGCAGTCTGACTGTACTAAACTCATCACTGATAGCGAGTGGAGACAGGAGGTTCATGGCAGCTAAACGCTGGCCTATCACTGAAACAGAAGGTATTCAAGAAAACAAAATTTACAGTTTTTCTGTATAACAAAAATACATTTCTTGAAACCTTCACTCATTTTCTAAAAACCTTAAACACAAATACTAATGTGACTGTGTGTGTATGTGTATAGGAGGACCTAATCTATGTTGCAGGCAGGCAATGGGAAAAAAAAAACTTCTGATGTGGCAAATGCAGCCTTGACAAGACAGGATGTCTATGTCACCACAGGCCAGTTCTTCCACCCTAACTTTGTAATTCTACAGAATATATTCTTCCACTCTTCTTTTGTTGTTCTTTTGAACTTTCCACAGAGAATCTGCTCAAATTAGGTTGAACTCTTTGTGCTCCCTCTGTCATTCCATGCAAAAGAACATGGTCTATCACAGTATCACAGCTCTAATTTCATCTGAAAAAACTGTTCTAATTCTTGCTCTTCCTCGTCCATCTCTCCCTTCACCTCATATACGCACTGTTCTTCTACCTCTCAGATTAAAACAAATGTGAACAATTTGAATTATTGTGTGTAAATAAAGACAGCTGTGTTGCAGTTGAGCTTCAAGAGCTCCTATTATGCTCTTTTACAAAGTCTTGATTTTGTTTTGGGGGTGTACTAAAACATATCTCATGCTTGGTGGTTCAAAAAACGCATTATTTTTCACATAATTTACCTTATTACAATACCTCTTTCCCCAGCCTGGTTCAAATGGCTTGATTAGTTCTGGGTTTGATGGAGGCCCACCATCCGCAAAAGTGTTGTGATTGGTTAGCTGTCCCAAGTGTGTTGGGATTGGCGAACTGCTTAGCTTTCAGTACTGCCACACCCCTTGCCAAAGCAGCAAGTTCCGTTTGCTCCAGTCTAGCTAAGGATGTCGTCAATATTGTCAAATAATTTTAAGCCGGATTCAGACCCCGAGAATATTGAACAAGAGGATTGTGCAGAACCTTTGCAAGCATGGATAATGCAAGACATATTAGACTGGTAAAGTTATTGTTGTTTTTCTTATTTTTTTTTTTATATAAATCATGTTTTAGATGCGACAACTCCTTAAAAATAACTGCATTAACCATGTACAAAAGTGCAATGGTAATATGTATTATATTTATTGTTCTTTAATTCTAAAATTATAACATGAATTACAGACCATAGTCTCATAATTGAAGTGTAAATTCTGCAGATTACATCACTGTCCAGTACTGATGCACTCAACCAAGCATTCTAACTACGACCTCACCACTCCCCAACCATTTGAATTTCTGTAGGCAGGAATTATTTTAATGATATTCTAATTAGCCCGATTTGTGACATCACAAAACCCGCAAAACAATGCTGTAGTCCAAACAAGCTGTTCATTGTAGTTCTTGAAAAGCGATTTAAAAAAAACGAAATATCTACCTTTGGAGTGGACTTTGAGATTTGTAACTTTGTAGACTAAAATTCCAAAAGTGAAAAAGCATAATACGAACCCTTTAACTTTTGTTTTTTTTGTGTTTAGAGTTTTGCATCACAAGTTCATCAAAGTGCAAATTGTGTCTTAGTGAGTGAGAATGTTTAGAGTTTAGCAAAAAAAAAAAAAAAAAAGTGTGAATGAGATCTGCAAACAGTGTCTAAACTGCCTGAACTTGTTAAAGGTTTTGCAGAAAAAGAGATTTATTTGACAAATTGGTTTTTGCTATTGAGAATTCGGTTCAGAGTCTAAGCAAATGTGAAACACTGTAGGACAAATAACAGAAATATCAGTATCAGTATCAACCTACCCTTAAACAGCATACGTGAGCGTGTAGGATCATGCTCGTAAACAAAACACAAGTGTTCCAGTAGAGATCCCAGCAGCAGTTGGTTGGGAATGACAGAGGCAAATTCCTGGATCGATGAATACTGTCTCCCCGCCAGCAACACTTCACAGTTATTGTCTGAGTCTGAGGCTGCATTTATACGACAAATAAAAAAGGTGAATACTAGTCTATGTTTGACTATTTTTGAATATCAAATCCACAAAATAAGCAAAAACTAACCAAACTGAATCTAAAACGACTTGGATCGGAGATCACTTACCTTCTGCAATAACTTTGGCAATTAAAGCCATAATGTCATTCTCCTCTGACTCCATTTACTGTAGACACCAAGCTTTTATGGTACTCACTTAACAGCTGAGCAAACAGAAATATACCAATGCTGCATCTTGAGTGTACAGTAGGGGTGGGTAACGTCTAAGTAACTTATCAGCTTGAAACATTTTCAAGATACCCCCCACACCCCTAAAAAGTCCCACAGAAGAAATATTAGGGAGGAGGGACATCTTAAAAGTGCATAAATTAAATGTAATTGTTTGGACATACTACTTTTGACAGATTTTACACGATATTTAAGGTCATAACATACAAAAAGAGTTAATAACATGAATAATTGTCTTATAAACCCAAATTCATGCCATAACTACAATCATGAAGGAAAGGGGCTGCACATAATATTGCAGTGGACTCACTATCAAACTGAACGTCCTCCTCCGTATCTGTCAGGCTGAATATCCCTCCTCTTGGTCCTTTGCCTTGAGAGGAAAGGCCCTGTCGGACATAGAAGCTACGGCTGTTAACAGTAGAAACTACACTTCTACTCGAACTTTCTTCTGCCATGACTCTCTCTGCTGTGTGAAACATGACGTTTTGGTAACAGACACTTCTGTTCATTCCATCCAGTAGTTCCATTCAGGATTGCCAAAGTTGAATAAAATAAAAACAGCCCCTTTAATTTGGCAAACCCCACTTACAATATTTAAAACTGGCCGAATAAAAATATAACTGTACACCGACAGTAACATGCCATGTTTCTACTGACAGGAGTTAGGAAGTATCTCTAAATTACTAACATTTAATGTTGGGATGAACAACTCGTGACGAATCTAAACATTAATCGAATAATCGTCTTATGTATTGATTTTAGGGTTTTTATTTTACATGCTTTTCTCTCCAAAAATAACACAGGTTTAAAGAAAATGACATTTACGATGTTGTTGTGTCATTTTCAGCCAATACTAGATATTAACTTTTTACACAGTCCCTACTCAGGCAACAACGCGCAAGATGATGAAACGTTTCAAAAGAAAACATTAAAATCGGTACTTTAGTTTTATGACAATGCTTCACATACGTCAATAAAATTAACCGATCAACAAACAATGAGAATGTCAAGCCATATTTGTGGAAAATGTAATTCCGAGTAGACTTCAAAGAAAAACAGTGTACAAAGTAATAAAACGAAAAGCCGAAACAGTAAACTTTGTGTACACCGTTATCATTATCACATGCTACCCAAACATGTGGTGACATGACCGTGGGAAACGACCACAGAGCAGCAGAGAGCTATTCAACGTGCTCATGTTTATTTCATATATGAAATACTAATAGGTATACAGTTTATCAGAACTCTTCCCTTGTCGAAGCATTGATTGTTAACCATGAGCAATGACAGCACATTAAATTCCTCTTCTTCTTTGACCTGAATACCCCAGGGAGCAAAAGCTATCAAAACAGCCACAATGCAACTCTTCTGTGACACTGATACCATATACACAAGGTGAGTGTTTATTGCTTTGCATATTCTTTTCAGTAGTTTGCTACATTATAACAATGAGAAATAATAACAAAATAATAGACTAGTAATATTATCTGCTATGCTGGAAGTACTGTTTGTACAGTACTATTGGTACTGTTTCCTTTCATATTCTGTCTTTTACATAGCACAGGTTCTGCTGGAGCTATAAAGACAATTGACAGTCTGTGCAATGCATCAGACCTGATCTGGACAGGTGTTGTGTCTAGCCACAGCTGTTGAAAGAGCTGGTTGAATACAGCATTGATGCTGGTACCACTAATGTCAGTGAGCTCAAGGGATGACAGCATGAGGAAACATTGCATTTGAGGTTTTGCTGCATTTGGTCATGTGTTTTGTTTTCATACAGATGTCAGGCTAAAGGCAATGGAAAAAAGTTGGTGGACGTTTCCAACAATGGAAAAGGTTTTGAGAAACAAAACTTTGAGGGACTAAGTAAATTGTCTTGTGAACATCAGAGATAAAAGGCTGTGGTATGCTTACACTACCGGTCAAAAGTTTGGAATAATAATATTTTTTTAAAGGCTTTTGACAGATGTTTCTTATGCTGACCAAGTCTGCATGTATTTGTATTTTTAATATATTTCAAAATGTATAAATTTATTCCTGTGACGGCAAAGATTAATTTCCCGCAGCCATTACTCCAGTATTAAGTGTCACATGGTCTTTCAGAAATCATTCAAATATGCAGATTTGTTGCTCAAGAAACATTTCTTATTATTATTATCAATGTTGAAAACTATTTTGCTGTGTAATATTTTTGTGTTAATATTTTTCTGCTCAAAATTCTGATTTGCAATCACTTAAATAAACTACGTTTAGAAAACTAAAATAGAAACCAGTTATTTTAAATTTTTATGTTATTCCACAATTGTACTATTTTAACTGCATGTTTGATCAAATAAATGCAGTCAGGGTAAAAAAAGGACCTTATTTCAAAAACATAACATCTTACCAGACTTGTGTAATGTAGTGTATATAATGAAAGTATGTTAAATATAAATGCTAAATGTACCTTAATTTATTGATACTTGTCATTTATCCCTTTGTTTAGATTCTGTGTTTCCCGATAGACTGTGTCGACATGAATGTGGCTCCAGACAAACGTCAGATTCTTCTACAAGAGGAAAAACTCTTGCTGGCATTCCTGAAAAGCTTACTAGTAAGTACTTCAGACCTTTTAAGACATTTTGTCTTGAAGTGTTATTACAGATGTTGAGGTTGTTCTTCATTCAAGACCTGTGCAGACCAACCAAGACAAGTGCTGGTTTAGAAGGATATAGGTTCTGTCTCTGAAGCACTTCCAGATGATGGACTCCCAAAGACCTCCATCAATCTAACTGGACATAAGGAAGCATTTTCTGAAAATCAGTTTCCTGGAACTGACTAAAGCAATCTAGTCATTAAGCTGCTTGTGCTGGTCCTTCTCAGAAGATGTTTTCCTCTAAAAAAAATTACAGACATTATGAAGACCTCTCCAAGTTTCTCTGCCGTTTCTTCCATAAAAAATAAACTGTTTGTCTAGCTAAATATAAAAACACCTTTGATATTCATGCTGAAGATTCTGGGGCTGCAAACCACAATCCAACTGAAGATGATCCAGAGATTCTACATGAAAACAATTCTGAGTCATTTTTACACCATATACATGAAACTGATGTTAAAGCTGAGACTATTCATGAACCTGTAGATGAAAAGTTCAGGAGTTATAAACCTTTGGTGCAGGAAGACAAAGACATACAGAAGAAAAGCAGTTTTCTCTACGGAAACTTTCCAAAAGGATGCAGAGGCTAAAGGCTCTGAAGAAAGAGAACAATGATCAAGAGCCAAAATATAGATGGTTCTGGGCGAAGATTAACCCTGGTGAAAACCAGAGTGCTGAGGGTGAGCTTAAGAAAAAAAATAAGGTTACACTGATGTTTAGATCGATCTCTTAAGTAACCATCAAGATTATATGCCATTTACAAGGTTTCAACTTTTTCTTGCAGCAAAGATATGTTCAAGGATATGGAAATTATCAGTTCGTTCAGTTAAAGGGTTTTATTATCACTAACTGAAATCCGACCTTTTCATAATTGACCAGCATGCCACAGATGAAAAGTACAATTTTGAGGAATACGGTCTTAAAGGGACAGCAACTCATTGAGTGTAAGTCACACTCTGTAGAGATAAGTGAAACTGGAAAATAAAAAAACAACATGACAAAGAATCTTGATAAAATCATGATATTTCTATAAAAAAAAAAAAAAAAAAATTATCATTATATTTTTATCATATCGCCCACCCCTAGCCGAAGGGGGAACAAACCCATACAGACTCCAACCCCCGCCCCACAATGGTGCCCTCGTAACACCATTTTGCCCCTGCCGCTCAGAGGTCTGTGCACGCCACTGGCTCAGGTTATGCTGAGGGTAAAACTGGTGTCTTTGCATACAAGCAAGTATTGGACCTTTGGCCCAAGTGACATTGAAGAACTCATCTTCATGCTTCGCGACAGTCCTGGAATCATGTGTTGACCTTCTCGAGTTAGGCAGATGTTTGCATCCAGGACATGTCGCAAATTGGTGAGTGCAGTAGGTTTTTCCTCCTGTCAAAATTATTTTCCAGCCCGGTTCTAACCTATTTGATTGCTATTTATCAGTTTTACCCAAATAAATAACTGCAAGGTAGAACAGAATGTGTGATTGAGCTGTTGCATGTTTGTGTTGTTGTCTTGTACGGTTTGTTAATGTGTGTCTGTTTACCCACGTGATGGTTGGCACTGCCCTGGACACCAGTGAAATGAAGAAACTTGTGCTTCACATGAGGGAAATTTAACAGACCTGGAATTATCCACATGGTAGACCTACCACGAGACACCTTGCTAATCTGGATATAGTTTCTCAGGACTGAAACAACTGCTTTTATTTATTTTAAAAAAAATTCTTTTTTTTCTTCTAATTTTATGTTGTCTGTCAAACACTATTGTTTCAATAAAGTATTTTATTATTTGTATATCTTTTATAATAGATTTTAATTCAGATTTTAAAACGTTTTTCATTGCGTTTGCACTTGTGTTTGTTGTTGTAATTGTCTAACTGTAATGTCACTTTTTTCACAATGTATTTGTTATTTCTTGAACGTGAGTAGATTTTAAAGTTCCAAATCCATAACCTCAGTTGCATGTGTTTAACAGAATATAAAAAAATATTGAATAATTGATCCAAAGGGATTAGTTTTAGTACAAAAATAAAAAATGGTCATGGCTTACACACCCTTCGTTCCAAACCTGTATGACCTTTTATTTTTGAGAAATATAAAAGAAAATATTTGAGAAAGTAATTATTTTGGTCCATAAGTTAGTTCTTAAAAACGGTTTGGCAGCATTCTTAAAAATATACTTTTCATTGTTCCACAGAAGAACGTAAGTCATTGGAACGACAAAAAGGTGTGTAAATATTAACAGATTATTAATTTATTGAACTGTCCATTTAAATGTGCCTGTACAAAAGCTGATTTTCATAAAAAATATTATGATAAATATTTATTAATAGTTTGTCCAGGTTATGTTTTAATGTTTACATTCAGCAGGTTCTCGTAATTATTTTGGCAAGTCTAACTTGCCGTACTTACCATTCCATAGCAACCGATAGCGTGTTACTATGTACACGCCACTGGGATTCCAGCTAGGCGGTGTATTAGTGAATACTTCAACCTCTCTGCACCAACGATGGCTAAAGGATACAAGATAAAAAGCTCTAACCGATCTACACCAGAACCAACGTTTAGTAAAGTGTTAGAAGAGTCCTCCGCGTCCAGTTTGCTGTCGGAGTCCGTCGCAGAGCCTCCCGATGTACAAAACTCACCGAGTTCCACTGTGTGTTCCGCATCTGCCGAATCTTTGCCAACCAATGACCATCAACAGAACCACGAGCATGATCAGTGCCGTAAAGTTCCCATTCTTCATCATATAATCGTGGAAAGGTTCGACACGCACTCTTGCAAAAATTATAACACCCAGATTTTTTTGACTAATACTGTTTATAGTGTTTGCTGTTTATCTCTTGTTCTCAGATATGAGGGTGATAAGAGTGGAGACATGTTTCATGGAGAAGGTGTCGCTTATTTTCAAGGTGGCCACATTTACAAGGTGACTGATAAACGACGGGACTAAACTTTAGAATCTGGGCCCCAGTATAAATCGAATTAAAATGTAATTTAATCGAAGTAAAATGATAACTTTCATTGACTTAAATTACTAACGTTCCATTAAATTTTACCCAACAGATCTTAGTTAGAAAAAAAATGTTCAAATAGAAATGTTTGAAAATGTCAGATGTATACTTTTATACATTCTTTAACCCCCTTAAATTTACATTATAATGGAAAATTAAAATTACATTATAATTTATTTGTATATCACTTTTCATTGTAAAGATTAACTATGATTAACAACTGTTTAATATGTAAGTAACGTTACATTGTAGTTATAGAAAAAAAAACTTTTTTGTTTTGTTTTGTATTTCATTCTTGCTGAAAAAAATAAACTTTCTTGTCATTGGTTTACTCAAATGTCCAACTACAGATCCTGCTTGAAAAAAGTATTTTATTAACTGATTTCTAACATTTTGCGATCTTCAGGGTAGTTTTTCACACGGGTTAATGCATGGCCATGGTGAATATATCTGGTCAGATGGTTTAAAGTATCAGGTATGTAAAAAGTTAACACAGGCCACTAAGTTGTGCTTCATCCTCATGTCAATTTTTAAACAAGTCACATAATACCCCAGTGTTTTTATTTACACGTACACTTTCTGGAGTTTCGCCAGTTATTACAAAAATTCCCTCCTGTTGCATTTGACAGGGTGATTTCAAATTAAATGTTCCTATGGGACATGGGACTTACTCCTGGCTGGATGGCAGCAGTTATGAAGGAGAGGTACACAAAGGTGTGCGTCATGGTTTTGGAGTGTATAAATGTGCCAAAACCTCTACTGTGTACAGAGGTCAGTGGTATCTGGGTAAAAGACAGGGGCAGGTATGTACATACACACATCCATCGTCTAAACATTCCACACATGTATTTAATAATACATATCTTTACTGGTGTCCTGTGATGGTTACAGGGGGTCATGTACTATAACCAAGCAGCCACATCATGGTACAGGGGAGAATGGGTGAACAATTCCAGAGAGGGCTGGGGAACGCAATGGTATGTGAAATTAATGCACATTTTTTTCCCTTTTAAAAAATACTTTCAAATGATGTTTTTTATTAAGCTCTGCTCAGTATCTCCTTACAAACTACAAATATTCTTTCACTAAAGTTACCCATCTGGAAATGTATATGAGGGACAATGGAGGAACAGTGTTCGGCATGGAGAGGGAACAATGAGATGGGTTCAGTTGGATCAGCAATATAGTGGGCAGTGGGTAAACGGCATCCAGGTCTGTTTAACTTTGCCCATTTTTTAAGGGTCGTTCCCTGTACTATGTCTGATTTCATATAATTTTGTACTGAAATTCTAGCAGATGTTTCTTATTTAATGTAGGATGGAAAAGGAACGCACACATGGTTACGTAAAAGAGTTCCGTGCTCTCAGTACCCTCGTATGAACGAGTACACCGGGGAATTCGTTCAGGGCCAGCGTCATGGTCAAGGACAGTTCTTTTATGCCAGTGGGGCTGTGTATTGTGGAGAGTGGAATCGTGACAAAAAACATGGACAGGTAAACCATCTTTCAAATGATGAAGATCTGAGATGGTTTTGTGATTCCAACACTGCAGGTGGTCTTTTGCAGGGGAGGTACACTTTTGAAAATGGACGGGTATATGAAGGGGAGTTTATTAAGGACTGCATGGCTGAATTTCCTGCCTTCACTCCTGGCCTAAGTGGAATTACGACTCCTTTTCCAGACGAGAGTAAGTAATATTCATGGACAGAAGCAAAAAATCTATTATTAGCTCTCCGGAATACTTGATTCTGATTAGTTTAATAAAGGCTGCTAAAGCGTAGTCCAACCTAACTGATTTCCTACATTTAAATCTGTAGTTGAATTTTTATATTTAAAAAAAATCTAGTTTAGAATGTGTACTTTTGTATATTTATTCTGTATGTGTAACAAATATGTTTTGTATTAAACTCAAATAATCAATGCCCATTCATTTTGTAAGTAGATAACGAACAGTCAGTCATTCTTCCAACAGAACTCATCGGGATGTTATGAGACGACTCTGGTTCACACTTTAGTAACACTTGGTTACTTTGTCAGGTTTTGTTTCCAGAAATGGCTTGCTGACAGTGCATTATCCCCCACATACAGGATGTCAGAGTTTTACCTGTTTTAGTTTTATGTCCTTCTTTAATCTAACAGTGTTTGTGTCTGTACATTAGATGATTCATCAAACAGAGCTTCACAGTCAAGCACAAGCTCCTCGCCGCTTGGATCTGACATGGTTTTGAACATTCAAGCCCTGTTAAGTAGATTACCAGAGGCCCAAAGAGATCAAGAACTTAAACAGGTGTTTGTCCTATTTTGAGGTGAATCCTAAGGTACATCCAGAGCCAAATCTGTGTTTAAGTACTATTTTATTTACATCTGTTTAGGTGGAATTTGCAGTAGTGAGACACATTGGTTTGTTAAGGGAAATATACAGCTTCTACAGCTGCCTTGGACATGAACAGTCTTCAGACAAAATATTCCCACTGACCCACCTGCAGTTCTCTCGCTTTCTAATGGACTGTAAAGTTCACCAGCATGGAATCACAATAGCGGAGCTGGATCGTCTTATCAATGGTAATGCCTTTGAGCAGAAGAACGTCAAGTGATGATGCTTTTCTTTCATCACACAATCTATTAGACATAATTAAAACCTTTGCTTGTTGTCATTGTCTGAATTCAGATGAGGTTCGTTCTCCTTTTGCTGCCATTCTACCGAGAGAGTGCATCAGCTATATTATCATTGTAGCATATCATATTTGCCATAAAGATATTGAGTGAGTACATTCATACCATAATAAAAAGTTGAGTTTTTTTATATGCTTTCATCGAGTCACAAATTACTTTGTCATGTTTTAGATCCTCTAACAACATACTCGCAGCATGTTTTTCGAAGCTCATGAGGCAGAACATCATTCCCAATGCGAAACACGTAAAAGGTAGATAGATAAACACTGCAGAGAATTAATTTTCTGTATAAAATTATTTATAAACTCTAATGTTATAATTAATACTTAATATATTATTTATTATTACAATGGTTAATATACACACACACATTTTTTTAGGGCCTCTGTTCTGCCATCCTGTCCATGCTGCGGTTGCATATAACTACTCAAACAGATGCTGGGAAATTTATAAGGCTATGTGTAAAGCCGGTTCAATCCAGTCTGACACAATCTTGACTGTAAGGCAGTTTGTCTGGATGCTTAAGGTAACGGGCCTCTTACTCCGATGTAGTTTCAGCTTACTAAGAATGATTCATACATGATTCTTATGCATAGTTCCGTTCACAGGACCTCTATCTGTATGACAGTGAGCTAACGGTGTCTAAAGTGTTAGAGGTCCTCTCTGTGGACAGTCCTGCAATTTGTGATGGAACCTATAGCAACCTGGACCTGGAGGTCAGTATAGCTGATTGTATTTGGTTGATGATATTTTGATTTGACTTGATAAATGATTTTGGTTGTAGATGAGCTTTCTGGAGTTTTTTGAAGCATTGTTGGGGTGTGCTGAGGTGAAAGGCCAAAGAGTCCAAACTGATGTTGAGAGTCAGATTGACACATATCATCAGGAGGACACGGTTCTGAGTTCACTCCAGGTCTGTGCCACCTTGACCTACTGTTCTTGTTCACTAAATTATAGTTACATAATTTAAATAGATTTTTTCTTGTTACTTTTAAGAAAGAAATTTTCCCTTTCTAGCATTATCTCCCGTGTTGACAGTACAAAGTCTTTTGAGATTTGTAGATATGACTCAATTCTCCCATCAAATTGATCATTATCTCAAGGTTTAACACTAACCAGACTTGTCTCCAATAAGGCATTCTCATCTTTTAAAATGTTTCAGTCATCACCGTGCGAGGAGACAGAACAAAGCCAAAGTCCTGTGCTTGCCTTCAAAGGTTTGACTTCACAAATACAATTGTTGATGGTCAGTCTTGTTACTGTATCAGTGCTTCTCAACTAACTTCCAAAGGGGACTCAAGATTACTTTAAATAATTTAAAATAACACAAAACAAGCAGTAAAACAAAAATCGGGATTTTTTTTTATTTTCATTTATCCCCGTCAACAAATGTTGTTTCCTCTGAAGAACTAGGGTTCTCACTGCCTTGGAAAACTTGGATTTATGAGGTAGCCTGATTTTAAAAGTGTCATTTCTAGATCTGGAAGTGTCACGCAAATAATATAAAGTTAGTGTGAAACTGTAATTTTTATTATAATTTTTTTAGTTCAAATATATTTGAATTTGTAATAAAAAATAAAATAAAAAATCCTATAAATCATGAACTACTAGAAGAGTGATATACATTAATTGGTTAAAGAGTAGAAGCCTAAAGAACATTCCGCTCCTAAAAGTTTTGAAAAGGTAATTATAAAATTATAAAAAAACACTATATTGATAATCCTTTATCATGTGTGAAGTAACTACATTACTACAGGTCTAGATAGTCTCAGATTACTTTAATATAGTTACACTGACATTAGTACTTCATATACTTCTTCCACAAATAGTAAATTTCTCCATCTCTGATTTATGACTAATAGTGGGGTAATTTCATATCCTCAGAGTCAGAACTGAAGGGCTGGATGCAGAAAACACGGCAGTTCTTCACGCATATATTTTTTCCTGCATATGAGCACAGTGTGGAGCTACAGGAGGAGAGATTCAGGCTGAGACAAAAGAAGAGAATTTCTCTTGCAGAGGCTGACAATGCAAGGTATTTAAAAATGAGTGCTTGCCCTGATTCTAAGAAACGTTCTAATACACGCAGCACCAACAGGTGCTGGAAAACATTTGTCTGATCAGTGTGTTGGTCTAAACTTGTTTTTACAGATTTAACATGCTGAATAGGCATTTATTGTGTTGTGGAATGTCTGAGACGTGATATAATATACTCCGTTGTCTGTTGGTGTAATGTGGACTGGCCTTTTGAAGCCCATTTAATCATTAACAAAAGGACTTTTTCCAGATATATAGAACCGCTGGAGATGGAGGAAAAACAAGAAGATGTTAACGGAGAGGTTCCAAACAGTGATGTTAATTGCTCACCTTCTACCCCCATGACCTCTGTGACCTCCACCACATCTGTCAATTCAAAGCAGTCAGTCACCAGTGGTAGTAAGAAAAACAAGTAAATCCACAGAATAGTGTATCATTTTCTTATTTAATTGGTTTTCACAAAATCTTTTGACGTTAAAATCCTTAAAAATATATTTTCTGAGGTCATAACTGCACAGAAAAATTATTGTTATATCTATATATGCTCATTATGAAGTACAAACCGTAGCAAACAAATTTACATAAATGAATCTAATTCAACATCAAACCAAACAAATCAATAAAGACGTCTAATTCAAGTAGAATTCAAAATGATCCACATCCAAAGAGTGAGTGGATGTGCTTTTATTTGTACGTGGGAGGTGTGAATGTGATCAGGTCACGTTCACACACTGACTGTCTCACTTTCTCCTTCCGTTCTGGGAAGATCAGCAACAGATTCTCCGACATCTGAAACACCAAAGAACAAGACGTTTATAGACAGAAAATACTACAGTTAAATGGGTCCTATTATGCTTTTTCACTTTTTCAACTTTAGTTAATGTTATGTCTTTAATGCTGTTGTTTAAGCATAAAAAATATCTGCAAAGTTACAAAGCTCAAAGTCCACATATTTTCCTGGATTTGTGATATCAGAAATACCGGTGAATGGGATGTGACCTGGTTGAGCTGCATTAGAGAAGGCAACGAGTGTTATCACTATGTTGGAGACACGCTAGCTTTCCCCAAGGCAGATGAACTTAGAGTGGTTACAGTCATCCGGGTTTAAATCGTGCTCAAATTTATTTGATTTTGACTAAATATTTACACTGAAGCTGAGAGATGGCTATGGTAAGGGGCATGACATTTCCCGACAAGGTGCCGAGTGCTGCCAATCACAACACACACTGACCCAGCTAACCAATCACAGCATATTTTGTATTTCAGAAGGCAGGCCTTCATTTGTGTCAGGAAATATTCGAGCTGTTCATGCCAAACTAGGGAGGGAGGTGTTGTAATAATGTAAACCTATTATGAGAGCCTGTTGTAGTACACAAACAAAATCAAGAAAGATCATAATAGGACCCTTTAAAATTGTGAAATTGAATAAGTTGTGATATAGTGGTTGAAAGAGTTCCCACAGTCATTGAAAACCTGGAAAATTGTGGTTTCTAGGCCTGGAAAAAACCTTAAGGTAATTAATAGAATATCATTCTTAAATAAAATTTATAAAATAAACTAACAGCTGCAAGATATTTGCAAAAGATAGCTGCAAAATTGCTCTAGGTTTGTGAATTTCCATGACTGGAAAACTGTAGGGAACCCTGCTGAAAGACAAAGAGTGAATGTCAAGTTCAGTTCATAAAGGAAAGTTTTAACTCACCTGACTGATCTGGGGTGAGAACACCATTCTGGGAAAAGCTGAGACAGGAGTGCAAGAAAGAGAAGTGTGAGTGCCACGTGCTCCCATTTAAACCACATGTGAGCATTTAAGGGGTCATCAGATGAAAAATTCCCTTTTACATGTTGTTCGAACATAAATGTGTATTGGCAGTGTGTACACATCCACCCTATAATGATACAAATCCATCCAGTGGTTTTTATTTAATCCTTAAAAATAATATTCCTTTTCAAATCAAGCCGTTCTCAGCTTCGTCTGTTTGACATGACCAAGACCAAGGCTGCTCCCACGATTGTTGATTTACATCGGCCATCTTACCTTAGACCCACCCTGAGTGAGCTGTGAACAGTCCGATCGCCATTGTTTTGAGATGATCCTCACTGCAGAACACAATATCCAGGGGGTGTAGATGGATCCAGATCCAAGTCTTCCCACCTTAGATGTCCCTAAACCTACCCGTCTCCACACCCGATCCCTAAGCCCACCAATCTCCAACCCCTGGATCTCGTGTTCCGCAATGAAGAGCTACTGATGGTTTCGACGCTGAAGACAGTGGATTACATTTGTTTTTGAAGGGAATGTTCGCGTGAATCATTCGTGATCCAGCTTCACCTCCAGAAAAAGTGAACAAGGTCGTTTTTTTATTTTTTATAAATCTTTGCAAATCGCCTTTATCCTAATAATGTGCTAGTTAGCACATTTTGTGGTTAAATGAGGCTAAAGTAAACAGTACAGTAAAGGTATATGCAACAAAACAGGTTGCCCTTAAAAGAGCTGATTTTGAGGTAAAAAGGGTATTTACACTACCACTGAGAATTTTTGACAAAGCATGTTATAGGCTTTTCATTAAGACTCTAAAGAATCATATCAACTTGTGCAAATAGGCATCCGATAACCCCTTTAATAATATTGTGATGTGATGTCAGGGACATAAACTACCTGTAGGTGTTGCCAAGACATCATTCGGGCGCTCCTCTGCCTGAGTCACCGGGCTCTCCATCTCAGCATCCACTGCCCCAAAAGAGAACCTCTCTGCTGCAGGACTCTGTGCAAGAGACATGCTGTATCTCACGGTTGGTTGCAGGTAACGCTCAATGTCCAAACACTGGGAAAAATGCATCAGATGATGATTTTCAAACTATCAAATCCTAGTAAAAGTCTGTAGACTCGGTTCACTTTACAAAAGAGTAGGGATATACAATGTAGGTTAAAGCTACACTATGACAAATTTTGGAGTTGACCAATTATCAGTGCCGATATTAAATTTTTTTACGGTTATTGGTCATTTTCTAAATCAATTTGCTGATAAAATTATTTAAAAGCATTTAAAGAGTTTTTGTCAGAGTCCTTGTTATTGTTAATTTCGACATTATTATTTTTAACACCTGACATGTATCGGTTCAAAATATCAGTTATCAGTTTACTTGATCTGTAATAATCATTACCGGCCCTGAAAAACAAATGTGACCCTGCACCTCAAAAACAGTCACAAGGGTCCATCTTTTAAAATTGAGATTGATACATCAAAGGTAATTAATAAATAAGATTTCCACTCGTGTATGGTTTGTTAGGATAGGACAATATTTGGTTGAGACAACTATTTCAAAATCTGGAATATGAAGATGCAAAAACAATAAAACAACAAAAAAAGAAAACACACAAACAAAACCAAATTAAACCCTGCAGCTCGTGACATAAAATGATCGATCAGTGCAAGAACCTGAACAGTAGCTATATCGTTTTTTACCTCTGATGCACTAAATTGCCTGCGCATGAGGAGTCTTCTTGCTTTACGGCAGATTGCAGACTTATAAGGGCATTACCTCCACCTATCTTTCAAAGGGACCTTTGACAGTCCCAACTGATGTTGTAGATAGAGTGTCAATGGTCCATTTGAGAGATAGGTAGAGGTAATGCATTTATAAGTCTGCGATCTGCCGTAAAGCAAGAAGATGCCTCACGCACAATACATTTCAGACAGTTCAGGCATTTTAGGTAAAACAAAAAACTATATAAATACTGTTCAGTTTCTTGCACAGACTGATCGTTTTGTGTCTTTACACATCAATGTTTTGTCTCAACCTGCAGGATTTAATTGGGTTTTGTTTGTGTATGTTTTTTTTTTTTTTAGCCATGATTCCCATCCACTTGCATTATATGACTAACAGACTACGATGGTTTGAGTTAAATATCTCAGTTTGTGTTCTACTGAAGAAACAAAGTCACCTACATCTTGGATGCCCTGGGGGTAAGCAGATAAACATCCAATTTTCATTTTTGAGTGAACCATCCCTGTAAGTTTTGATATCTATGATAGGTAGTTTACAAAATATCTTCATGGAACATGATCTTTACTTAATATCCTAATGATTTTTGGCATAAAAAAAAACAATTGACCATTTTGACCCATACAATGTATTGTTGGCTACTGCTACAAACATTTGTGCTACTTATGACTGCTTTTGTGGTCCAGGGTCACATACTGGTCGACCCCTAATATTTATATCCATTTTGTGATGAACCGAAACAGACTGTCTGACAATCAATCATTTTAAATGGTGCAATTCATTTAAAATTTAGGCACCACAACATTAAACTCTACAGCGCATATTACATATAAGAGTGTTATTATATTATTAGGCGTTTTAAAAGCTTTAAATTATATCAATAACAATTAATAACACATTTGGTAGCAAATATTGTGCATCTATAGTTATAATTACCTCAGCATCTTGATTTTCAGTCATTTCAACATCCATACTGGTTGGAGATCTGTATGGACAGAGAAAAGAGTACATAAGATTATGAATCACAAATATTACAATTCATGCTACAATTAACATTCACAAGAAGCATAGCATACCCGTTAATGACCTCATTACAGAGAGCTGTAGAAACTCTGAGAACATTGGTTGGTGTGGAGGGCATCAGGGTAGGGGAAGCAGGTGCACAGACACTGGGTTCTGCTTCCACTGGTTCTGAAGAGCTATGAGATGAGCCCTGGGATTGAGTATCTAGACCAGCATCTGCTCCAGGCTGGACATGCAAACTCTCTTCAGAGACTTCACAAGAAATGTTCTCTTGTGGTTCCTCTTGGGAAGAAGGACTAAACATAGACTCTGGAATGTTTTCTTCATGCTGAGGTTCTGAAGAATCAACAGGTAGCTCACACAGGCTGGGTGAGTCATGTGTTTGGGCTACTGGACTGTTTTCTGGTCCATTACTGGTATCTGGTTGAGTGTGTTGGGTACTGGAAGAGCTTAAATCAAAGTTAATATGGCTCTGGGAGCGGGTGTCCGTGTCAGGCGAAACATTTTGGTTGTGGTCAGGACTAATCTGAGGAGCTCTGGGTGACTGTGGGAGGGCCTCAGCAGAACGGAGAGGAGTGAAAGCAGGCAATAACTCATGCTGATGGATTGGAAGAGGTGTTGCAGATAAGCTAGGTAGAGGGGAAGCGTGAGAAACTGTAGTAGATCTGCACTGCCTGCCTGGAGTGCTGAACTTAGAAACACAGGGTGAAGAAACTGCACTGGTTCGACACGATCTTCTAACAGCACCTAAAAACAAGAAAATTATCCATATTAAAACAAAGACAACATTGCAAAAGGTTAATTAAGTTAAGCAATTAAAAGGTGGGGCAACACTGGGGAGTGGGGAGTAACACTGTGACTGTGCCGCAACAGCTAAAATCTGTCTCGTACGCTGGACACGACAAAGCGACCATTGAAAATGATTTAAAATTTGTGTCAAAACATCATAAACAGAACACGGCAGCAGTTTTTTGTTGGGATTTGTCATGTCATTCCGTGCCGCATCCTTTTTTGTTTCTCAACCTATCTAGCTGGTGCAGTGATTGTCCACTAATGCTTAGCATCGCCTCTGGTGGTCTTCACATATGTAACTTGCGTTTTGTCTGTTCTTGCTCTTGAAATGACAATACATACAAAATTGTCACAATACCGGTCTTTGCGAGTTTCCTCAAAAAAATGGTCGGTTATGTCTTAAGTGAAAGTAAACAGTTGAGAAAGAAATGGAATGTGTATCATTATTTTGGATGTATTATCTCTTTAAGTGATCTCTCCTAATTTACTATCTGTTGTCAGTGTCCTTAGAAATTGAAATTAAACAGGAGGAAAGAAAAATTACAAATTAAAACATTGCTCTTTACTGAATTACTTTAGTAGTTTTAACAAGACTGAGCTTGAACTATGGTAATTTTGCTTTATGAAACCAAATAAGGAGGTTTATATAAATACAGGTTTAATCCTGTAGTTTTATAGCTGGAGACAGTTAATGAGAAATGTGATCAAAAGAAAAAAAAAGAAACCTCTTTGGTTTGTGTTTTTAATAATAATATTATTAAAATAATACCATTATACTGTAACAAAAAAAGTATTTAATAACAATCAATACTACTAGTTACATTTACTTTTAAAGAGAAACAGTAAAATTATAGTTGTAATATTTATAGCTGCCTTCATTTATTTGCTTTTTTTTCTTTAAATTTATAAAGCTTTTGAGTTTTTTATTAAACCACAGCACTTGTTTGTGTTCAAGCAGCTCTGAGACACTTAAAACACTGGAGGATCAGCTGGACACATGTACAAAAACACATAGCCGTGCTTTACTCTGAAACTTGCAGGATTCTCAACCCACGTGTTTCGATCTTACCTGATGGCTTGACTGGACTTTCCACCTGGAAGAAGCCTCCATTAAACACAACGGTCTGTGAAGGCAGTGTGATGGCAGGGGCTGCAGGAACAGAGCTCGAGTCTTCCTGGATGTTGTCTGAAGTCTCAGTGGCTTTCTGTTCAGCCTGCTTGGCTCTCATGGCAGCCTTTACAGCAGCCAGTCGACTCTTAGCTGCAGCACAGGCACCTGTTCCAGCCTTCCCTCCTACAACAGGAGGCTTCTGTAGGATAAAAGTACAGGATATGAGAATTACACAATTTACCTCTTTAAAATGGTATATTAAAATGGTGCTGATAATGTTGTTCACTTTGGCCACTCTTTTTCTGGCAAGAGGCCTGACTTCCTCTTTCCACTCCCTTGCTTCTGCCTCTTTCAAGGCATTAAATTTCTTGTTAACATCTTCCACCTATTAAAAAATATATATTTTTTTTATAAAATACAACATTAAAACAAGGCTTGGAAAGAATTTGAGCACTTTTAAAAAGTAACATCAACCCACCTGAAAGTACACCATGTCCCAGAAGCCCTGCAAGTCAGTACAGGTTGTTATTTTCTCTCCACGGCCCAAGTCACAGTCATCCACCAGTCTGCTGAACTGACCAAAGCGCTCTTTCATCAACAATCTGGCCTGGCCCACAGCTGTACGCATCTGGTCACGCGCTGCACGAAGAGAGAGAAATATACTTACTCCAAATAACTGTACATGAAATATGCCGATTAGATATGATTGTCATTGTCACTTTCAGTGTTGGAAAAAAAAAATCATCCTTTCTTGAAAACCTGGTTGGATTACTGTGCTAGTCTCGAATTAAGACCGGTTCAAATTGAATACTGGTCAAAACTAAAGACTTACTCTCCTCTGGGATAGAAGCATCATCAAATCGTGACTCCCACAGCTCAGAAAGTCCAGTCAAATGCTCAGTCTCACTGGCCATCACTTCCCTAATGAAACAACATACACTACTGATTAAAAGATTTTTTGAAAGAAAGAAACTGGTCACTTTCATTCAGCAAGGACGCATTACGCCAGGGGTGTCAAACTCAATTCCTGGAGGGCCGGAGCCCTGCAGAGTTGTGTTCCAACCCTGCTCCAACACACATACCGTTTAAGCCTGAAGGACTTGATTGGTTTGATCATGTGTGTTAAATTAGGGTTTAATCTAAACTCAGCAGGGCTCCAGGAACTGAGTTTGACATCCCTGAATTACACCGATCAAAAGTGACAGTAATGGCATGTATGTTACAAAAGACATTATTTCAAAATGCTGTTTTTAAAACTTCTGTTCAAAGAATACTGAGAAAAATGTATCGTACTATAACAAACTAACAACTCTGTTCTATTAAGAATAGTAGAGATCCATCTGTTTGAAATAATAGGATATATTTCTTACCTTTATATTACGGTGGGTTACGAAAGTCCAAAAAAATGCTATATACAGACAAGAAATTATTTGCAATATTTATGTTATGTAACGTTTACCTGCCCAAAGCATACGGCATGCAAGATGGCGGGCAGGTTTTGAAAAGCGAATAACGCTTTTCTGATTGGCTGCTCTGCTACGCAGACCCCTCTGTTGATTGGTTAAATTCGGATGACACGTTATGCACCGCCCACTTATAAATCCACTCGTGACACTGGTGCTGTACATATGGTTCATAAGCGGTCTAGGACATTTCAAAATATTTCTATTTCTAGATCTGCCTCACCTGAAATAGGCAACATCATGCTGAGGCTCCAAGAGGGCCAAGGGAGGTGATGGTGCTGTGGAGCTGGACGATGGAGGAGGGGGAGAGGACACTGAGGGAGGGTTGGCAGGATGATCTGGTGGCGGAGTTGACAGAAGTGGTGGAGGGGAGGAGAGGGAAGGAGCAGGGAGAACAGGTTTTGGGGGAGAGGGGAAGGTGGGCTCCACATTGCCATCAGAAAGGAAGCTATGAAAAAGAAAAAAACAAACAGTATTTCAAACCAACTTAAAGTATAGAATTATCAAGTAGTTGTTTGTAGAATAAATTCTAAAAGGTACCTCGGTGAGAAGAAGGCACTGGCTGAATGTGGAGAGAGCGGTGCAGGCTCAAACGACCTTAGACCAACAGGAGGCTGGAACACGAATCCCTGAGGGGCAAATGAGGGGGCAGCAGCTTTGGGTTCCTCTTCCTCAGGTCTCCAAGAATCAACAGCAGTGTCCTTTTTCTTAGCAGTCTAAAAATATCCAAGTGTAAAATATAATTTGCAGTTTTCAGAAAATAGCAAAGCCGAAAAGATGTGACGGATCACCTTACCTTTTTTTCAATAAATGCCTTTGTGTTGCCTGAGAAAGATAATGAGATCTACTGATTAATGACACATTTAACCAATAATGCTAGGATTATACAACATTAATGCCTTCTGAGCAACAATATGGCTAAATAAAGCAATGTAATGTACAATATCAGAACATTTGCAAGAAGAAAATGGCTATAAAAATAGCTTTCTTACCTTGTACGTCTTTCTCTTTGCCTGGAGAGGGCGCTACAGAACATTTAACGGTTGATCTTGATTTTGCAGTCCTAGAATCTAAATCACACAGAGAATGTGGCTTTCATGCATGCAACACAAGTACAGCAAGGCTTAAAAAAAAATTTATATAATATATTATAATAAAACTCACCAGTAACCGGTTTAACCACAGCTGCTGATGTTTTAGCAGCTGATCGTGTGGTTGGAGCTCTTAAAGATGGTTCAACTGTAAAAGAAGTCCATGCACAATCATGCTCTGCATGGGGTCCTCATTCAAGAGTACCCTACCGTTCAAAACTTAGGGGACAGTAAAAAAAAAAGGCTCTCATGGAACTTTGAAACTAAAATATTAACCTCTAACTACTTCGTCCAACTGCATCTTATGCATCTTCCTAAATTTAATTTAGTAGATTTTACCTGTAGCTGCTCTGGTTTTGGTGGTAGTCACAGATTTTGAATTAGTCTTGGCTGAAGCTCTGGTGGTTAATGCATTTTCAACTGTACAAACACAAAGATTGTTTATCAAAGACATGAAGTCACCACAGTTTGTTGATTTGTATGATTCGCATTAGGTAATACAAAAACATGAGAAGTTAAACACAACAGACCTTTCTTTGGAACTGCATGTCTTTCTGCTGCTGGCTGTAATATAACAGGTACATAAACAACAAAGCTTACATGATTTAAATCAGAAATAAATAAAAAAATGCTATAGCACATATTTACAGTCATTATATGTACAGATTTATTTACATGACAACAAAACACATTATCATTTAGAAGTCTGGGGTTGGTAAGATAGTTTTTAATATCTTTGAAATATTTAAATGAATTATCAGCAGCCATTACTCCAATCTCCTGTGTACATGATATGGCAGAAATCATTCTAAAAAGTTGTTTTGGTTCTCAAGAAACATTTCTTATTATGATCAATTTTGGAAACAGTTGTGCTATAGCTAGTAATTTTGTTTTGTGGAAACAGTGATTATTTTTCTTCTTCCAGGACTCTTTGATGAATAGAAAGATCCAAATAATTTTGGTAACATTACAAAGTCTTTGCTAAATAAATAAATATAGATTTCATCCACCCCACACCCCCAAAAAAACATTGACCTCACATTTTTGAAAGGTAATATACATAAAGATAAGCTGATGTGTGCGTTTGAGGGTTTTTGGTTTAACCAATGTTGTTAATTTGGGCCGGGTCTACCTTTTTCTTGAATAATGGCAGATGGGGTTATGTTCGGAGAAACATGTTTGAAAACAGACATTATTTAATTTGGTGATAGCAGTGACACAGAAATTAGGCAATTTTTAAATGATACCTTTTGATTCTGCATCATTGAGCGGGTCACTCGTGTGGACTGGTTAGTTTCTGTGATCTGTCATGATGAAGAATGAAATGGGAAATTAGGTACTCTTTATTAAAGAGAAAGATTTTTCTAACTGTTATTCCCATTACTCACCTTGGCTCTGCTTTGTGCAGCCGTGTTTAAGGGCAGATACCCGAGTGGCTGTGGCTTATAAAGGCCGACCTTAAACACGCCTTTCTTCTCTTTGACCCGCTTTTCCTTCTCCTTCTGCAACATCTTGTTTTCTTTGTAACGAGCAAGCATCTTCTTTCTCTCCTCAGCAGCAGCATTTACATCTGTTAAGTACAATTGGAACTACTTGGAAAAAAAAGGCAATGCCAAAACAAAATCAAACAAAAATAGCTATGATATTGACCATTAGCTGCCTTTGTTTTTGGTGATTTGTCTTGGGTGGCCATGAGGCTGGATGCATCCATTGAGAGCTCGATCTCTGGCAGATGGTCCAGGTGTCTGCGCAGGTTCTGGATCTTCTCTCGGTTCACTTTCTGAGACTGAGACCGTCGTCTGGACATCTTAACCCGGATCATAGACACACTGCTGTCCCGCTTGTACAGGTGAGCAAAGCGAGAGTCCATCCTATAAGAGGTTTTACAACAGGAACGTCATTATTTAAAGCAGAGAGGTCACAGCTTGTCTATAAATAGGCTTAACGTTAGGTCTAATTTAATGTAATAATTCAACTCTGTAAAATCATATAATTTTGTTTAGTTAGGACAGCTTATCTATAAATAGGCTTATCAACTATTACAAGGGAGTTGCTTTCCCATAATTGTTTTTGACATCATAGGTTGTGTTTCCAATCAAACTTGATAGCTTCTTTTTTTGCTGACCTGGTAAAAACATGGATAATGTCTCTGTAACTTTTTGTGTTCTTTTATTTATTTCATGCTGACTTCGTGTACTGTATATATTTTTCTCTGAGCAGTCACAAAACGGGCTGGTTTAAGTTAAACAAACAAACAAATAAATACAAATTCAACCAAACTTAATGCAGCAGAGATCAAAGAAATAAACAGACATGTTGATTTCTTACAGAAGGTCCAACTTAGGAGTTGTTGATATCACTTGTAAAAAGAAAATTCCTAACCAAATCCTTCAAACTGATTAATATTACATTTGAAATACAATTTTTATTATATCACGCCTGAATCAACAAAGCAACATATTGTCGCAATTTTGCTTAATATACTAAACCAGACATTTTACGTCTCTTGCACTTGTACACAATGACATTTTATTCGGCGTTGATGCCACGTTACAAACTTAAGGTTTTTTTATCCATCTGTTGGAAATAATAGGATATATTTCTTACCTTTATATTAAGGTGGGTTACGAAAGTCCAAAAAAATGATATAAACAGACACGAATTGATTGGCAATATTTATGTTATGTAATGTTTACCTGCCCAAACAAAGCGTACGGCATGCAAGATGGCGGGCAGGTTTTGAAAAGCGAATAACGCTTTTCTGATTGGCTGCTCTGCTACGCAGACCCCTCTGTTGATTGGTTAAATTCGGATGACACGTTATGCATCGCCCACTTATAAATCCACTCGTGACGCTGCTGCTGTACATATGGTTCATAAGCGGTCTAGGACATTTCAAAATATTTCTTTTTTTGGCACAACTACAAACAATTATTCCGTTACAATCCAAACTTATAAACAAATAAATCATATGTGCTACATGCTGCTCTGCCCGTTAATATTTTGAATGATTGTGATCAGAAAGGTAAGCCTCTTGCTGAGGATAAAAGTCAAGGTGGGTCACCCTGACCAGATGTCCAGCGGATATAAATAATCATACTTTATGGCTTTTATGGTTTGTATGATGCAATTAGCATATTATTCTCCCCAAGCCATGTAAAATTAATCGGTTTCATTCTGGAACATTCACATAAAAAATGTTTTACCCCTTAAAGGCGGGAATATATGAATTCATTAAGTAAGAAAAATCTGGATCCGACACAGTTCACACATCTCATGTCTTACCTTGATCAGCATGAGGTAGTCAGAAGCTTGAAATCCGTATTAAAACTGGAGCATGATAGCAATGTTATTCAAGATCATATCATTGTATAGTTGAACAAGAACAGCAACTTACATTTAATGAAAACTGAAATTTATTGTGACATAATGTGTTAAACCATGATACTGATGACAGGACAGCATTTAAAATAAGAGAAAAATATAGCTTTGCAGATGTATATACTAAATGTCGACTTAATTTTATCTGTACTGATAAAACAAACCTGAACAATGAGAATGAAACACAAAAGAGAGGATAGCTGATGGATAATTAAACATGATATGTACATACAAACCAAATGAAAAGAGGTAATTACAGTAAAATTCAGATTTTATAATTAATTACAAGGAAGCAACCACATTTCTGTTTAGATTAAATAAAAATCTAAAAAATTGCATGATGTTAAATATCATTTTTTACAATGCAATTATTGCATTACACTGATGCTGTCAGTAAAACCTGAACAATTGACAGTTTTAGTGTAGTGAAGTAGTCCATGCCCATCATATCTCTTCAGTCCAAGAAAAAAATATTATTGAATTGTGTTGCACACAGCCTTTTCACTTCCTCTGTAAGAAAAATAGAATCTTGGTGAGAGTTTAGGTCAACAGAAACATTTTTTGTTTTTTAATGCTAACTTTTAAATTAAATTAACAACTGTGATCCAAAGTTAACTAGTAGATTTTAATAACTTCACACCATTATATCACCTCAGTGTTGGTCAGTTAATTTTTACATACCATTCACTTCAATGAGGTTGGCATTCTTCTGGTTCAAAATGACATATAGCTCCCTCTGATCAGACTTCTTTCCAACAACCCAGTAATCGGTCATCGCTTTAACAATGATTTCCTCGTCCTCATCAACCCTACAAAACAAGCACAAACACTGAGACTCATTCACTAACCATGTGGGGCCTTATAAACATGTTAAGGTTAAATGTATACATGGATATTTAATCTAAAAACCATAAAAAGAAAAACACATACAGATACACAGAGAGACAGAGAGATAGCTCAGGCTGTGTTATTACTGCTATGGCTGTGTCTTTAGAGATTGTTGTACAGAAACCCCTTATAAGGATTTGGTTTAGACATGCTTTTAAGGAAAAAAGGAAACTTGGGCATGTGGTCACTCATGTAGAATACACTGTGTTTAAGAAAAACAATATTTTGCAAAGTAGGCTGAAATTTATCGTGAGAAATTCTTGTGTGCATATAATGAAGGATAATACATGCAGTTATTATTCAATAAAACATACTACTTATATTTCACCATAAAATAAACATTATTTAGGAAATGGTGCTCATTTTTGGCCCTTTATATAAATTTATTCCAATTACAAAATGTAACTCAAACATCAGTGGCATTGCTTACCGTGCAAAATCGCAGTTGATGTCTCCAAGGATTTTCATAAGGTCTGGATGGACCGAGGTGAGGGACACGCTGGACGTCTTGCGCATGTGGATGGTGCTTTTCTCAGCCAAGTTCATGTGGTTGAAATAGATGAACTTAAACTGAGGCTCCTTCTCTGGCCTACAACAACATTTTGAGAGAATTAGTGAAGCTGAGGTATAGTTTTCCCTCCCAATGTAACATGAAGGGAAGAATAAAAGCAGTTATGTGTCTTTAAAGTATGATAAGAGGCATGTAAGTTGATATGAGGGTTTGTACCACACAAAACAATACTGCACACCACATAGGGCTCAGGTAAGATAAGGACACACTGTTTAGATATGATTAATGAATAAGCTCCGGTAACTCCGGCTACTCGAAGAGAGATGATACAGTGGACACTTGTAATCAGCATGCGGGTAAGTGAAAGCCTTGTCAATATTTCTGAATGGTTACCTGGGTCACAGAATGACCCAATCATTTAAGATTGATGCATTCACGAGCAGTGAAGTAGGACTAACTTGACAGATGCAGTGATATTATCTAATGACCTGAAACTGAGTTTTTTTTCTGCAAACATTAGATTTTTTTCATTCAGCAGTTGAAGTGAAGCTCTAGAGTAATACTGACCCTGATATCCTTCGGTTGATGTTGAACTGCTCACAAATGTCAGAGGCCAACAGGGTGAGTTGGGGACCAACCAGGCCGTCTAGTTGTTCACAAAACTCACGATTCAAATCCACTGCCGCTACAGGACAAAAGGAACCAAGGTATGAAAGCAGTTAACAATTGACTGATTTCCTGATAATGTGATTACTAAATCAACTGTTAACAAAACAAGAACAAAAATTTCTTAAAATGACTTCAAAGCAGACACTTACCATTTACCATGAAGCATACAGCTGCGCTCATTGCCTGGATAAGGAATAACATTTATGTAAAATATGAAATTAGCAGATAAGCTTTATTACAATCAAAAACGTTTCTCAACTTTTATTTGTCTACAGACAAAATTATTTACCATAACTGAACAATCTATGTATCATTCGTTCACAAATTCTTTTGATTTAATATTGCAAGTAGAAAAATAAGATAACGGATACTTTTTGTAAAAAAGCGTCATAAAATAATCATATGCATCTCGTGGAGCCAAGGGTTCTGAATGTACATGTGGGGGTTGGTGAGAAACAAAATGAATTACATTTAATGCGTTGCATTCCAGTGTGCCCCGCACAATTGCATATCCTGTTGAGATCTCAAATATATTCAATTTTAATAAAACAAAAGACTACATTATAAAACTTGGAAGAGTACATCTCTGTTGCTCTAGGATTGTCAAATAGAAGGAACGTTATAGGCCTATTAGGGTATATACCCAAGTCAATGCATTATTCTTTCTATCAGTGAACTATTATTGTTTAAAATATATAATTTAAAAGGAATTAATTAATTCAACAAACAACCTTACTGGACGACCAGGGCAGGCTATGACAGCCATCAAATACTGACATGCCCAGCTGATGCAAAGCATAGAATTGATATCTACACAGAAGAAAGCCCTGTCCAGGCTCTGCCCGGTACAAGTTGTGTCGAGCCATTCATTTGTTTGGTTGTTTCGGGTCCTAATTAGGTGACGACCAGCACAAGAACTGTTGTGCTGTGCTGCTTACTTTATAAAGCAGTTAAAGTGCCCCTTCCTGCACCCAAAACCAATTGTCTGTGGATGATAGTCTTAAAGAAGGACTGGTTGACCTTGTCCTGTTCGACATCACAGACACTGAGTGAAAGGGGAGTTTTATAATGACGGCACACTCATTGGAAGAACAGCTAGTTTTGCACGTCATTACGCTATTTTTACATCACTGCACATGCGCAGTACTTTCCAGTTTCAGTTTTCAATCCGATCAAGTGTTTACATGTCCTCTTGCTCAGATTACAAAAGGAATAAACCACACCTTTCAATCCGAATGAAATCTGAAACGGATCTGGTCAATTCAGTCCGACTGATGTGGTTACATGTGACTCTTTTATTCTGATTGTGCTTCTAGTCCTTTTACGATCAGATTTGTTGGGTCCATGTAAGCTATAATATACTTTATTCATTTATTATTCATAAATAATTAAAAACACGAATGTTAGGTAATTACTCAACACCATGTTAAGCTTATAGATTAAAATGCATAAAGGATTACACTGACTCTTTCTCTCACCTTGTAAACAATCAAATGTAGCTCCTCGTAACTGTCATCTGAGTTCACAAATATCCTGGGAAATCTGAATTTGGCTTCTGGATCTTTAAGATTTGCTGGTCCGGTTAAAAATCTGTTCCCATAACATAACATGTTAGTACAACTCTAGACGTTTGATGCATAATACAAATATTCACTGACTTCTTGGGGCGGCAACAAAATCCAGTCCACAAGTATCTCTTTCACATGATGAATAATCTGTGATCATTTCCCATGCCTCTGAATAAGTGCCAAGTTCTCAGTCCTTACAGCTTGCTACCGCTACACTGCACTGCTAACCCTGAGTCCCAGCCGTCCCTCTGAAGAGGATGCTCCCATTACCCATATTACACACTGAACACATACCAACAAAGAAGCTCTGCCAATTATTCATCAGTCGCTCCTTGATTGATCTCACGAGAATAATCTATAAATCTTACTGGAATCAGTCAAACGTAACATCTTTGTGCCATCATCCGCTAGTGGAACACCCGGACGGGTTATTGTGAAGTTTGTTGGGCTTATTGTTTTCTCTTTGTCACTCAAGCAATTAAATTACCCTTGTGTAATCTGATATTTGGCAGTGTTGGTTTATCTGTGTTGTCTTGGCGCGGCGCTTGGCTGCTTGTGTCCCCGAAGCACTGAGCCCAAGCAGACAGGCAGAAGGCCAAGAGCCCGCTGTTCCAGCCCTAAGTTCAAAGCAGGAAATATTTGGATACTTGCCTCCCGTAGTGCAACAGATTCCCAGCCACCTCTGGCCTGAGCGGAGAGTCTTTTCCTGCAAGCTGCCGAATGTTTGCACGCACAAACAGACACACACACACAGAGATGATTCATAAACACAGCTGTAGATGGCACATGACTTGGGAGCACATTACAAAAATCACACACTGAATGAAGGCATGACATAATTTACACTGTCTATTCTCAAAATGATTGTATCCTACTATATATTTAACTGAAATTCACTGATATTAATATCAAATTTGCACAGAATGCACACACTAAAATAGATAAATCAAGTCACGCGTACTGTCAGAAACTGTATACGTACAGTTAGACACAAAATATTGTTTTAACAGGCCAGAGACTTTAAACATTAGAAGCTGGCTTTGCTGTAGCGATCAGGCCTTTAATTTAAAGGGGTCTTACGACGTGATTAAAATTGTTCCTTTCTCTATGGAGTTTTACAAGCTCTTGGTGCATGAAGAAGATTTGTAAAGTTGCAAAGACTGAAGTCTCAGTTCCAAAGAGATATTCTTTATCAAAGTTAAGACTGTCATGCCCCCCTAAAACGTCTCATTGAAACACTCCACCACATCTCTACGTCACTGTGTGGAAATATTTGCGTAATGCCGCCCAAATGTTCACGCAAAGAAAGAAGGCGTGGTTTCAGTAACCGCAGTTAGTGTTGAAGCAGGAGAGGGGGTAATTCTGACTTTGCTACGACAATACTGGAAGTATGTTTTGTTATTAGTTTAAGTATTTGCTATTGAATTTTTAAAATGAGTTTTTATGTGTGTGTGAGAGAGAGAGAGAGAGAGAGAGAGAGAGAGAGAGAGACACAGTGGAGTCAGCTGTTTTAACCATCTGTGGCTTGTGTACTGCAAACACATACGAGCTTCAGCACTGTGTCTGTCATGTGACTGTTCCCCTTTCGGGCTTGAACTAACGGTATATCTAATGACATTATTAACTATCTTTACATTTATTTTGAAAGATGAAGCTCGTGATTATGGAAAGGGGCATTATATTTCCGCCGAGTACTTGCAGTGTTCGGCCAATTACAATGCACTGGGTCAGTTGGCCAATCAGAGCAGACTGCACTTGTTGGAAGGAGGGACTTTTGCACCATTATTGCACCAAATACACAAAATAATGATCTTTAAAAAAGCTTCATATGACCCCCTTAAATAAATGCTGATAAATGCTTTTGAATTGAATCAAAGAAATAAAGTAGTATCACAGTTTGCACAGAAATATTGAATAAGCAAACTATTTTCAACATTGCTACCACGTTTCTTGAGCACAAATCAGCATATTATAATTGTTTCTGAAGGATCAAGGGATCACAGGAATAAAACATTTTAAAATGTTTAAATAGAAAACGTCATAAAATGTCATTTAAATTTCAATAATATTTCTTATTATTATTATAATATAAACATAACTTTTACTGTATATTTCATTAAATAAATGCAGGCTTGGTGGGCATAAGCTAACTGGACTAATTGTTCCAAAAAACTATTTAGCTTTTTAAAAGTTTTCTGACTTTTCTTAAGTTTTGAATGGTACTGTGTAACAAAATGTATAGCAATTAATTGGTATTAATTAAAAAGGTAACAATTAAAGAAAGATAGGAAATTAAAATGCTTAAAAAAATTATTGTATTAAGATTTTAATGGGGCCAACTTGACACATTGACTGGTACTCCTAGTGTCTACTGTATAAACAGTGTTAGACTAGGGTAAAAAGGGAAATGATTCAAATGGCTAATTCTATCTTTAATGTTTTTAGGGCTTATGCATTTACAATACAATAGTACAATGCACTAATGCTCAGTCTCTGTCTCACCTCAGGTTCAGTGTGCCGCGGGAACAGTGAGGTTGTCAGGTATTTGTACAGAATGCGCATGTCATCCTGCTCTAGACCACTCCTACAAAATACAGCACAAAGCATAAGACTAAAGCACATACAAACTTGATCATTTAAATACAAGTAAGTGTTTCAATAATAATGTTAACTGTTTAAATGTCTTGTGTCTTACAAAACATGGCAGCTCAAAATGTTATCAATGTGACACTTTAATTAAACAAGTAATCAGTCAAACAACATTAAACAGGCATATAATACACAGGCACTTCTGTGAAAGCAAATTTTGAAAACAAGATATGAAATTCATGTTGTGAATTCAACAGAGGATTAAAAGTAATATTTAAAGTCTATCTTGATCCCTGTGCCAGACAGTTTGTGATTAAGAAGTTTTATTGTGTCTCATCTCTCAGACTTCATGTCCTCTATTGCACTCAGTTCATTCATATCATGCATTTGCAGTTTTACCGAAATCCTCAAATGTGTGATCTGAATACACAATCATTAATCATCAGCATAAATTAATAAACAGCTCTTTTTGTCCTTTTTTGAGGTTGACAGCCCCAAATCAAAATGAACTTTTGTTGTATGGAAAAGAGCAGCGTTAACATTCTGCTAAATAGTTTCTTTCTCAGCCCAAAAAGGAAATCAAGTCTTATAGGTTTGTAATGCCCTGAGGGTAAGTTCAAAATGACAGAACTTCGAATTTTGGGGTGAAATATCCCTTTAAACAATTCAGAGGAGTGAACTGAATAGATTGACATTCACCAGATCAGCTGGTCATTGTAGAGAAAGGCTGTGTATTTGAGAAGACTCAGGCTCGCTTCCACTCGGTTGACAAAAGACTGGATCTTCAGGTAGGTCATCTTGTCAAGAGGGAAAAAGCTGATTCCCCCGAAGACATCCAGCAGGTCACATGACTGGAGATGAAGTGTCTGCAGGTACTAAGACAAAGTATACAACAACAACAACATGAAATCAAATTATTTTATCTCAATAAATCACAAAAAATAATAATTATACAGAATAAGTACAGATTAATATCAGAACTGACATTTTGCTTATCAAGAACAGTCCAGAACATGCCCTCAAACATGGATGAAATTACCAAAGCGTCCCTGATAAGGCTGACGTAAAGTAATTTGACAACTTGACGTGCTGATATGCAGCCCTGGTGTGGCTTTGCACAGCAGTCAGTGACATTTAACCCAAGGCACAAATTGCACTTTCACTGAGAGCTTCATGGCACAGCTCAGGTTAGGGAGGGGGTGACGCCAAGGGTTTCCCTTGACCTAAACTGAATTATTCAGACAGGTGAGTAAGCATGATGCCCTCAGCAAGGAAATCTGAACCGAAGAACCAATAAGACAAACACAGACAAATAAGATTGTGTCATATATGTGTCGCACGTTGACCATTTACACATCTATGTGGAATATAAAAAAAAAGAAGAACTTCATATCTCTACAATTTTGAACTAGGAAATATCTCTGCAATTTATCTCTTTCCTTAATTGTGGGACTTTAATTTCAAGTTGTCAGATTATCAGTGGCATCATAAAAAGTCAAGCAAAGAATCCCTCAACGCAGGGCAACAGTAGAACTATAGAGAAAAGCATATTCAAAGCCTCAAATTAATGGTTGTTCCTTTTAAAACATGCATATGCATGTACCAAACAGACCAAAGGTATATACGGTCTACCTTTTATCTGATTAAAGGATCGAGTTCTCTTAATTAATACTTTATTTACCCTGTAAAAGAACTTTTCAAGCTTTTGGGTAAGCAGTTCCACTCCACCAGCCTCAAATGCCCTGCTGAATGTGCCGTTGAAGAGCTAAAGATCAACAACAATGACAAAAAATCTGTTAGAGGCATCAGCTGTATGTAAAAAAAATAATGAGTAGATAATAATATTAAAGATAAGAGAGAATAGAGAAAATAGATCAATATAAACAGTGCTTACCTTATACATGCAGTAGCACTGTTGTAAAACAGACCCATAAACTGAATCCTAGAACACAAAGAGGAGAATAAAACCAGTCTACACAACCAATCAAAAGTTTGGGGTTGGTGAGAATTTTTCTTAATACTTTTGAAATAAGCCTTTATTTGATTAATAATTTATTAAAACAGTATTTAAAAAAAAAAATTATATATATACAAATCCCTTAAATCATTTTTCATTTTTTATAATATATATACATATACACACATATACATATATATATATATATATATATATATATATATATATATATATATATATATATAATATTTGGAAATTTCATTTATATTTTACATTGTGATGACTGTGATAGCTGAGCAGAATTTTCACCATTGATTCCTTCATTCTCTTTAGCATCACACGATTCTTCATTAATCATTCTAATATGCTGATATGGTGTTCAGGAAACAACTCTTATTATTATCAATGAATAGACACAAAACAACAGCATTTTTTTTTTTTTTTTTTAGAAAGTCTTTACTGTCAGTTTTATGGATCCTTGCTGAATAAAAATATCTTACTGAGCTTAAACATGAATGCAAATGCAGGGTTAGGGTTAGGAAAAATAAAAAATAAAAAGGCCTTAAATATTTTCAACTATCATTCCATACATTACTTACAATAATCTCTTCCTCTTGGTATTCTACAGTGGGTGGTTTACCATCTTTGTTGGGTTTTTCAACCATTGGATTTCGTACAACCTTGAGAGAGGAAGTCAAATGTGCTTAATACATGCTTTAAAATAACTGTGTCAGGCTAATTTAACATTTAGACTGAAACTAAATGTCTACAAAACATCACTGACGCATAGACGTACCATCACCATCCAGTAGTTCTCCTCCGGCTCATGGAAAAACTGTCTGTTCTTCTGAGTGTGGAGGGATTTGGCTGGTTTTGTTGGACAGAAGGTTCTGTAAATAAGAAAATCTCTCATTTGTGCTTGTCTCTCTATGTTTGTTTGTTCCCACTTTTTATCCCATCGTTAGTAAATTGCTAACCTGGTGAACTGAACAATGGCCTCACAGAGTCCAACATTGCGAATCTTTTCATTCTTCTCTATTTCAATGGGATGGTAAAACAAGATTTTCTTTTCCTCCTACAAAGTAAAATAACAGCTCTAAAAACATATGACTAACATAAAGTAACAAAACAATTACACTAGTTGTTAACATTTTTTTTTTTAATTAACAGGATTTACCTCGCCCTCACGTGGTCCAAACTTTGGGTTATAGATGAAAAAACTGAGCAAAGATGGCGTGTACTGTTTCTCTTGCATTCCAGAAGCCATTCTTGGGCTTATGAGATGATGATGATATAAAGTGGGAATAAAAAGCAGATAATTAATACATCACATCTGATTAAAAAAATTATTCCCATTTAGACCCCAGGTATTTGATGAAGATACCTGATCATCAGCATTAGTGTGCTCTGTGTCTACGGTTCCCTCTTTTTTCCATTGAGTTTGGTATGCATACCTGTGATTTGTACACAGAATAAAATTAATTGGGATTGTTGTCAAAGGACACAGTGAATTTTTTAAAGAATAAACATAAACAGACAACTCTATATAGATATTCCTATATGACTAATTTTAGATTATATATGTATAAACTGTAAAAGCTACACATTTTATGGCAATACTTTATTTGAGACATCATGGACATCGATTAAATTTAATATATATATATTTTTTAATTATGTAATTTAAATGTTTAGTTTAAGATTATGAAAAAGGCGAATAAACTATAACTAAACTGCCTTCTTTCCTACTTTTCATATAAACTGCTAAAGGAAAGCAGCTAGTTGTTTCTTAAACTAGTGATAAAGACAAAAATATACATACATGACCTATATAGCTAGAAACTTGAATTTGATAACTGAGGCAAATACACAAAAAAGGAACCAAATTCATTGCATTGCATTTCACTTTCCACGAAACCAGTGACGGTGGTCAGACAAATTAGCCTATTATTTACACGCTAGCTGGTTAGCTATAGCATTAATCTGACTTATATGCCGTGTTTCAAAAGCGACAACTATAACAAAGAGCGTTCAACCAATTGGTGCTTACCCGTTACAGCATGACAACAGAAACAAAGTGCTTGGATTGTTATCTCATGGGGGAAAACAGCTGAGATCAATGGAAAAGATGTACTTCCTGTTCTTGACACAGCCGCCTGTGTGTTACAGTTGTATCTGATCGGGTAAATTAATTTCGTCCACAGTTCCGTTTCTCTATTATCCCTGTCACTCAGTTTTTGCCCCATATTTCAGAACGTTTTACGTAGAATAAAATTAAAAGCACTTTAAAGGGATTTTTTAAATCAGCTAGGCTAAATATATTATAGTATTAGATTATATAATGTCATAGTCCTGTCATTGGCACATAGGTCAAGTTTTGTGACTTGTGAACGGATTCATTACTACTTTTCTAATTTTTTACTACTACTTTAAACAATAAAAATAAAATACTCAAAGGATTTTCAGACCATGGCGGTCTAATTATCAAGCAAACGTTTTGTTTTTAAACCAACAGGCCTACAGATTGATTACACAGTTTAGGGTAGCCTACATTTCATGTCCATTGATGATAATTATATTTTTTCTATAACAGTTATCCTCAGAAATATAATATTTATGGAAAATCATATTGTTGGCTCACACAAATAGTTTGTGCATTATTTAATTTTCTTTCAGTGGCCTCTTCCTTTTTTGTTTAAATAAGTGGGTGTTAAGTTCAGAAAATTAAATAAACAAACAAACAAATAAATCATACAATTCAGGTAAATCTGTACACATTTTGCCACTGAGATAATTGGGAAAATACCCCAATGAACATTTATTTTAATTAATTTAAATTAATTTAAAAAAATATTTTTTTTAAAGCTGAGTTTAAATTTAATTTTCTGGAAATTAAGAAAATACTTATAATATTTATCTTTATAATATTTTTCTTATGTCTGCAAAACTTCTGTCAGCTATGTCACTAACTGAACAACCTAAAAAGGTTTACCACATTGCCATGTGGCCAACATCATATGATGTTGTTTTTTTCTGTGGTTACAGAAACACATTATTGCAAGTATCTTCTTCATTTTTTCTGTATATTTTATTCATTAACCTATTGTAAAGACATATATTAATTGACTGCCGACTATGTTGGGTATTGTTATGGTTTGCAATATTTGTATGATTCATCAGGTCTTTCCATAAATCTAGACATATATAAATATATATATTAAGTTTTCTTATTTTCATATTTTTGTTTTGTTGATGTGAAATGTCCACCCAACTGCAGAATGAGTTAGAATACCACCGCAATCATTTTACATGTTGGTCAATGGTTACAGGTATTGGCTTATAAATTGAAAGTTGCTATTGAAACAATGCTAACGTTGTTATATTTAAACACATGAACCTCTGGCTGAATAATATGGAGGATAAGCTTCATAGTATAATTGCTGTGTAAGCTCCCCCTTTAGTTGTTTATTAAATCTAACATATTGGGCCGTGCATGCACACTGGGATTATCTGAGTGGAGCTGATGCTATTAGGGCACATGTTTTTCCGGCTCATTTTGGTCTCTGGCTTCAGTGCAGCAAGGGGATAATCAGAAGCCAGGATTGATGCTGCATTTTCAATTCCATTGTTCTAATGGGCTAAGCGGTAACCTGAGCGGGATATCCTTGCCATTCAGTATTGAGAGTCCCTCTTCACTGAAACTTACACCTACTCTCACTGTCTGTACCTTTTGTGTCTACTTAGTCTGCTTTACAGTCTGATTTGGTTACATCTAGTATTTAAAGGTTATATTTTGTGGTGAGCTATATTGTATTCATTAGAAAAAAAAATGAGAAAATGCATTGCTTGAAAATATTAACAAATGAACAAATTAAATTACCTGACTAAAAGCTACATGCTACTATATCCACACATTTGTGAAACATTACATGTGCAAATTAAAATATTGGTTTCTGTTCAAAATGACATGTAATAAAAGGTACATATATTCTTTCTGAAATGTTATCAAGAATTACTTTACTTTCAGAGGTTTTTCAGATGTAAAGTAAAAGTGCATTTTCTTTGTTTTGTGATTATGTGCAGTGCACAAATGAATAAATCTCAAAGCTAAACATCAAACCGTGGAAACAGTATCAGCAGAAAAAGTTCAAAGTTCATGCACAACATATGCTGGTGGTTTTCTGGTATAGAAATATTGCAGCTTGTAATCAAATATCACAGAATCCATAGGTATGTCTTACAATTCTATGTGCATGAATCTAAAGCAGATTTAAAACACAGTAAACCAGATGCATCAGTTTAGTGACTTTATTTTATTTTATTTTCCCTGAACAGTTTTGTCATTGGTCATTTGGGGACAACAAAACAGACAAATATTTAAAAGTCAAGTACATTTACTTTATGTGCTGATTTGTCTTTTTGGAAAAGAAATCAGGTGTAAAAAGTCAAATGAAAGCTGAGGCTGCAGTGTTTATAGCCGAGGGCTCAAATAGTCTTTCAGGAAAACACCATAGTTTGAAACTCTGTAGGGAAAGAGGAACATCAGAATTTAAACATAGTAAAATAATTCAGACAATGATATTAAAATAAACTGATTTAACAGGGTTTGTCCAAAATAAACCTTTTCTGTATCGTTCTCACAAGTGTTTGAGCATGTGCTAAAGATGAATTAAACACTAGTGAAAATGAGGAGACAACTGTACTCTAAGCTCTCATTCTCAGTAATTTGCATTCATCTTTTAGACTTTGTATTGTCCTAGTTTGTGTGCATGACAGTTACTCAGGACTGAAATAATAATTTGAGGTGACCCTGATCTTTGATCCTCTTATGTAATGCGGTGATAGTTTTGTTCCCACTAGAGTTTCCATGAGCTAAGAAAGCTATTAAACCTTAGCACATCTCTGAATAATACATAACAGACAAGCAAAGGACATAAAATGACAGATTTAACAAAGTAAAAATTGCTAAATAAATACAGCTTTCCCACCATTTTAAAGGAAAGAAAATCTTCTGAGATGTGAAAACTGTGCATTCAAAAGGATAGGACACGTAGATGCATAAAACTCAATAAATAAGACAATAAAAAACAGGCATAAACTTATGAGAAAACATTACCGTCTACTCCAATCCGACCATCGCTATCATCATCTGCAGCTGTTAGGAGGCTCTTAATCTCCTTTTCTGTCAGGGTTCGCGCCCCCGGGAAAAATCGCTGGAGAAAGAACCTGATTCACACAAATCCATTGATGAGAAGAACGAAGTGCTGCACTGAACTGTGACTTTAAGCAGCTCTGCATTTTAACCCATTTTTCATTTCAGATC
The DNA here is from genome assembly GCF_963082965.1 of Carassius carassius. NCBI lineage: Eukaryota > Metazoa > Chordata > Actinopteri > Cypriniformes > Cyprinidae > Carassius > Carassius carassius. Next base: position 12,775,633 of record NC_081794.1, read on the forward strand.
TTTCACATAGAGCTCATCAATCAAATTATCAAATATGATCTTGTTCACCTGCCCTAGCTAAAATGGGAGCTTAAAATGAAACCCTTCAAAAGACTGTTGTGAATGTCATCTCCCCAGCCCTGGGTTCTAGTTCTGCTGATGTCATTACATAATGCAGATAAATCATATAAACCAGGAAAAAAAAAAAAAAAACCTTAATGACAGCATCTCCATGGATTACATTTGAAAAGGACTTAGTTTAAATGAAACTGTGGTATTATCAGGTAAGACATGGACATTTAATGTAGGCTAAAGCTTAAACATAAGTAATTCTCTGTATGCACCAGCTTTCAGTACGTCTATTACGAACATAGTATTTTTAGCATTAGAAAGTGCTTTTCCTGATCACACTTAAAGCAACATATTGAAACCATTAAAGCTTTAGGAACTGTGCCTCGAGTAACATGAAATCCAAACAACATATTCTATGGCTCTGTATCTGTACAATCTGTGGGGTTTAGAGCATCGGCAAACGTTGAGATCACAACACATCATTGTTTGAGATGTATTACACATGAATTCAATACCAGTCGAAATGACATACTTGAGCTCATCCTCCTCAATAAATCCACTGTTATCCTCATCTATGATGCGGAAGACATCCTTCACCTCTTGCGGACTTTTCTGGCTCAGGCCACAAAGTTGGAAGAATTTTTTATAAGCAAAGGAGTCTGGAGCTGTTAGAGAAAAAGCAACATGAGAATTATTCTCACTTTTGTCTCAATATAAGACAAATAAAAATTGTCTCCTCATTATTATTTATTATTAATAAAATTGTTAGTACATACCTTGGCAGTCTTTGACAGCATTTTCAATGGCCTCAGCCGAGAGGATGGAAGTAAGTGACATGTTCAAACTGTTGAAGAAATAATTTTTTTTTTACTTTATATTTTGTTATAGGTTTATTTTGTTACTCTTTATTCATTTATTACTTAAATTATTCTAATTATAAATTTTTATACATTTGTTTTCGAAATACATTTCTTAGAAATTCGTTAAATTCAAAGACTCAAAATTAAAGAAACATTAATGGCAATACAATAATACTAACAATTTGTAACATTTCCAAATCATCACCATGCATTTTCTAAGATGTTTACACTATGTATTCTAGTTTCTGTTATTCTCACGATGAAAAATAACATTTCAAATTTTAAACGAATTTAGTTAAAATCCAAAACACAAATAAGACAGCCGGGACCAACGGTTATAAAGTTTAGCAAATGCTATTTGATGGTAAGCGGAAAGCAGCTTCTGACCTGTGAAGATTTGTCGCGCTGATCCAGAGGTAAGGCTGTGTGATAGCGCCTCTCATCCACTGACAACTTATATATATGTGCATGCTAATGGGACGGACAATGAGAGATGCTTGGGTTACCTGTGCGTGTATCAGATTCGTGTCTCAGGTTCGACTTGAATTTCTTGCCTAACTACAGCCGCGTTTCCACCGAAATTACCCGGAACATTTGTACCAAGAACTTTTTTTCCCAGGAACTTTTTTCCCCCCAGACCTGTATGCTTATCCTTCACTATTTAAATGAGCCTCGGACCGATTGCGCACGCATACACGCACACATGCACACACACACACACACACACAGGTACCCGTACCTGCACTTCTCCCTAATATTGTGCGTACTTGATTGAAACGAAACGCTTCGTGACTGTGTGTTTGTGTGTGTCACTCTATTGCAAAGGTGCGGTTGTATATCTAGATAGCTAGATAGATAGATAGATAGATAGATAGATAGATAGATAGATAGATAGATAGATAGATAGATAGATAGATAGATAGATAGATAGATAGATAGATAGATAGATAGATAGATACGCTAGTGTTTTATATTTATATTGGACATAATTTGTATTTAAAGATATATAAATGTATACAAATATATAGGCTATATATATATACATATATAGGCATTGGTAGATAAATAAATACAGCCTATGTGTAAACAATTACTTTAACAATTAAATGTTTACAACTTTTGCTGTGCATTAGACATTTTTGTAAGTTCAAGTTACATTCTCACTGGACATTTAAAAAAACGAAATAAATAAAATTAATTGATGTATGCTAATGTGTGTGTGTTTACAATTATATATGTAGGCCTATGTATGTATTAAGGATAGGTTATATGGCTCTCTGGTTATCATAATTATTTAATAATTTTGTCTCAGTTAAGTGTATTCAGCTTTTATCTCTTTATCGTGATAGCACTAATTAGGTTAAATGGGTGATTTCATATAGCCAACCATGTGGCCCTGTTATCATTTTGTACAATACACATACTGATAACTGAAAACTGGATATTTGTATTAATGAACAGCATGAAACTAAAATGTTAATTTATTTAAAGGAATAGATATATATTACAACACATTTTTACAGATTTCACATAAAGCTTGCTATAGTACAATGCTAATAATGCACTTAAAGACATTTTTTGTGTGACAGAATATTTAACATATGTAAATTTACATGATAAAATCATGAAAAAGTTGCCAATTTGTGGACACATGTATTGTTTATGCATTCCTTATGAACTGTTTGACCCCTGTTGTGTGAATCACCTTCGATCTGTTTCACAAGATTTTGTTAACTTCATGATGTATTTTGTGGCCCATAGCAGTTAATCAATAACAATACTGTAAGATACAGTATATCCTACAGAGTAATGATTGAGCTTACAGAGCTTACAGACAGAGAATTTTCTGCATCGTTTGCTGTTCAGGAAAATCTGTCACAACTCAAAGTGAATAGTAGGCTATTTTATAGCAAAGATAATCGACAACTTGTAAAAATGTATTTAAGTGAGAACTAAATAGTTAAAATGATTACTTGTGTGTCCCTAAAAAGCCATCACATAATTTTCATACTTTAATGCCATGGATTGAATACATTTTTGGGGGGGATAATTAAGCAGACATGTAGTAATCTACTGGAAATTGATGAAGAAATGGCTCTGCTGAGTGCGTTTGGCCTGTCGTGGAAAGGGGAAGACAAGACATTGGAGCCACCTAGCCAACAAACCAATACACTCTAATGTCACTGAACTGACTGGTAGTGTTACTGTACACTCAAAAAATGGATTTGTGGCACTGTTCGTTTTACACAGATATGTTTTGTTAAAACAACACAAGTATATTTAGTTTTCCACCAAAACACAATTGTATTGTGCTTAATCAACTTAAAATGTTTCATTTTCAATTTTACTTAATTATCAATCGTTAAACTAACGTAAAGTGTTTAATTTTGTAATTCAAAAAAAACCCCGGAAGTGACGATTGACGGAAATGACAGACATCTCTATGTGTGCGACAGCGTTGCAGGAAACGGACATTTTGAGACCGCTAATATTGTTTCGGGCCACGTGGGAACGCTTGCCCGGCATTTCTCAATGGGTGTTACGCACAGTTTGTCACGGATACACCATTCAGTTTCGGAAAGGCCCACCCCCTTTCCGCGGAATTCTCTCCACGGTGGTGAAACCGATGGATATAGCGGTGCTGAGACAGGAGATGTCAAATCTCCTGATGTCGGAGTGAGTTGATATGTCCCGGTCTTTCTGCTGAAACCACCGAGACTATACTAAACTCTAGAGCAGTTTCTACGAGACGCTTATATGCTTTCAAGTGGAGACTGTTTCGACATGGTGCGAAACTCATAATATGGATCCAGTTTACTGCCCTGTGGCTTCAGTACTGGAGTTTCTTCAGGACCGTTTTTCGGATGGAATGACACCAGCCACCCTGAAGGTTTATGTGGCAGCTATCTCAGCTTACCATGAGTATATAGGTGGTGTCTCAGTGGGTCGTCATCCACTGGTTTCTCGCTTCATACAGGGTGCACGACGGTTGAGACCTTTCCGCCCTGTGCAAGTTCCTTCATAGGATTTATCCATTGTGTTACTGGGTTTGTCAGGGCATCCGTTTGAGCCCCTGGAAACTGTATCGGATAAGATCCTGACTCTGAAGACACTTCTTCTCATGGCTTTATCCTCCCTCAAGAGAGTTGGGGATTTACAGGCTCTCTCTGTCTCACCTTCGTGCATGGAGTTTGCACCGGGCTCTGTGAAAGTGTTGTTGCGACCGAGGCCTAATTATGTTCCTAAGGTCGCGTCCAATCCCTTTCATTTTCAGCAGGTGGTCCTGGAGGCTTTTTCCCCTGCTGTGGCGGAGTCTGGGGATCTAAGTCTTTGCTCTGTGAGAGCGTTAAAGACTTATGTGGATCGTACTGCCCCATGGCGTGAGTCTGACCAGCTGTTTGTCTGTTTTGGACATAAGAATAAAGGCCATGCAGTTACGAAACAGCACATGTCCCATTGGCTGGTGGAGGCTATATCCTTGGCCTATGAGGCGCGCGGGCTCGCTTCGCCCTTAGGAGTAAAAGGTCATTCCACGAGAGCAGTGGCTTCTTCTCAAGCCTTTCTTAGTGGATCCTCTATGGATGATATTTGTGCTGCGGCAGGCTGGTCCTCACCGAGCACTTTTGTCAGGTCTTACAGTCTGGATGTGAGGACGGCTCCTGGCTCCCGGGTTCTCTCCGCTTGAGCAGATGCTTCCTTGGATCCAAGCTATCAGGTACGTCAGGCGTTATGGTATAGCGTTCCCATACGTGGTGACGTCACCGCAGCATCGAAGTGACCTATGAAAGGGAACATCTCGGTTACGTATGTAACCTTGGTTCCCTGAATAGTGAACGAGATGCTGCGGTTCTGGCCGTGCCATACCTTGATAGCTTCTTCTTCTTCTTTTCATGAAATCTGAGGTAAGTGGCGCGCGGCACCAGGTATATATATGCGTACGCATGCATGGGCGGTGTAGGATTGGCGGGATGGTATAGGGCTTCAGACATTCGTCACACCGAAGGTGTTCCCATATGTGGTGACGTCACCGCAGCATCTCGTTCCCTATTCAGGGAACCAAGGTTACTTACGTAACCGAGATGTTTTTCTTGTGTTAGGTCAAAGTCTTTAATTTCTCTTAGAGTTTCTGTTTTGGGTGCTTTTGTTTTGCAGTCTAGTATTGTGTAATCGGTTTTACTGCACCATTAATAGATGATTTTGAGCGGTTGGGAGATGTGAAAGCGCACGACTCTCTGTAAGGTATTGACTTGAGTATATATATATATATAACGTTACTTGGGCTGAAACAATTAGTCGACATTATCGACAACATCGACGATAAAAAAAATAGTCGGCAAACGTTTTTGAGTAACGTTAGTTGTTTGATCTCGTATGCCTAATGTGAAAGCCTCCAATAATGCAGTTTCACCAGTGTGTCGCTGTAGCGCAAGATTGTAATACACTCTCCTGATTCAATTCAAAATAAGAAGATAGCACTTCAGTTTGAGCAAACCGAGCCGATCCGAACCTTGGGTGAATATGTAAATATATACTGCACGCCTTGCTCTCAATAATTGCATAAACACAACAAGAACTGACCGCGATGTAAAAGCAGCTCTTAAGAACATATTTGATTACAGCGATGTGGATGTTTGCACGAACTCTGAGGTTCTCCAGCCACTCCAGTAAAGAAATGTCCAGTCACGTTTATTTATATAACAGTCCTTATGCAATAGATAGCTTTTCAATATTAAACATGAAAATACAGAGTCAGTGTCGCTAGAATTATAACTTGATTTTCTGTTATAAAGCAGCTCTCCAGTGTGGATCTAGCTAATCATACATTTATTTTATAATTGTGGGAAATATTTCATTAAAGTTTTAGTTCTGCGCTAGATCAAACCAAACTGTTTTAAATATCATAACCCAATAAGGTATTTTAAGAGAGATTGTATTTATTAGTAGGCTAAAATGTTTATCCAAAAATAAAACCTATCACTTACCTTTACTTTTATTACACATATGGCTTACAATAAGAGATGTTAAGAGGCAGAATGATTTGTCATTCAGCTACTTCCTCCTATAGCTAATCAAATGGCGAATAGGAGTTTCTCTCTTATCTCATTTTGTGTGCAAAATATATTTATTTGTATAAATTAATTGTATACTAGTAATACATAATAACTTTCAAAAGCGGAAGTAATTCCCTTTATTTGTTAGAATATGTATATTTTAACTAATTGCAAAAAGCTAAATAATAAATAAATGTCTAACCATGTAATGTGACCGAGTTTGGAGAGCCCTGGCTCAGCACAGTGAAAGTATTTGAAGCTTTGTTTATGAACATGGCGGTGTGGTCATACAATGACTTTAAACCGGACACTACTCTGAGCTATTCACATTATACAAATGCTCCAGACATGTAATCAGGTTCACCCTTTTGTAATGGTAAACATGACACTATTCATCACTCACACAAATAAATCACTTAATATTTTGATAATTGAATTGGTTTTTGCTGTTAAACCGTTTTTTTTTTTTTTTTTGTAACACATTGCACTTCATGTGTTTACAGATTTGTGCAGAAATTGAGACATACAGAATTACCATAGGCCCATTAGAATCAACAGTCTTTGCCAAACTGGATCCGCAGTACAGAACTTATGAAGATGTTTGCATACTGAAGAAGAGTGCTTGGACAAATACTGAAACCCTCTTGGTGCCCACTACACAGGTAAGAACAACTGCACTCAACACAACCTCGTATTAAAACATTATTCTCTCACTGGGAATTGACAAAAAAAGACAGATAGATTAAGATTAGGTTTATTAATACAATAAATACAAAATATGTGGTATTACTATAAACTGACAGATTATGAATGAATTTGCCTACCAAAAACAATTCATTTTGATGCAAGGCAGGGGTGTCCAGACCTGCTCTAGGAAAGCCAGTGTTCTGTGGAGTTTAGCTCTAACTCACCTGCCTGGAACTTAATACTTTATTGTTTTAAAATTCCCAAGAACCTTGATTAGCTGGTTCAGGTGTGTTTAACTGGCTAGGTCACCCAAAAATAAACATGTCATTAATTACTAGGGCTGTCACTTTTAGTTCGAAAATCGATTGCACAATCGATCAGACCAACCAAAAAAAGTTTCGAAAATGAAAATAGGGAATCGATTTTAACCAAATATATACACTATTCATTTTAAAATAATTAAACAATTAAAAATATAGATGTAACAAAACTCACAAACAAGCAGAAAAAGAAAATAAAGAATTCCGAAAGTGCAGTATGCGTTGCGAAAGCTGGCAAAAAATACCAGCAATTTTACGCGCCTATAAGACCCAGTGACGTCGAAAGCGACCTCTTATGCTGCGTTCACACCAAACGCGAATAGAGCGTCTGGAGGTCTCGCGGCGTGGTAGACGCGAATTCGCCTCATTCGCGCTTCTAGTTACAGGAGATTCTGAGTTATGATATAGCAAGCTGACAGTGACCGGCTTCTGTGGTGGAGAATTGCGCAGCTGTACCCGAGTGTCCCTGGGACATCAGTGGGGTCGGAGTGCGTGTTCTCAACAGCTGGACATATAGTGAATAAAAAAACGCTTTGCTCTGGACACATGGCCTGTTCCTCTGAAGTTTCATGCCTCTGCACGGCATGAAACTTCATGCCAATAAATAAGAAATATTGCTGCCTTGTGCGTTTCCAGCACTCTCTTTACGTTCGTCTGTTATTTGACGTTGAAAAAGGAAACGTCTTTTTTTTGACATGGAAAATCGATTTTACAATCGATTCAATGAACACTTATGTCTTAAAAATCGAAAAATGATTTTTTTCACAAAAGTGACAGCCCTATTAATTACTCACCCTCATGTAGATGTAGTCTGAGCACGCGGACGCACTTCCGGAAAAATCGGCCGAAAAAAAGGCCAAAGACCGGCCGATTACCAATCGCGTATTTTAAGCAAAAACCGTCCGGTTTCCGATTGATGGCGGGTCAATCGGTGCATCCCTAATATTTTTATGAAAATGCGAGAGATTTCTGAACCTCCATAAAGGCTGCAATGCAACTGAAATGTTCCCAGAGTCATGGTAAGGACATCAGTAAAACAGTTAATGTGACATCAATGCTTCAACCACACTTTTACAAAGCTACAAGAATATGTTTTTGTGCAAAGAAAACAAAAATAGCGATTTTATTCAACAATTCTTCTCCAAATCACATATGCCGCCATTATGGAGAGTAACAAGAGGTATGAACATTGCTTTCTTCTGCGTGTAATCAAGGCTCAGTGCATGAGTGTTCTAGGTCAGCAGCACCATGCGCATGAATTATTTACGTGCTGTTGATAATGGTGGAAGATGCGATTTGGAGAAGAATTGTTGAATAAAGTCGCTGTTTTGGTTTTGTTTGCACAAAAAAGTATTCTTGTAGCTTTGTAAAATTATGGTTGAACCACTGATGTCACATGACTGTTTTACTTTATGACGGAGAGGCCCAGCCTGCCGCCGCACAGATATCATCCAGTGGTATCCCGCAGGACCACGCCCATGACGAGGCCATACCTCGGGTGGAATGGGCTCTGATGCCGAACGGGCAGTGAAGGCCCTTAGATTTGTAAGCCAGCGAGATAGTGTCTACTATCCATCGCGATAGGCTTTGCTTCGTGGTGGCGAGACCTCGGGTGCGCCCACCAAAGCATATGAAGAGCTGGTCCGACCTCCTGAATAAGGCGGAGCGCGCAATATAGGTTTTAAGAGCCCTGACGGGGCAGATGAAGCTCGCGTTGCTTTCGTCGCTTTGCGAGGAAAGGGCTGACAGCGAGATGACCTGCGCTCTGAACGGTGTTGAGAGCACCTTGGGGACATAGCCGTGTCTTGGTCTGAGAATGACTCTGGAGTCATTAGGCCCAAACTCGAGACAGTCAGCGCTTACAGATAGCGCATGTAAATCCCCCACTCGCTTGACTGAGGCCAGAGCCAGTAGAAAAGCGGTTTTTGAACGAAAGAAGCTTCATATCGACAGACTGAAGCGGTTCAAAAGGGGGGCCCTTTAAGGCCTCTAGGACCGTAGACAGGTCCCAGGAAGGGATTGAAGGGGGTCGGGGAGGGTTCATCCGACGAGCTCCCTTAAGGAAACGAATGACCAGTTCGTTTTTTCCCAGTGATAGGCCGGCCACCGGAGCATGAGAAGCTGCAATGGCTGCCACATACACTTTGAGCGTAGACGGGGATCTGCCCGCATCTAAACGCTCCTGTAGGAAGGAGAGTATCTCCGTCACGTCACATAAGTGAGGGTCTAGGTTCCGTGTCCCGCACCAGGTGGAGAACACTGACCATTTCTGCGCGTATAGGCGCCTGGTTGAGGGCGCTCTGGCTTCCGTAATGGTCTGAGGGGCCATACATGAAGGGCCCAAAGTTCGGGGTGGGGATGCCAGAGCGCGCCCTTCAGCTGCGTGAGGAGATCTTTCCGCAGCGGTATTGGCCATGGGGCTGTACTGGACAGCTGCATCAGCTCGGAGAACCAAGGTTGGGTCGTCCAGAGTGGGGCTACTAGCAGCATAGCACATCTGCTCTTCCTGACCCGATCGATGACCTGCGGTAGCATCGCGACCGGTGGGAAGGCATAAAGCGGGCGTCTGGGCCAATCGAGGGCCAGCGCGTCCCTGCTCTTTGAAAAATATATTGGGCAATGAGCGTTGTCTTCTGAGGCGAAGAGGTCGACCTCTGCCCTGCCGAAGATGCTCCACATCAACTGAACCGTCTGTGGGTGAAGAGACCACTCCCCAGGGGGAACATTCGCCCTGGAAAGCATGTCCGGGCCCCGGTTCAGGATGCCAGGTACATGCGCTGCCTTTAGCGAGCGCAGATTGTAATGTGCCCATGTCAGAAGACGCTCGGTCAGGGTGTGCAAGGTTTCTGACCTGACACCACCCTGGCGATTTATGTAGGCCACCACTGACATGCTGTCTGATCTGACCAGAACGTGGTGGCCCTTTAAAAATGGGAGGAAAGCTTTCAGGGATAGTTCGACCGCTATCATCTCCAGACAGTTTATGTGTAACAGTCGCTCCGGGCTCGACCAGAGGCCGGAGGCAGACCTGCCCTCGTACAGGGCGCCCCAACCGAGGTTGGATGCATCTGTCGAGACTACTTTCCATTTCGAGACAGCGCCCGTGCTTACGCCTAACTGATACCAGCTGGCTATTTTCCAAGGGGCCAGAGCTGTGATGCAGCCGTGGGTCACCCTGATGCGCGCGCGGCCGGAAATCCAGGCGCGCGCTGGAACACGGTCTCTCAGCCAGCGCTGTAGTGGGCGCATGCGCAGCAGGCCCAGTTTGAGAACCGCAGAGGCTGATGCCATCAGACCTAGCATTTCCTGAAATCGTTTGAGCGGGTAAAGAGACCCGGCTTTGAACGACACGGCTAAATGCTGAATAGTGAGAGCGCGCTGTGACGTCAGACGCGCTGTACATGTCACAGAGTCTATGTCTATCCCCAAAAAGGAAATCCTCTGGCTGGGAGACAGAGCGCTCTTGACAGTGTTGATCGTGAGACCCAGGCATTCTAAATGGCTGAGGATCCAGGATCTGTGTGTCGTCAGTAGTTCCTCGGAATGGGCTAAAACTAGCCAGTCGTCGAGGTAGTTCAATACTCGCACTCCCCGCATTCTCAGGGGTGCGAGAGCGGCATCCATGCACCGTGTAAACGTACGGGGCGCTACGGAGAGGCCGAATGGAAGAACCATGTACTGATAAGTCTGCCCCTCGAAGGCGAATCTCAAGAATGGCCTGTGATGGGGTGCTATTTGAATGTGAAAGTAAGCGTCTTTCAGATCCACTGAGAAAAACCAATCCCTCGGGCGAATTTGCGCGAGTATTTGTTTGGTAGTTAACATTTTGAACGATCGCGTCATAAGCGCTTTGTTCAAACGTCTGAGATCTAGGATGGGTCTGAGACCGCCATCCTTTTTTGGTACGAGGAAGTAGCGGCTGTAAAAGCCTGACTCGCGCTGCGCAGACCTAGCAACTGTTCACACCACTCACAACTCCTGCAACCCACCCTGAACACCTCTCCAATCGAGCGCTCTCACCATTCACACCTCCTGCATCCCCCCTCTCCCCCACACCTGCAATACAGATCAGCGAGGATGCGGTGCGCCAGGTCTTCAGGAAGCAGAAAAGGAAAAAAGCACCAGGCCCAGATTGTGTTACACCAGCCTGTCTGAAATCCTGTGCTGACCAGCTGGCCCCCATCTTCACAAAGATCTTCAACAGATCGCTGGAGCTGTGCGAAGTCCCTTCATGCTTCAAACGCTCCACCATCATCCCCATCCCAAAGAAATCCAAAATTACAGGACTAAATGACTACAGGCCTGTGGCTCTAATGTCTGTAGTCATGAAGTCATTTGAAAAACTGGTGCTGGCCCACCTGAAGGACATCACTGGACCCTTGCTGGATCCTCTTCAGTTTGCCTACAGAGCAAACAGGTCTGTGGACGATGCAGTAAACATCGGACTGCATTATGTTCTGCAACACCTAGACAGACCGGGGACCTATGTGAGGATCCTGTTTGTGGACTTCAGCTCTGCCTTCAACACGATCATCCCAAACCTCCTCCTGCCCAAACTAACTCAGCTCTCCGTGCCCACCTCCGTCTGTCAGTGGATCAACAGCTTCCTGACAGACAGGCAGCAGCTAGTGAGGCTGGGAAAATACACATCCAGCACCCGTACAATCAGCACCGGAGCTCCCCAGGGCTGTGTTCTCTCCCCACTGCTCTTCTCCCTGTACACTAATGACTGCACATCTAAGGACCCCTCTGTCAAGCTCCTGAAGTTTGCAGATGACACCACACTCATCGGCCTCATTCAGGATGGTGACGAGTCTGCTTACAGACAGGAGGTTAAAGAGCTGGCTGTCTGGTGCAGTCTCAACAACCTGGAGCTTAACACGCTCAAAACAGTGGAGATGATCGTGGACTTCAGGAGAAACCCCCTTGCACTCCCCCCACTCACCATCATGAACAGCACTGTGACTGCAGTGGAGTCATTCAGGTTCCTGGGCACCACTATCTCTCAGGACCTGAAGTGGGACATTCACATTGACTCCATTGTGAAAAAGGCCCAGCAGAGGTTGTACTTCCTTCGCCAGCTGAGGAAGTTTAACCTGCCACAGGATCTGCTGAAACAGTTCTACTCCACCATCATCGAATCCATCCTCTGCACTTCAGTAACTGTCTGGTTCAGCTCAGCTTCTAAATCGGACCTCAGAAGACTACAGAGGGTAGTCCGGACTGCTGAGCGAATTATCGGTACAACCCTCCCATCTATTCAAGAACTGTACTTATCCAGAGTGAGCAAAAGGGCTGTTAAAATCACTCTGGACCCCTCACATCCAGCACACTCCCTCTTTGAACTGTTGCCATCTGGTCGACGCTACAGAGCACTGAGCACCAGAACGACCAGACATAGGAACAGTTTCTTCCCTCAGGCAATCCATCTTATGAACAGCTGATAATAACTGTGGGACACACTACACTATTTATATTTATATACACTACACTTTTTATCCAACACACATACTTAGCGTACACGTAAATCTTTTGCACATAATATACATGTACATACATGGAACACACTATACTACTTATATTTATATTTATATACACATACACTTATTTATCCAAACACACATACTTAGCGTACAGTTACAATTTTTCCACATAATATACATGTACATACATAAATGCTCTTTTTAATATACCTGCCATACATTGTCAATTTGTATATTGTCAATCCTTACCCACCTATTTGTATTTTTTTGTATTTTTTATTCCTTATTGTGTTTTTTGTTCTGTCGCTGTTATGTTGCACTGCGGAGCTCTGTCACGAAAACAAATTCCTCGTATGTGTGAACATACCTGGCAATAAAGCTCATTCTGATTCTGATTCTGATTCTGATCATAGGACATGTTTATGGAGAATGATTGACAGCCGCGGAGGAGGGAAAATGAGGTTTCCGTATACTTTAATTTAATGATGTAAATAGTCTTCTGTCCCTCACATTAAGCTATGGAATGGCTTCAGATGACTTTGTGAAATTATAATCAGACCGATCTCAGACCCAAGTCACCCAAACTGACGTGAAAAAAGCGGGAGGCGGCGCGTCGAAATGCGCGCTGTTTGCAACCCTGAGATTCATTCACCGATCAAATAAGGCTTTTGACGGGACAAAAATAAGCTTTTTTGCGGCCGCCAAATAAATTTCAATGCAGGAAAAACCCTGCTATAATATTCTGCTGCTGAAATGAGCATGACGTAAATCTGTCCCGTGGTGCTAATAATGCAGTCACAGTGTCATGTTTTGCTCGTAGTGATGATGGAGCTTGTAGTGGAACAATTTGTAACATACCTGTATATTTTGCTTTCTTTTTCTCATCTTCTTTTTTCTTCTTGCGATACTGAGCCCCTGATGGCTTTGACCTTTTCATGATGATGAAACTCAAACATTTACTTCAAGTAACTTTAACCACGGATGACAACGTTGAAAGGCAACGGCTTTCTGGCGTTGTATTGCGCATGCACGACTTGAACATGTCTCTAACGGCAGAGGACAATATCACCACCAATGAGACTTACTCATATAATCGCAAGTAATCATAATGCTTCGAAATAGTAAAAGTATGAAAATATAATATGACCTTAAAATAATATATATATATATATATATATATATATATATATAATAAACTCTTGGTGGGGCGGGGGCTCTCACTGGCGCCCCCAGCTGTTTGCGCCCTAGGCGACCGCCTAGTTTGCCTGTGCCTAGAAACGGCCCTGAGTTAAAGTAACTAGAACTAATTGTGTGGAACCACTGTCTATAATTGAAATGAGTAATTTGAAACAAACCTCCTTATGTTGATAGAGTGAAACAAAATTGGCTAGATTGTAATAAACCAAAACATGTTCAGTTAACTTAACCTGTTTAAGTTGAAGCAAAGTGAATAAATTGATTTGGTGGACAATACTATTTCACATAGATTCTACCTCATTCAGTTGTGTTGTCACAACACAAGGAGTTTACATATATTTAACAAATTCCATTAATGTTATCAAAACACAATTTGGTTGTGTGGAACCACTGTCCATAATTGACTTAAGTAAGTTTAAAGAGTAATTTTTTTGAGTGTATAGTGATCTATCCATTTAAATTCTCTTTCAAACACATTTGTTAGTACAGTACACCCAACATGTCTGTTGTTTGTTGAGTCTGGAATTGACATAAATGACAAATGAAATATAAAACAAATGACAATTTAAAAAAAAAAATCCTAAATAAACGGCACACTTTTGAGATAAGAATAGTTGTCATTTAATCAGTAAAGTATGAAAAAAAATCTAATAAATTGTGGCACCAAACACCACTTAGTGGCGACCACATTGTACTTCAAGATACCGAATGAGAGCTCAGTTTGGCTCACGTGCTTTCTAATGTAGGTAATAAACAAAAAAGCAAGCATTAATGTGTCAGGAGAAAGCAGGCTGGATTCAGATGCGGGTAAACTCAAGGTTTTATTTAAGCAGAGGAGGCAGAGGAGATGAGTCACGTTTCACAGGTTTCACTCGTAGTCAGAGCCGGATTAACGCAAAGGCAAACTAGGCACGTGCCTAGGGCCCGATTGGCGGGATGGGGCCCAGACGGAGGCACAAAAAAAAGAAAAGAAAAAGAAAATAAATAAAAATAAATGTACAAATGTCCTGCCTACAATTTATTTCAATATTTATTAATTAACTAAAAATAGTGACGATGTTTATCTTAACCATAGACTGTTACATTACGTCACATTAACGCCAGCCCATGACTGTATTTATATGGAGGCGCCAGCCAGTTAAGTACGAGGAGACGTCAGCGGTGGTCAGAGGTCAGAGCGGGACAACAAAGCTAGCAGGCAGGTGTGTTTTGAGTAGGCTAACATTCAAGATGCTTTCGGGTGCGGCAAAACGTAAAAAGAAAAAAAATGAAGAGGAACAAAAGAAGAGACAGTGGGGGGCTTTACAGAAGTTTCTGTCGGGCAGCCGTCCGACAGCTGTGAACCTGCTCGAGTCAGCAGAGCCAGAGGCCGAGCCAGTCCCGGAGACACGGCCCGAAGACGCGGTGGAACATGCGGCGGGAAATGCGGCAGTGAATAGACAGTGAATTAGAGTTCCTTTATAATTTTGGCATTTTGTACATATATCAGGAATATTGCTAGACATATGATTGAGTTTTTCAGGTGTTATATAAACCCTTGTCAACCATTTATACTGTAATAATTTAAGCCGCGTGTTTATGATTTGTTTTTGCGCCTTTAAACATGCTTCAGTCCATTCAAATTCCTCTATTTCTTCTTGAATGTCTTTCCTCCATGCGTTTAATTTGTCTACAGCAGACTCTTTAGAGTTAGACATTATTAAATTATAATATTTTGACAATTTGCCCTTTTCACCTCTTTTTTCAATTATTTCCTCAATTAATGACAGTTTGGGAATGTACATAATATCTGTAGACCTGGAAGACATAAAACTTTTAAGCTGTGAATATTAAAAAAAATGTTTTGAGGGAATCTGGTGTTTATCACACAATTTTTGAAATGTAAGAAGTATTCCATCCATATACAAGTCTTTAATAGTCTGAATACCTATAGTTTTCCATAGTTTAAATCCTCCATCCTTATATTTATTATTATTTATTGTAAGACAGTTTCAAAATGGTCTTGATGAATGTGAAGGGGTCATGTTTGCCTTCTTGTTCTTAATTACAACATTTATAAATGTTGTAAGCTATTGCATTTTCAGAAAATCTTAATTACAACATTTATAAATGTTGTAAGCTATTGTATTTTGCTAGATAAACTTATTTGCTCTGTTTACATAGTTTACTGACACCTATTGGTTATTTACTGGTACTACTGCCTTAACAATTACACTCCCAACGGATGAGGATAATTTAATAGCATTTAATAGAGCCGTTTAATGACGTATAAATAATGAATATCAAAAACTAGTCTGATAGACTGTTTAATATACAACAAAACCAATTTGTAACCAAAGACTAGGCTATTTAAAATGTGAATTAACTTTTATTAGTAACTTTGGTAAGTTTCAGATTTCAATTCATAAATAACATCGACGGAGGGGGGCCCAAAAAATGCAGCCTGCCTAGTGTAGTCCATTTATTAAACCGGCTCTGCTCGTAGTGAGAGGATGAGAATCAGATGAGTCAAAGCAGATGAGTAATGTTCCACAGTAGTAAGTCACGTTTCACAGGTTTCACTCGTAGTGAGAGGATGAGAATCAGATGAGTCAAAGCAGATGAGTAATGTTCCACAGTAGTACGTCTAACCGCCGAGACCGGAGGGATGACAGCTGGAAGCTACTAGAAACTCTGGGTTAGTAAGAACAAGGGCAGAGAAATAAGCTAAACACACTGGAGCCTGAGGACAAGAAAACGACAAGGTGAGTACAAAGAGCAGCTAGAAGATCGGAGCTATTGGTACAAGTAACAACAGTCTGACAATAGACAGAGAAACACAGGGAATGATAAAGGGGAAAAAATTAGAAGGACATAGAGAACAGGTGGCGAGCAATTAAGGTTAACAACGGGGAAACAAGGGAGGCGGGGAAAACACAAACAGGCAGACGCGGTGAGCTGTCAAACCATCCAAACACACACAAATACATACACACACCAAAAAGGCAGGTGATTAGCCCCGAGACCCGGAGACGGAAGACTACCACCAGTTGGGCGGTCTCCCGGGCGGAAGGCAGCTTGGGCAGGGGGATAAAATGAACCGCTTTGGAAAAGCGATCCACCACCGTGAGAACTACAGTGTTACCCTTCGACGGAGGAAGCCCAGAGACGAAGTCAAGGGCAATGTGTGACCAAGGACGGGAAGGGATAGGGAGAGGATTCAGTAGACCATCAGGAGGGCGATTGACAGGCTTACTTTGGGCACAAGTGGGGCAGGCCAACACAAACTGTCTAACATCTGCGGCCATAGTAGGCCACCAGAAGCGCTGTCGGATGGCAGACAACGTTCTCCGAATACCTGGATGGCAGACTAACCTGGATGAGTGACCCCACTCAAGGACCTCAGAGCGCAGTGCAGCCGGCACCGGCAACCTGCCCGCCGGGCACTCTCCCGGCACCTGCACTCCTCGACCGGCCTCCTCAACTCGCTGCTCGAGACCCCACGAAAGAGCCCCGACCACCACCCCCTCTGGAAGGATGGCCTCAGCCCCAAACTCCCTCCCCGGAGCACCTTGCTGAAGGACACCTTAGAGGAGGTTAAGGCTGTGAGCGGTGCAGCGATCTGACCAAAATTCCGGATGTATCGCCGGTAGAAGTTGGCAAAACCCAGGAAACGCTGCAGAGCCTTCCAGGAGTCAGGGACCTGCCACTGGGCGACAGCTTCAATCTTAGCGGGATCAGGCTTGATCCCCTCCGTAGAAATAATGTGGCCAAGGAACGTAACTGACTCAGCGTGGAATTCGCACTTCTCCGCCTTGACAAACAACTGGTTTTCTAGCAACCGCTGGAGAACCCGTCTGACATGCTGGGTGTGTAATTGGAGAGAAGAGGAGAAAATCAAGATATCATCCAAATACACAAAGATAAATTGATTAATCATGTCACCCAACACGCTGTTGACGAGTCCCTGGAAAACTGCTGGAGCATTGGTAAGACCAAACGGAAGAACCAAGTACTCGTAGTGTCCCGAAGGGGTGTTAAATGCCGTCTTCCACTCATCCCCCTCCCGAATGCGCACCAAGTGGTAGGCGTTGCGCAGGTCTAACTTGGTGAAGACCCGAGCTCCCTGCAATAATTCAAAAGCAGAAGACATTAAAGGTAGGGGGTACCTGTTCTTGATAGTAATGTCATTCAAACCTCTGTAATCAATACAGGGGCGCAGGGAGCCGTCCTTCTTCTGAACAAAGAAAAACCCTGCACCAGCGGGAGAGGAGGAATGGTGGATGAGCCCAGTCCATGGCCTCTCTCTCAGGACCTGAAAGGGAATATAAACGACCCTTAGGCGGAGAAGAGCCCGGGAGGAGGTCAATGGCACAGTCGTATGGGCGATGCGGAGGTAGCGAGGTGGCCCGAGCCTTACTGAAGACCCCCCGAAGATCATGGTACTCCGCCGGAACACCAGTCAGGTCAGAGGGATCCTCCTGAGGAACACAAGACACAGAGACAGGACGAAAAGCAGCACCCAAACACAACACGTGACAAGACTGACTCCAGCTAAAACAGATTTACTGACCCAGTCAATGTGTGGATTGTGCTTGTGCAACCATGGGTGTAAGGGGACGGCCAGCTAATGACCATGCTGATACAGGACTAACCAAAGGAATAAGCGGTATTCTCCAACGTTGAGCAGAGGCAGCATCAAGGAAGTTCCCCTCAGCCCCTGAGTCCACAAGGGTGAGACCAGCGTGCGAACGACTCTGGAAGGAAAGTTGGAATGGCAGCTGAGTGCGTGCTGCAGGAGAGCTTGAACTGAGAACCGTGCCCACCAGGACTCTCCGCCTCACTGGTGGGCCCTGGCTTTTAACGGGCACTGAAGGGCGAAGTGGCCTCCCTTGCCGCAGTATAGACATGCCCCCGATGACAGACGCTCCTGCTTCTGCTGTGGTGTAAGCCGTAAACGACCCAACTGCATGGGCTCCTCCTCCGAGGGCTGTCGGCCGGCTGAACTGGCTGAAGAGGACTCTAGGTGGCGCCACGGGGCGGGTATTTGTCGTTGTCTGCGGCGGCTGAGACGACCCTCAATACGGAGTGCGAGATTAATGAGATTATCCAACTCCCGCGGGACCTCTATGGCCGCGAGTTCATCAGAAATGGCGAAATCCAACCCCTCAAGAAAACGGGCGCGCAGCGCGCTGTCATTCCAGCCGCAATGCGCAGCTAAAGTCTGGAACTGGATGGCATAGTCAGTGACAGAGCTCCTCCCCTGTGACAGTCGCGATAACTGGGCCGCCGCCTCTTCACCCTGAGCAGAACGATCAAACAACTTGGCCATCTCTTGACTGAAATCCGCGAAGGTGGCACAACAGGGAGCCCGCGATCTCCATACGGCAATTCCCCATTCGCGGGCACGGCCTGAAAGAAGTGTAAGGACGTAAGCTACTTTGGTCTCTTCATTTGCGTAACGCAGAGAAAACACCAGCGAGCATTGGGAGAGAAACGCTTGACAGGCGTTAGGATCGCCATCGTAGACCGGCGGGTTGTTGGCATGGGGTTCGGACTCGTGGGACATACCGGTGTGAAGAACGGACCCCCGGCTCTTTGCCTCTCGCTGAAGGCCGTCCTCCCGTGTGAAGAGTTCGGAGACTCGGGCACTAAGAGGATCCACATCCTGCACGGTGGTGTTGAGCTGGGTGGCATGCTGCCCTAACAAACTCCCTGTTGAACGAGAGCCGAGCGAAGCGGATCAGATCCCGCTGAATCCATAATCTGGTCAGACTGTTCTGTCAGGAGAAAGCAGGCTGGATTCAGATGCGGGTAAACTCAAGGCTTTATTTAAGCAGAGGAGGCAGAGGAGATGAGTCGCGTTTCACAGGTTTCACTCGTAGTGAGAGGATGAGAATCAGATGAGTCAAAGCAGATGAGTAATGTTCCACAGTAGTAAGTCATGTTTCACAGGTTTCCCTCGTAGTGAGAGGATGAGAATCAGATGAGTCAAAGCAGATGAGTAATGTTCCACAGTAGTACGTCTAACCGCCGAGACCGGAGGGATGACAGCCGGAAGCTACTAGGAACTCTGGGTTAGTAAGAACAAGGGCAGAGAAATAAGCTAAACACATTGGAGCCTGAGGACAAGACAACGACAAGGTGAGTACAAAGAGCAGCTAGAATATCGGAGCTATTGGTACAAGTAACAACAGTCTGACAATAGACAGAGAAACACAGGGAATGATAAAGGGGAAAAAATTAGAAGGACATAGAGAATAGGTGGCGAGCAATTAAGGTTAACAACGGGGAAACAAGGGAGGCGGGGAAAACACAAACAGGCAGACGCGGTGAGCTGTCAAACCATCCAAACACACACAAATACATACACACACCAAAAAGGCAGGTGATTAGCCCCGAGACCCGACATTAATGTATCATAATATGTTACAATGTAACATAAAACCATTATTCGTATAACTGATTATAACTGGTAATCTTAGTTTTGTGTTTGCTTTATTTGGACCTTGAGTTTTATAGATCATTTCTCTTGTCCATTAGTTATGGGACTATAGCAACCTACTACATGATAGGTAAAAATTGATAGCCTGAATGCACTGTAAGTCACTTTGGATAAAAGCGTCTGCTAAATGCATAAATTAAATTTAATTCAATTTTAATTTACTCATTGTTTAATTAGTTTTTGCACTTAATGTTCTTTTACTTTATTGGTTTGTTTCAGTGTATAACTCTGTGTTTTCTTAATTTCATTGTTAGGTCTCATTTTGGTTGTTTAGTTCCTGAGTTCTTTTGTTAAATAAACATATTATAGTACTTAGATCATCCACCTCATTTCTATTGCAATCAATTGTGCCTCTGACAACAAAAAAACCTAAGATTTTTTAAATAATAAAACAAATGTAAAGTGAAGAGTAACTCTAGATGTCAGTGTAGTTTTCACTGAAAATTAAAATGACTCGTTATTTTTCACTTCCAAAAACTGAAATGTCCCATTAGATCTATATCTCACTGATTATGTTCCATTTTTATAGTCTTTCATTGTCAGAGAAATTTTCATGATCCATTACCATAATTTATTTTATGCGATTATAACTTTCTATAGTGTATTATTTACTAAGCCATCTTTTAATCTTTCTGATCCTACAAAGCCATTACTAATGTACCCCTCTTAGAGTAAAAAAAAATAATAATAATGGAAAGCTATATTGCTAGTGTATTGTTTACACAGTAAGAGGACAGAGACTCAAAAATGAAAAATAGTATTTATTTTCTCATTGTCCTTTCCCAAAAACAGCATCAGAGATTTTACAGAACCCAACATGCATATCTACAACGTGAAAGACCTTGTGACATTGACAGTCATTGTGGACCAGGTGCATCATGGGAGTGGACAGTTAGAATTGTGTATAAAAATCAGCCACCCCGATAAATAAGTGGAGATCTCAGGCTACAATACTGATTGTCAGCAAACGTTGTTGGTCAGGTGCCATTTATGCTTTGACCAAGGCAGCAAACTCTGTAAAATGAAGGAGAAATAATTCATCAGAAGACTTTGTGGAGCAGCTGGTTATTATATACATAACATTGATATCATTTCAGTTGGTATATTGAACAAGGAGCAAATTCCTCACCATCAACGCCAATCTTGCCGTCACCATCAGAGTCTCCAGCTTTCAGGAAGGCCTTTGTCTCTGCATCAGTGAGTGCCCTGGCGCCAGCAGAGAAGTTCTGCAGGAACAGTCTGAAGAGCACAACAGGCAATTACCCTTAAGAGTTTTGTTCAATGTAGTTTATTTAAAAGTCTTAAAAATAGTTTGTTGAATATGAAAATGTGTTTTAAGATCAGACTTAAGCTCATCCTCCTCAATGAAGCCGCTCTTGTCCTGGTCAATGACAGCAAAGGCCTTCTTGATGTCATCAGGAGTCTTGGCAGACAGACCAACCTTGGCGAAGAAGCTCTTGTATTGAAAGGAGTCAGCAGCTGGAAGGTAATTTCATCAAGATTTTAGCATGGTAGTGGAGATAAATGACTACAAGAAGAACGTAAGGGTCTTGAAAAACATGGTTGCTTATCCACAGTTTTAAGCTCCATACTCTTACAAATTATGTTTACACTGAGGTTGACACCTTAAAATGAAAATGCTGTCATTATTTACTCACGCTCATGTTGTTCTAAATCCACGTGACTTTCTTTTCTCCGTGGAGCACAGAAGGAGATGTTAGGCGGAAGGACAGTCTCAGTCACCATTCACTTTCATTGCATCTTCCATAAATGAAAGTGAATAGTGACTGAGGCTGTCAGTCCCTATAGCATTCTGCCTTTTGTGTTCCACGGACAGAAGAAAGTCATGCGGGTTTGGAACGACATGAAATTGATGTTCTCGCTTTAGCTTGTAGGTCAATGGGACGGTCCAGAAACATGCACGTTACCTTGGCAGGCCTGCAGGGCTGCAGTGATGTCAGCATCATTCAGAATACCAGCGAATGCCATGATTAGCCTAAAAATTACAGAGGTTTTATTTTACTTGCATTCATATATATATTTTAATTTGAATGTAGTATATACAATTATACATTATAATTTAATTTAAAAAAAAAACATTCATAATACTCCATCCATATAACAAGATCATCAGAAATTATGTGCTCGCATATTTTTGGTATAAGGCACATATTAATTGCATATGTCTTTAACAACACAGTGTGTTATGATAAATCCCACCCAGTCCTGGCGGAAACCACTTAATAAAGAGCGATATCCCAACACGTCCAAATTCCAAGACACAAATTGTTCCCACGCCATGTGGCCGACACTTAACAGATCGAAACATCCTCTCCGGATCAACCCGAAGTCATACGGCCGTTGGTGTTTGTCGTTTTTCTTTCTTCCTTGCAAAATATTGTGAGCTCTTGTAGTTTCATCTGTGAAGACACTCACCTTTGGTTGTCCTTAGGGTTTGGGTTTGGATTCGCAGGGATGAAACTGTCTACTGCAGTGAGCACCAACTCCGTAGCTTCCACCTTATATACCACTACTCAACCGAAATATAAGGCATAATGTAATGGACACCGCATGACGGGCAGACGGGCAGAAAAAAAACTTGTCCAGTAGACAGGGTGTTCTATTTTTATGCACTTAAATGAAGATGCTTAAAAGGTACGTATGTATAAGTCCTTAATATCGCGTCGGCTAATAATAGCCTATACGATGTCGATATGGATGAAAGCACTAGAATGTTTCTGAAGATGAGCAGGAAGAGTTAAGGTCATCCTTGAGTGAAACTGAGTTCGCTTTGCAGTTGTGTGACTGGAGCAAATCATCTCACGCTTTGGAGCTTCAAGGGAAAGCGCGAGAATCACAAATTAACCCATAATACTATTTTTCAGTCGTTACTTTTTTTCTTCGGAAATATAAGGTAAATGCAAACTCACAGGGCATCGTGGCGAATGTGTTCATTTGACATGAAGATGGCTAGTCAAGATTTCAGCTGTTGGTCCTTGTTTCTTTAACGTCCACCGAATGGATTTGCCGTTCTTTTGTCCACTGCTTGCTAGCGTCACTTGATTTTTCCAGTGATTTTAAATAAATGTATAAAATCGACAGCTGTTGTGTGTAGTTATTAGACCAATGATAAAATGTTTCTGACTAATTTGGACAGTGTTTACAGAGAAACTTTTTTATTGTTTAATGAAAACGTCGCTAAGTCTTGGACTTGACTTTCATTTATCAAAACAGTCTTAATTTCTCAGCCCGCTCCCTGTTCACATTATCTAATAGATCTTTCATATTATGTCTAAACCTGGTGTAGCTATTACATGTTGGCTTTTTGATGCACTTCTTTTCTCCCGCTTCTCTAAGTCGCTTTTGGAGCTTCTGCTAAATGCACAAAGGTAAACATTAGACTGAATGTAAAATAAAAAAATATTATAAATCTAAATTAAATCTATATTCTCAAATGATACACAAGCTACTGTCAGATCATGATATAAAAATCAAGATGAAGCTTACCATCTCCCATAATAATGACAGGTGTATTGGGGTCAGTGATTCTTGGTTATAACTAAATATTTGTAACAATATTTTAGACAGTTTTAAAAAAACATTTTGTATAGCATGATTTTGGAAAACTTTTGAAACATTTTTCAGAATTCATTACATTATGAAAATGTAAATAAACAGACAAAGCTGTTTCAAAATAGCTAATCCTTAACAATTAAATGGATGAAAATGGCCAAAGTAGAAAGACATTAAGACTATAGGCTAGTTTTAAAATCACAATTGTTTTAATATTATGTTTTTAGACAGTGCTTGTGCACATTCATATATTAGATCAGAAAAATAAACTTTCTTTGGCTATGAGACATTTTAATTAGGGGCCAGGCACAGAAGGTGCAGATGACACCTATTGTATCAGTTGGCATTCTTTTTCTTCTTCTTCTGCTTTTGAGCCTATGGCAACCCATAGAACCGCTTGAGAGAAAGTTGTGAAATTGGACACACTGATAGAGGACAGTCTAAACATTTATCATAGCAAATTTGGAGTCTCTAACTCAAACTCTCTAACGCCACCACTTGTGATCCATATGGCACAGAGGGAAAATATTCATTTTCTTCTGAATCCTTGAATCATGCAGAGTCAGATGAAGTCCAAAATGTAAAAATTGTAAGGTTTAGTTCTTTTGCTATTTTCAAAACTTCAAAAAATCTACTTTTTTTTTTCGAACTCATCGACATCCTAGACCAGGGGTGTCCAAACACAGTCCTGGAGGCCCGGTGTCCTGAAGAGTTTAGCTCCAACCCCAATTAAAGACACCTGAACCATCTAATCAAGCTCTAAGGCATGCTAGAAACTTAAAGACAGGTGTGTTGAGGCAAGCTGGAGCTAAACTTTGCAGGACACGGCCCTCCAGGAAAGAGTTTGGACACCCGTGACGGTGTGTCTGACTTTCACCAAAATTGTCTCAGATCATCTTCAGACTATGCTGGCAAAAAGTAATGGAATTCAAGTTGATTAGTCAAACCGTTGTCAAATTATATACAAACTAATTCTATGTAAAGCAAGCAAAAATGGATGTGATACTATATCTCCGCAACGGTTTGGTGTGAGACCAAACTTGGTATCTGTTATACCAAGCATGACCTACAGTGTTTCATCACAGTGCCACCTAGTGGTCAGGAGATAAGAAAAAAATATTGTTTTGCTTATAACTTCTTATAGGTTTGGCCAAAAATCACAAAACTGGTCTCCTTAGATTTGATGGAGCATGCCAAGTCGAACCATGTTTCCATTTCAGCCATTTTTGGCATCGGCCATTTTTAAAATGCTATAATTTACGAACGCATTGACATATTGTTATGAACCTTGGTATTCATCTTCAACACCATGCCCTGATGGTACTCAAAAAGTTTGGGGGCATTTCTAAAAATGATAATAACTTTTGTTTTCATTAGTCTATTGTAATGAGACATCGAAACCAATTATGCCATAATTGGCTGAATTTTTAGTCTGCCATTTTGATTTAATTTGAAAACATACTTTTTCGAACTCCTAGACCGTTCACCAAATTTGATTCGGATCATCTTCAGACCATGCTGGCAAAAAGATATACATTTCATGTCAATATACGAAATGGTTCTCGTTTAGCGCATCAACAAATTTTCTGGAAAGATTGCAAACTGCGACTTATTAACACCAAACTTTTTATGTGACTTTGTCACCTTAAATTAACGAGGTCAAATCAATTTGGTAACATCGCCACCTATTGGTCAAGAATGATAAACCATTCATTAACCACTAATTAGAGGTATTAGTTATTATATTATATTTTATTAGTTATTATTATAACCAAACTAGAGGTATTTCGTATTGCTTGGCGGGAAAGTAACCTATCCTACAGAAAACCATTAAAAACTGCTAAATCCGATTACTTTTCTTCTCTTTTAGAAGAAAACAAACATAACCCCAGGTATTTATTCAATACAGTGGCTAAATTAAGAAAAAATAAAGCCTCAACAAGTGTTGACATTTCCCAACACCACAGCAGTAATGACTTTATGAACTACTTTACTTCTAAAATCGATACTATTAGAGATAAAATTGCAACCATTCAGCCGTCAGCTACAGTATTGCATCAGACAGTGCACTATAGACCCCCTGAGGAACAGTTCCACTCATTCTCTACTATAGGAGAGGAAGAATTGTATAAACTTGTTAAATCATCTAAACCAACAACATGTATGTTAGACCCTATACCATCTAAGCTCCTAAAAGAGGTGCTTCCAGAAGTCATAGATCCTCTTCTGACTATTATTAATTCCTCATTGTCATTAGGATATGTCCCCAAAACCTTCAAACTGGCTGTTATTAAGCCTCTCATCAAAAAACCACAACTTGACCCCAAAGAACTAGTTAATTATAGACCAATCTCGAATCTCCCTTTTCTGTCCAAGATACTAAAAAAGGTGGTATCCTCACAATTATATTCCTTCTTAGAGAAAAATGGTATATGTGAGGACTTCCAGTCAGGATTTAGACCGTATCATAGTACTGAGACTGCTCTTCTTAGAGTTACAAATGATCTGCTCTTATCATCTGATCGTGGGTGTATCTCTCTATTAGTTTTATTGGATCTTAGTGCTGCGTTTGACACAATTGACCACAACATTCTTTTGCATAGACTTGAACACTTTGTTGGCATCAGTGGAAGTGCATTAGCATGGTTTAAATCGTACTTATATGACCGCCATCAGTTCGTAGCAGTGAATGAAGATGTATCATATCGATCACAAGTGCAGTATGGAGTACCTCAAGGCTCAGTACTAGGGCCGCTACTCTTCACGCTTTATATGTTACCCTTGGGAGATATCATCAGGAAACATGGTGTTAGCTTTCACTGTTATGCTGATGATACTCAGCTCTATATTTCTTCGCGGCTGACGAGTAATTTCTTACTGCTGAATTCTGAAAAAACAGAGGTGTTAATTATAGGACCTAAAAACTTCGCTTGTAATAACCTAGAACACTGTCTAAGACTTGATCTTTCCTTAGAAAGCCACGTTTCTAGCATTTGTAAAACTGCATTTTTCCATCTCAAAAATATATCTAAATTACGGCCTATGCTCTCAATGTCAAATGCAGAAATGTTAATCCATGCATTTATGACCTCAAGGTTAGATTATTGTAATGCTTTATTGGGTGGTTGTTCTGCACGCTTAGTAAACAAACTACAGATAGTCCAAAATGCAGCAGCAAGAGTTCTTACTAGAACCAGGAAGTATGACGATATTAGCCCGGTCCTGTCAACACTGCACTGGCTCCTTATCAAACATCGTATTGATAGATTTTAAAATATTGCTTATTACTTATAAAGC
The DNA here is from genome assembly GCF_963082965.1 of Carassius carassius. Classification (NCBI taxonomy): domain Eukaryota; kingdom Metazoa; phylum Chordata; class Actinopteri; order Cypriniformes; family Cyprinidae; genus Carassius; species Carassius carassius. The sequence continues at coordinate 12,802,636 of NC_081794.1, forward strand.
CCTGAATGGTTTAGCACCTCAGTATTTGAATGAGCTCCTTTTACATTATAATCCTCTACGTCCGCTATGTTCTCAAAACTCAGGCAATTTGATAATACCTAGAATATCAAAATCAACTGCGGGCGGCAGATCCTTTTCCTATTTGGCGCCTAAACTCTGGAATAACCTACCTAACATTGTTCGGGAGGCAGACACACTCTTGCAGTTTAAATCTAGATTAAAAACCCATCTCTTTAACCTGGCTTACACATAACATACTAATATGCTTTTAATATCCAAATCCGTTAAAGGATTTTTAGGCTGCATTAATTAGGTAAACCGGAACCGGAAACACTTCCCATAACACCCGATGTACTTGCTACATCATTAGAAGAATGGCATCTACGCTGATATTTGTCTGTTTCTCTCTTATTCCGAGGTCACCGTAGCCACCAGATCCAGTCTGTATCCAGATCAGAGGGTCACTGCAGTCACCCGGATCCAGTACGTATCCAGACCAGATGGTGGATCAGCACCTAGAAAGGACCTTTACATCCCTGAAAGACAGCGGAGACCAGGACAACTAGAGCCCCAGATACAGATCCCCTGTAAAGACCTTGTCTCAGAGGACCACCAGGACAAGACTACAGGAAACAGATGTTTCTTCTGCACAATCTGACTTTGCTGAAGCCTGGAATTGAACTACTGGTTTCGTCTGGTCAGAGGAGAACTGGCCCCCCAACAAGGTTTCCCAACGATGGAGTTTCGGTTCCTTGCCACTGTCGACTCTGGCTTGCTTAGTTGGGGTCACTTCATCTACAGCGATATCGTTGACTTGATTGCAAATAAATGCACAGACACTATTTAACTGAACATAGATGACATCACTGAATTCTATGATGAACTGCCTTTAACTATCATTTTGCATTATTGACACACAATGACATTTTCCTAATGAATGTTGTTCAGTTGCTTTGACGCAATGTATTTTGTTTAAAGCGCTATATAAATAAAGGTGACTTGACTTGACTTGGCTAATTATGAATTTTCAAAACTGCTAATAACTTTCGATGCATTAGCTTATTGTAGTAAAGTTGACAACAGATATACCAATTATGCCATAACTGGCCAAACTTCCTTTCCTTCCTTTTTCAAACTCCTCCTAGACGGTTGGTCCAATTTTCATCAAATTTGACTCAGATCATCTTCACACCATGCTGGTGTGTTATGGATTTAGTATCGATAAACTAAGTGACGCAACAAATGTGAGGCTTGATGCCAAACTGCATTTGAGGCCGTATCTGTGCAAAGCTTTGACATATTGAGAGAGAGTCAGCTTCTCCTGCTTTACTTCAGTCGAGTTGTGTGTGATATCCCTTTGTGTTCAGAGTATAAAGTGACATGCTCACTCAGTCACTGAGAGCTGTAAGTGATGCCTGTAGCCTGCATAAGGCTCATTAGTTTACTTCCTGTTGATTGTGAGGGCCTAAATTTGAGCATGTGTACAAATCCTCTTGGTGAGTCCCTGTGTTAGACAGGGGTCATTATGTTTATATTTAAAAACTGCTTACATCTCTGTGATATGAACTAGAAATCTACATGTATTGCTCTTGCTTATATACACTGTGGAATCATAACACTGTCCATGTGTAGATATTCCTATATTTTCAAAGATACAGTTTTAAGACTTGAATTGTATAAGTATGAATTTCATTAAGAAATGTCCAAGTTAAGATTCTTGTACTCTCATATGTCAAAATAAAAGGAAGACGCACAATGTTGTTTTAAATCAAATGTATTTTTATTTCCTTAAAGTGCAAAAGAGATTGTAAGTTTGCACACAAAAGGTTTTTTACAGAACAATACAATGCAATGAAACAACATTAATAATAAATAGCTTTTCAAGACATTGAACGTGCGTTCTTTGAAAGGAGGAGTTTGCAGGGCATTCATAAATAAATATAAAAAAGATGATAGGTAAGCATAGCTCTGGTTCCAAAGAGAAGGGTCCATGAATGCTTAGGCCTTTACAAGCAAAGCAAACTCTGTGGAAACACATTGATAAAGAAAAGCAATTAAAGTCTTGCACTTTTCATTTTAGCAGTTCATTCAGTTCAAGCAGCTAAAAGTTTATTTGTACCTTTAATTTTTTATTTATTTAATCATTTATAGGCTACTACATATGCCATTCTTACAAAACATAAACAATTATTGATGTTTTTCATTAAGAATTACTGCACTTTTATTATTTGCTGACCTGCTTTAAATATAAATATAAACTTAGCTACAAAATCAAGAGCTATAAAAGATGATAAATCAATTAATGTTAGGACTTATTAAGCAAACATTAAAAATGTTCTGTAACTAATAGATTTTAAGTTTGATTGCATCACCATAATTCATAATTTAATGTTTTATCTTGATATGCTTTGTATCCTCAGTGCTATAAAGTCCAAAATATTATGAATATGAGTTTAAGTACCATCAACTCCGATTTTGCCGTCACCATCGCTGTCACCAGCTGAGAGGAAGGCCTTGGTCTCAGCATCAGTCAGTGCCCTGGCACTAGCAGAGAAGTTCTGCAGGAACAGTCTGGGAACATTGAGGAGAATGGAAAAGAGCATTAAGAATACTGCCTATATATTATAATATTATATAATAAATGCATAACAATGAGTTCAATAATACTAAGTCTGTTGCTTTCATACTTCAGCTCATCCTCCTCAATGAAGCCACTCTTGTCCTGGTCAATGACAAAGAAGGCTTTCTTGATGTCATCGGGAGTCTTTGCACTCAGGCCAACCTTGGCGAAAAAGGTCTTGTAGTTGAAGGAGTCAGCAGCTAGAATCACATAAAATAGAACCGATATTAAAAATCAACTAATTAATCAATAGTCTATTGGAGAGTTATAAGATATGTGTCTTACCAGCGCAATCCTTAAGGGCTGCAGCCACATCCTCGTCCTTGAGAATTCCAGCAAATGCCATTTTGATTTATACCTGGAACAAGACGATGGTACATTAAGATGCATAAGGGTTTCTGACATTTAATTTAGACTAAAATATTGTAACATCACATTAACTGCAACATTTAGTGTCATTTCAAATAATTCTCAAACAATTCTCCCAATAAGGTAAAACTTCCTAGTGTTAAAATATGATTTCTGTGAGCTCATGTGAGATTGCCAAATGAAAAACACCAAAAAAGTCATTAAAAATGGACAATCATTGCAAGCTCATCCAAAAACACAAGGAGGTAAGTAAAAAATATGGTCCTTGGTTTGGTTATTTGAAGAGATGTACTTTCGCATTTTCAGTCCTGCTGCAAGTCCATTCACATCCTTATTTTATTCCTCCATTTCTCGTTAATTATATTCCATGGTGATTAGAGAAATTCATTGACCCCTGTTGTATGATCCTCAAGGTGTCTTGGGTAAACTCACCTTTGCGCTGCGTTGGCAACTGTTCCACAGATGTGTGACGACTACTCAAACACCCATGGGCCTAGCTTTTATACTTTTGTCTCTGGGGTTGTAACGGACACCATTTGCTGAGGTTGGGTAAAGTTTCAAACAAAAATGTGTCCACTAGTCATATAGCTCTATTTTTATCCTTTCGAAAAGGGGATGCTCTGAGTCCTTATGGGAAACATATGTGGGACATCCTAGTGCACACACTGCATGTTTTTGCATGAAAATGTGTGCAATGCATTTATATGTAAAGTCATTCTTTGTACCAAAATTCTTATATTTTGCCCATTCAGCTTTGTACTATGAAAATCTGAAATCGTTTTTGGGGTCAAACAGGAATCCTTTTAGAGTGAGTTACATAAGATCCTGCTGGATAAACTGAAATTTCTGTTTTGCAGTCTATTCATTATTTTATTTTTGAAGTTTAATACAGTAAATGCAGTAGGATTATATCTCATTAGGATTCTTTATTTTCCATTGCAAATTATTATTTAATTCACTTGAAGATATATTTCAATAGGGAAATGTATAAGAATATATGTTTTCAGTTTTTTTTCTTGGGGTGGAAGGGGAGGGGGATGCCAACCCATTTACAGTTGCTGTTCCATATTTATTCTATACATGAAGTAAGACGATGCTTAGCAGATTCTTGGACAGCTGGATATTTGAGCAGGAGCAAACGTTTCAGAGTTTCAGATTACTGGCAAATATGATAAAACACTTTTTATCTCTAAAGGAGGCTATTTCACTCAATATCTTAATTAATAGTCCTATATATATATATATATATATATATATATATATATATATATATATATATATATATATATATATATATATATATATATACATCATTATGATGACCAATGTACAAAATGTCAAAAAGTATGCAAAACAATTTAAACTTTGTACTTCAGTGATTACAAATATTGTAGTATACTGTACCTTACACATCATTGTAGTTTTAATGTGTTAGCTTGTTTACCCAACAGATTTAGTTTGAATTATAAAACTCATAAAAAAATAAATAAATTGATAGATGAAAAAAATATAAAATTGCAAGACATACACAATATAGATGCAAAAAAATATTGTTGAAAACATTTTATTTTGTGTTCCTTTCTCTTGTAGAATTTCTAAGTTCATAGAATAACATTACAGTAAAACATAGAAGACAGGGCACAATCCTGGACAATTCAGCTTTGAAAACTACTGAGTGACAAGACCAGTGGCAAAGCTCATAATTTTTCTTTGCCATGTTTGACAGTCAGAGCTGGTCTCAGGAAGCATTTACCAGGGCTGAAAATTCTGTAGGAAATGAGGAGATGTAGATTAATCTCTTACATCTATACATCACTTATTTATAAAATATCTGAGTATTTTAGATACCAACCTTCCCAGCCGATCTTCCCATCCCCATCCATGTCTCCAGCCACGAGGAAGGCCTTGGTTTCAGCTGCTGTTAAAGCACGAGCCCCTTTAGAGAAGCTCTGCAGAAACAACCTAGAAAATGAGTTACAATATAATAAGTGAACATGTAGAGATGATTTGGTTTAAATGTTTTGCGCAATCATGGAATAAACAGGTAACATATATTTATTACAATGAACATCAGTTGTGTGATATTTCCTCATTTTTGATTTTTCCTTATTTTTTTCTGTGGCAATTCTGTATAGCAGTGTGATTATCAGGTAACTAACACCGGCACTACTTTTATGTCTCTTGTATTATACAGAGGACTCACCCCCAACTGCTAACATTTTGTGTATCAACTGCATTGAAAATGATGTTGGAAACATTATTGTAATATTGTCCGTCTTGTTACTGTCTTATGTTGTACATTGTAATGCATTTTCTTTATAGTGAAAGGCATTAAGATAAGAGAACAGTAAACTCAAATTAATATTTCATGCCGATGTAAAAAATGGATTGATTGTGTTATTAACTGAATGACTACACAATCCCTAACATATCACACAGGATTGTGCAACTCAGTTTTTCAGTCACTCTAGCTGCCTCATAAACATACATGGGGAAAAAAAGTATTTAGGCAAATACTCAACTGTAGTTCATCCTGTTCAATGAACCCACTCTTGTCCTGGTCCAACATTTTAAAGACATTCAGGAGGAGGCTTCTTTGACAAGCCTACAGTTGCAAAAAATGTCTTTGGGTTGAAAGAATCCTTTGCTGCAAGAATCAAAATGAAAAAGAAAAATTCTGACAAAATAAAAAAGGATACATTTTTTCTGACTAAAATGCAAACATCATTCATAGTAATATACACAGAGGTGAATCTGACGTATTTGTTCATTGGCGTATCATTCACACTTTACCTTTACATAGACTGATGGCAGTTGAACTATCAGAGGCAGCCAAAACGTCTGTGATAGCCATTTTTCAGTGGATCTGACGAAATCTGAGGTATCTTCGCTGAGGTTAACAGCAAAACCTGCAGTCCGACCATCACTTCATGATGTCAAAAACCAGCAGTGTTTGAATGTCAGCTGCAGCTGTGTCCTTTACACCACCTGACCTGTCCAGGACACAGAACTACATCCCATTGTAATTGTTACTTGAGTAACGCACCTCACAATCTACTGGATTAAACAAACAAACACAAATCTTATGATTTATAAAATGAATGTGATGTGTTGCTAAGTATCAGCAGGTTATATCTGGTTCAGCCATTATGTTTCATTCACTTAAAGTAAAAATCTTTGTAAACATCCTGTTATTGCTTCACTGTCATTATTGGACATGCGCCTACACAATATGATTTAAAAGCAGTATAGCCATGAAATAGAGTCTGTGGAGAATTTTGCCCAGAGAAGTATGTTTATTTTCCTCACAGATCAAAGGCAGAAGGCCTGATCCCAGTATTGAAGCACAGTGAGATGAAGTCCACCTGTTTTTGTGTTTACGTGACCCTACCGATAGCTTTGTCTTTGCGCACGTGCTGGTTTACAGCATGCGGACTGTGTGCGGCTGTGACGTCAGCTTCACTTCCTCCGCAGGCTCTTTTCCTGAGGATGGACGTCTGCCTGCCTGTGTTGCTGCCAACCAGGGGCCAAAGCAATGACAAAAACATCCTTCCAGCCCACTACCTGCCCCCGTGGCCTTGTCCCGCACCATACTACCTCTTGTTTGCAGGAAGGCCATGTTTCCTGAGTGACAGGGATTTGAGGGCGATCGGGGCTGGACTTTTCATATTCTCAATAACACTATTTGCTTCGTTCTTCGTTTATATGTTGCATCAGGTGCATTGAAGAGCGTCTGGAGCCTTATGATATTAGACATACGGACAAAGAAGAGATTTGACCTGGTGAGTTAATGTGATTTAGAATATACAATTATTTGGTATATTTTAACAAATAGTAGAAAATATAAAATATTTTTTTTTCTTTGAGTCTTGTTTTAAGAACAGCATGAATGTATTTACAATACACTATGTAAATGTGTATTTTATGACGAGGGCATTGGTTTTGCTGCTTTTTGGACCAAAACAGTGTTTTTAAACCATAATGGTGTTTTTTTATTGCTGGTGAGTGTTTATTCCCTCTTTATTTAATTGTATGGCAGCTCTTTTTAATAACTGAACATATTGAGCTCAGATAAAATGTGCAAAATTGTACCTTTATGGGTACAACAGCACTTTGTTTGTATACCTTACATACCCTTAAAAGGTGCATTCTAGGCAGCTTAGCTTTTTTTTTTTGTATATGTGTATAGTTGATGCTTTTGGGAAATACTTCTGGAAAAAAAAGTTTATTTAAAATATAATTTTCTTTTTTAATTATTTTCATATGCGTTTTGTCACACATGATGTATTTGTCATATCAAAGGACCATTTAAAAATATTGAAGATCCTTTATGGTTCCATTAACGGGTGACTTTCAAAATGAAAGTGACATATCTTACTCAAAATTATTTGTATGCACAACAGTTGAAACATTGTTTAAAATATCTTCTCTTTTGTTTCATAAGTCCTACTGGTTTGGAAATGGTAAGGTGGTAAATGGTAAATTGGTAAATGAAGACAGAATTGTTATTTTATAATTTTGAAATATCCTTTCCATTTCATGGATCAATTACCAATGCAATAGTTTTATTCCCGTGATTATTATCATTAATATTTGTTAAATTTGTCAGACGGTAGTTAAAAGAAATGATTAATTAGCTGATAAGTGAGCAATGTGTTGCAATTACTGTATTTAAATCATTACATGGCTGGAACACGCCCTGTTTTATTTTCAGACGCTTTTTTGCACGCCAAGGTTCTCAGTAACAGTCTGAGATTTCTCACTAAGCCTCTCTTGATAGATTTACAACTTGTTTGATGTATCATCAATTGCTCTTGATCCGTCAACTCCATTGTCATCGGAGCATTAGACAAAAACAAAGAGTGATTTAGCGAATGGGAGTTTATTTCAAAAGCTGTCCCTAATTAAAGCTGATTGTGTCTTTCAAAAGCGAGGACACAGATTGCGCTGTTCCCTATCTCTTGGGTTCAGTTGCATCTCTATCTATTTCCAGCTGACCAGCTGTGATGGAAGCATGCCGATGGGACTCTCAGATTCAGCCAAGACGGCCGCCTCAGTTTCAGTTCCCGCCCCTCCTCTTCCCTAACATCAATCCCTCAACACCAAGTGTTTGTGTGTGTGTGTGTGTGTAGGTTGGAATGTTTGTGTGTGCATGTATGGACACCCTGAGGTGACCTCGGCCCAGATCACATCATTAGCCGTAAATCTGAAGGCACCCCCACAAAACAAACACATTCGGAGCACATTTGGGCATTCTTCCTCACCGTCTGATTTATATGCAGATGAAATGAGGTCTTATGCAACACCTGTCTCTCCTATCCCACGATTCCCCCTGCACGCGAGTGATGTGGCCACAGACTCCTCCGCTTCCATGTCTGTGAAATACACCAAGGCGCTAATTGAGCAGCCTATCTTGCCAGGCTGCGAACTCCCCTTGTGCTGATAGTTGCTATACCCCTTGGGGGCCTGTAAAAGTGGCAAGAGGCCAGCGAAACTCCTGGACCTGCACAATGAGATCACCAAGAATTGGATCAGTTGTGTAACAGCACTCATGTATCATGCCACAGAGTTGGACACTTCACAGTGAGGATCTCATGAACTCTTCATCCAACAGTTCCTGGGAGCAGTTGGTTTCAGGCCGCTGAAAATTAGAAAAGCCCCCCCCCAGGAGCTCCTGGTCTTTCCCTTGGACGACTTGGAAGCTGTTTGTGAATTACTTAAAGGGACAGTTCACTCAAATATTAGAATTCTGTCATCATTTTTTCACCCTCAAGTTGTCACACACAAGGAACACAGACAAAAAAATTTATTTTGACTTTTATTTCCATGGACATTAAAGGGGTCATATGACATTGCTAAAAAGAACAATATTTGGTGTATTTGGTGTTATGCAATGTGTTTATGCAGTTTAATGTTCAAAAAACACATTATTTTCCATATAATGTACATTATTGTTAGCTATCCAGTGCGTTGTGACTGGCTGAATGCCTCAAGCATGTGAAGGAAGTGTTATGCCCCTTAACATACTGTGATGCTGTCTCTCGGTGCAATGAGACAAAACCAATAAAACCCATTAGGAACAAGGCATTTATTGCCTCCAGTGGGGACATAATTACTGATTATAATAAATTATACTGTGTTTTTATGCATTGCATATTGCGCTGCGTAAAATGCGTTGCAAACATCTGAATATTTGGGTTTAAATGTTCTAGAACAGTATTGTAAATACAACTTAACCACTGATTTCTATTTGTGTCCGCCTTTGAAAGGCCGTAGCGGCAACAGCAAGAATAAAAAGTTACGCCTTCTTTCTTTGCGTGAACATTTGGGCGGCATTATGCAAATCTTCCCACATCGTGACATGAATTGACTCCCAATTTTTATAAAGAATATCTCTTTGGATTTGAGACTTTAGTCTTTGCAACTTTACAGATCTTCTTTATGTACCAAGAGCTTATACCACTCCAAAGAGAAAGGAAAAATTTAAATCGCATCATATGACTACTTATTTGCTTGATCACTCTGTTAAAGTGGTCCCAAGTAACTTTTGGACCGAAATGCAGTCATGCAACTGGAGCAGAGCATGCCAGTTGCAATACGACTCAGTGACTGTCCCTCTGCTTGTACAGTACCTTTGGGGTTTCCCTGAGCAGCCACAGGCCTGGCTCTAGTTTTATTAGTATGACAGTGTCTCTTGGATGGATTTCACACTTAGCAGAATGGCAGCATACAGTCATGACATTGGATACAAATCTGGCATCGCATTTTTATAGTATTTCATCCTGTAAATGTTTTTTCTTTTCTCTATTTTAGGATCACATACATGTTCTCAGCCTGGTACAGATCTATCTGTCAGATTTAGTTCTCCGGTAAGTGAGACGTCTGCCAGACTTAAAACAGATTACATTTTTCTTTGCACAAACTCTATCCTGTAAACGCAGAGAAGAGAGGAAAATAGAAAGTCCATACTAGTAGTAAAACATACTAGTATTAGAGATTATAGGACAAAGGTTGCAGATGTGTGATCTAACACTTTAAGCTCAGTATCAAAGTTAAATAAAACTTATATTGGATTCATTTCGATCTTTAATTAAAATACAATTTAAATTTTTCTTAATGTTTTTAACAATAAAATATTGTTGTAAAAATGTAATCCTGCATCACACTAAATGTAGCTAATGATCTGATTAGTACTATATCATGTAGTAATGTGCGTTAACATGCTTAATGAAAGTTATTAATGAAACTCACAACAAGATAAAGTTGTAATCCAGATGATTTGAATGATTTCTGGGTGGCTTCCAAAACAATTAACGTTCTATATCTTTAGCAGATGCTTTCTGTAATCTAATGTCTTGGGCATATACAATTTCTTTTGCATAAAAGCAGCACAGCATTGGTTCATATTGTAGAAGTCTTTCCAAATAAACTGATTTGTGGAATATCAAATAAAAAATATTTCTCTGTATGTTCTTTCACCCACAGGAGCTGTTAAACCTGATCCATGACTGCAGAGTGCAGGCAGGCAGACTGCCGTTACGGACAGAGCTTTTTTTATTTTTAAATTATAGTGACACAGCATATAGAGAAATCTACTGAACATCCCTGCCCATATATAGTGCCTGTACAGGATTAGATGAAGGATGTAGCTTTGGGCATCTATGAAATAATAGTTTAGTCCATTTAATTCTCAAACTCACACCAGTTCCCTGTGCAATCTCCCTGGTAGCTAAAGCGTAATAATCAAAATAATTTGTTTTCTCAATACACTGTCAAGTTTTAATGGAAATCTTTGAGCCCCACGTGAAGACACTTCACCTCAGGATCCACTAGGGGGACTCTTGCTGCAAAATGTCTACTGCTTTGAATAGTATGGTATTTATATGTTATTTAAATGGGAAACAACCAACATCCCCTTCTTTTTGGAAAGGATTTTGGAAAATATAGTGAGTTTTGTAGCATTTGTTATTTATTTTATTTTTCACATGTATTATAACAACAGAGTTTTTAACTTACATTACAGTTTATACAATTGTTAGGTCTTTTGGGCTCTGATAGCATTATGTCAGATAACATGTTCATTCTTATGCATCCTCAGTCATGTCACAGCAAGAGAACTGTAAATAGTTAGAGTGGAGCTAGCCTTAACTGGCTTCCCTGTTGCATCTCTGACTAACAGCCGACTTCCTACCATTCTAATTTAGACTGTTCAGTAGTTCACACCAAGTACCAAATCATCTCATCCCTAGATCAGGGTCATAGCTGTTAAGTAATACTAAAATAATTACTTATTAGCAGATCCCTGGGCTGATTTTTAAACACATAAATTAATGACGCAGTGTACAGCACCAATTTAGAAACCAAAGTAGAACGTGGTAAAATATTTTAGTTTACAAATCCATCTTGAATTACTCACACTATTCAGGCCGTGTGTACACCAGAGCTGCTTTACAAGGCTCTTCCCAACTTTTCCAAAAAAGGTTATGACAGCCAAGGCTGACGTTTCATTTTTGTCCCCTACCCAGAATGCAGCAGGGCACCAGACGAATGGAGTTGCTGTTGTAGTGGGGCATGTAACTCTCCGATCCACTGGCTCTGATTTGCATGCTCAGAATAAGCCCAAAGGCATCCAATTACACAGCTCTCATGGATTGTTTGGTGTCACTTATCATCTGTTTGAGGGATATGATGATTCTGCCCTTCATGTGTAAAAGGATAGCGTGCGGTTCTGGGCCCCTTTTTTGTGAAGTGTTACCACTCATTTGGTGGGAAGATCAACACAAACCCACTTAAAATAGTGAACCTCCTCCCTTTTTGGTAGCATGCTAGGCTTCGGGACCCCTACAAGGTCTGTTGCCATAGTTCGGGGTGAACACATTTCCCTCAGTGATTTATGAAATATTAAGGCTAAAAAAGAGAAGCGCTTTTTATTGAGAGTGAAACATGACCCCAGATGATCAATCTGAGAACTTTGCTCGCGTGATTTCTTGTGTCTGATTATTTTATTTATATCACAAAGAGCTGTATTGGTATTTCTAATGTTTTATATCATAGTCTCTTTAGAAACATATCTAAAAATGAACAGCACCCGGGCAAGACGTAAGGATTTGGTTTAGCAATAATACCGTAAATTCCTCTGCTCCAGTTTCTCTGTCTCAGTGCTTCTAGCTGCTCGTTTTAATGGTAGCTGTTACGTCTTCGGTTTCAGAAGCTTGGAGCAAAACAATTCCTGAAGAAGAAACCCGAAGCTCCCTGTACTTTCTTGTCAGGCATCTGATTGAACTACCAGCTGCATGTTTGCTCCTCCCCACGCTCAGGCCTGGTGGGTATGTGTGTATGCGTGCATCTGTTGTCAGCTGGGAACAATATCCTGATGCTGAATGAGTGTGTTTTGTAAAACTCCAGCATCAGTGATTTTGTTGCCAGAGGAGCACCTTGGACATCCTGTGCTTGTGTCCTCAGAGATGGAGCTTACCTCATCCTGATCTGCACACGGTTGGAAAGCAGAGCAAAAAATGCCTCAGAATGGGTGGTATTAGGCTAAATTTATGTTTTATACCTGTATAATCTAAATGGTCCACTTTTGGTATACAATAAATAAGTGTCTATTTTGTTCTGCAAAGACAGAAATGCCTTACACTATTTATTTAACTTGATATAACTGCAGAATATATACATATATTTATATCTATTTAAATATAAAAAAATAGCAGTTGTGCAATTAAAAAGCCATTTTGAGACTCCATATTCTTCGTAATGTGTTGTGTTCACGATTGGCCACTGTGTGTCCAAAGTTCAATTTGAGGTTGTGTTTCTGGAAAATGTCCAGCAGAGGGCACACGCACTTCGCCTTGTTTCATCCCCAGTGCAGGGCCCAACATGCGTGACAAGAGCAGAGTATGACAGACTCTTCTTGAGGTAAGTTTTTGTAGAATATGTTGTGAGCAAATACTGATTTTATTTAGTGACTGCTTAAAAAAAAAGCCAAACCCTACAACAAAAAAACTACAATACTACAGTGAGTTCATAGAATTATTAGTCAAGTCGATATTATATTTTTTTATAAATTACATTTTACCAGTTTCAAGCCACATCAGTCTTCACAATTACAGTTAAGTAATCGTTAATGGGGGAAAAGTGTAAAGTCAAAAGTTATGAAATGCCTGTGAGAAAGATGCGAATAAGAGGCTGAGAATAAAATCTGCATATTTACAGTTTAATTGATTAGCAAGTTGATTTTTCGATTTTTTTTTTTTTTGTAGGCCATCCCGGAAGTAAGCATTACTCTGGTAAAGAAATAACTAAATAAATAAAATCCACTGGCTTTTGGATTATAGCAGAAGCTCTGCAGTACCATTTAGCCATTTTTTAGCAACTAGCTTTTTTCTGACCTTTAAAAAAGTGAAAGCTTAAATCACAAGGGGCTATTACTGATGTACTTTATGTCATAAATTTCTTGAGTGTTAAGGCATTCTGCATCTGCATTCCAGGTTTTGGCCTACAAAAAGATATCTATTGCACACTGCTTGGAACACCATATCCCACAATGCAGTGTGCTCAACTTGACATTCCATTTCCTGTTGTAAATACTTGTACTTACAGCCATACATATATATATATATATATATATATATATATATATATATATATATTCTACATTTAGTTTTTTTTTTAAAGGCATAATAACTATTATTTACAATTTGCTACTCACTTGGAATTTGATGAGGTCATTGTTGAAACAATGTTTCGATTATTGTTGGAAAATAACTATTGTTTCTCATACTATTTTTTTTTTTTTTTTTTCAAAATAGTAGGCAGTACACAGTGTGTAGCTACTGCACTTTATTCAGCATTCTGAATATATCCGGCCCATCCGTGTTTTTTATTTAACAGCTACTTGGAAAATAAGTCCTTAATTTCACTCAAAAGTTACACACAAAACTTGCACTGAAATGATTTATGCATTTTTATACATTCTTAATCGCATACAATATGAAACTAATTTCATCTAGCTAGTGAAACCGGCAAGATGAAATAAGTGGTATATGTCTTAATTAAATTTATTAAATTGCTGAGCTAGTTAAATTAGGGTCCTTATTTGTAAAGTAGATGTTTTGCAAGTAAATGGGTAGTTGGTGTGTGTGTGTGTGTTTGTATTTATTTACAGGGTGTGGAGAAGGCTGGGTGGAGGCTTTCAGAAGATATGGACACACCTGTTGAACACAGAGCTAGAAGGAAAAGAAGCAGGGATTAGTTCTCTCCCTCAACTAAGAGATTTCCTCTATGCATACAGATGGTGAGTGTACGAGTGTGTGTGTGTGTTTCTTGACTGACTTCGTCACAGTACCTATTGAGTCAGCTCTCTGAGTCATCCGTTTTCAAGGTTGCCTAGTGACAGCGGCGGGGAAATGTTTCCTATTGCGCATTCGCTGATGCTTGGTACCAATATTTATTCAAGCACTGCAGTAAGAGGGCCAGAGAAAATAATTGATGCATTTCACATGATTGCATGGATGTTCGGCCAACCGCAAAAAATGTTTACCTGCAGATTCTGAACTTACCTTGTTTTTCATGCTTATCGAATCAACTTCCTAATAAAACTTTGACTCATATTTAGCTGGAAATCATTTAGCATTCTTATTAATAGTATTAATATGGTCTTTTTTATTGATTATTCTGGTCAGAACCAACAGTTTTAAGGTAAAATGTTATAATGATGGATTGTAACACGTCACAAGATGTTAACTGAAGGACTGGAGTCATGTAGATTACTTGTGGATTACTGTGATGCTTTTATCAGCTGTTTAGACTCTCATTCTGACGGCACCCATTCACTGAAGAATATTGATTGGTGAGCTATTGATGTAATGCTAAATTTCTAAATGTGTTCAGGTGGAGAAACAAACTCATCTACATCTTGGATAGCCTGAGGGTGAGCAAAATATAATTATTGGGTGAACTATTCCTTTATGGTTTCAGAATCTTTGTTGAAAGCATTGGTCCCTCTCAGTTGGTTGTTTCACTCATTGGTCTTTTCTGGCGGACATGATGCTCCTCCTTCATGCTGGCACACTCCTCTCATGAAAGATGTCATTATCAATGAAAATGAATCATCTTACTATAACCTCATACTTCTCAGATATGCATTTGAATGCTGGTGTTTAAGTCAAAGACAAAGTTTAAACCAGCACACATATACAAGAAAGCCAACAGAACTTATGAAAATTATTTAAAGCCTGTTTGGTTCCAATAGTGTGTTAAATGATATCTCATTAAGTGGTTTTACAGGTTTCCTGTGAAAAGAAGTGTCACAACAGAAGATCTGGTGTTGCTAGACAAATATTTATCGCTACCAAGTAATGCACAGAGGGTAGTGTGTGTGCTGCAAGACAGTATTTCCGGTTTTGACATCTTTCATGCTAACAAGAAAACAACCAACTCTAAAAAGCAGGTGGAGACACCTACTGCACATATTCATGGCTTCTGAAGCTCCGAGGCATCCCCTTACAGCTGCAGGATTTGTTAGTGTTGACCTGCTTTTCCCTCAAAAGCAGAGAAATGCCTGTTACTTTTAAATGATAGTTTCCAATTTTTAGTTCAATGGAAAGCCATTACTTTTTAATTATTAATAATTATCAGTGGTTATGCTAAATGTTTTATATTACGAGCCATTTTTTTTGCAGGTGTATGAACTTCAACAGAACTATGAGATGGGCATGCATTTAATAAAAAAAAAAGCAAATAATTACAATGTTGTGTGCGTGTATTATTAAGATGCATTTCCTTAGCATCTGTTTAAGCCATACTGATATAACAGGTTGTACTTTTACCCCTCTCGTCTGACAGCCTTTTGGGTCATGGAAAAACTGACTTTTTATGATGCTGCGTGAGTCAGGCTTTAAAGCACTAGTCCATGGCTGCTGTTTTGTCCAGTCAGATCACAGATAATGACATAAATGGCAGTATGACATCAAAATGAATGATGCATGAAAAATAACATTTATTTGCTCACATCACAGAACAGATTAACAAATCAAAATTGTCTATAAGCACTAAAACTAGATAGTCTGTTTGTTTTGTTTTTTTAAATCATAATGTAATTTTGAGGAAGGAAAACAGAGAGTATTATTAACATAATGTTATTAGATGAGGCATGCCAGATCATTTTGGAATAGTTCACACCAAAATTCTGTCATCATTTGCTTACCCTCATGCCGTTCCAAAATCATATGAGACAGGAGATGCAGGATGAATGTTCACGCTGCTCTTTTGACTATGGTGACCAAGTATTTCTGTCTTTTTTTTCGTCACATAATTATACCATCACCCCCATAGGCTTTTAATATTTACCACACAAGCCCACAACTTTTTGTCATTTTTGTAGTTTTACGGCCCCAGGTTACCAATAATTGTCATCTGAAAAAGAGCAACTTGAACATTCTGCGAAATATCTCATGTCCCACAGAAAAAAACATCATATTGACTCACAAAATGAGCGGGAGTAAAAGACTGGACTATTATTTTGGGGTGAACACATAACTATCATCTAACCCATTAAATAAGCATTCACTCAGTGAAACAAATTACCTTTAACTTCATTCAAACAATGTTCTGTGTGAAGAAACATCAGGTGTGCAGAGCAGTGCTCCATGTTTAAACAGCTATTTTTGTATTTAGCCTTGAAGGCAGCCAGCTGTGAGCTTTAGGCCTTGATTAAGCCATGAAACATTATATATTTGTTTACTAATCAAAATAGTTTGTGTACATGGTCCCTTATCACCTTAAGTTCTAATCAAACAGCCTGTTAAGGTTCTGACAACGTTTTCATTTGTCATTTACCTACATCTCACAAGCTTCCCCTCGCTGGAATTTAGCGCTTAGCTTGGGGTTGCTAATGAGTGACTTATTTACTCAAGGGAAATTTGAGCAGGACTTTAAAGATACCTCGGCGTGGAGTATGCAAATCAAAAAGTTATCTCGAAATTTAAAACGATGTTGAACAGTTGTAAATTATAAAAGGTGTGTTATCTGTGAGGTGCAGTTTATCAGTAGGCTACTACCAAGTGCTGATAAACTACAGTAGACTACTACTACTGTGAATACCTGGATGGATTTGCATGAATGAATGTTAGCTGTGTTTGTACAGTTTGTATGCCTGCTTGTGAGCATGATTTTGTATGAGGCTGTTTTCTGAGCTCTGTCTGTAACGCTTTGCTTACAGGCAGATTGTTATCAGTGTAAGTGCTGTATACCGGAGGTTCTACACTGAATAAACTGAGGGTTGGGATAGAAACTGTTTCCATAGTTCTCAGCATTGAGACCTGAGCAGGGAGTAAGTCTTGCCCAGCCTGTGTCCGGTCCAAACACTGCTCGACCAAGGCCATCAGTTTTGTGGGGGAGGGAACATCTGAGCTGATAGCTGCTGTGAGTTAAACAGGTGTGAAATGTACTTGTTCTCAGAAACTATGTGAAAATGTCCTGTTTGTCCAACACCACGTTACTTGTGCCTTAATAATATGTAAAAAGTTATTAGTGTGCATCCATCCCTTACTCAAAATTATGTTTGTAGTTGTGTTTTATGCAACGCTGAAAAGTAAGCTCAAAACACAATTTTAAGATTAGAATAAGAGACTTCCATTAACGCAGGCACACTTAGAACAGGTTCGCCGTACCCAGGTACAAAATAAACATGTCTGTGTTTGATCTGTCTGATGCCACAGTTTAAGAAAAGGGTGGTTCTTTGCACACATCTATACTTCTACAAATAAAGGATCCAGTAAGAAGCCTGATCCTATTGGTGAGGTTCAAAATGTTTCGACAAAAGGACTTTTTATTTTCTTAATATTTTGTTCTTTAGACAATCATGAATCCTGTGCTTTAAAACAGTGTCTCAAATTTCATTTCAAATTTATTTATTTTATATATATATTTTATAAATCGTATTTATCCTCACAGCCCCACCAGTAAGACGTCTTTAATATATACATACAGTCATGGCCAAAATTTTGGGCAGTGAGAAATTTCACTCTCCTTCTTGGTCAAATAGCCCTAGATGCCTTCAGTGTGACTCTACAATTTTCATAGTCATGAAAATAAAAAAAAGTTGTGAAAAAAAATGAAAATGAAAAAAAAAGTTGTGTCCAAACTTTATATATATATATTTTAAAGGGATAGTTCACCCAAAAATGAAAATTTTATGTTTATCTGCTTACCCTCAAGGCATCCAAGATGTAGGTGACTTTGTTTCTTCAGTAGAACACAAACTGAGATATTTAACACAAACCGTTGCAGTTTGTCATTCATATAATATTATATTACATATAATATAAGTGTATGGCAATCATGGCTAAGACATACAATAAAAAAAAACACAAACAAGATCGTCTTATGTCTTTACACATCAATGTATCATCATCAGCCGCAGGGTTAATAGATTTTTTTTTATAGTTTTATTGTATTGTATTAGCCGTGATTCCCATTCACCTCCATTATAAGAGGCCGTTCACATATCGCTCCTAGAAACGCGTGGAAAACGCTAGGCGCGTCGCTTTCTCATTCTTTCCAAAGCGTTCAGCACTTGCGCTCCTGAATTGTCTGTCATTGCCATGACCATGACCTGCTCTCTCCATGAAGATGCGGAAATTTCAGCAATGGATAAATGGATTTGCAGCATTAAAAATCGCTTGCAGTAGCTCTGCTACTAAATTTATTTAAAAATGGCTATCCATACACAGCTTTGATCAGCTGTTTTCTAATCTTGGCTGAGCTTTCAACGTTGTTAAGGGGAAAGGATGAAGCTGATTGGTTGGTTCTTGTCACATGACCTGCGCTGCGCTTGCGGCATTTTGAGAAAGTTGAAAACTCCATGCGGTGCGGACACGCCTGGAAAAAATTAGTGCTTCACACCGCGTGCGCGCCGCGATCGCGTTGTTTCCATTATGAGCGTGCATACCGCGCGCCTACATTTGAAATAACGAACTTGAGCATGCAAAAGACGCTATATGTGAACGGCCCCTAAGACTGACAGACTGCAACGGTTTGTGTAAAAAAATCTTTGTGTTCTACTGAAAGAAACTAAGTCACCTACATCTTGGATGCCCTGGGGGTAAACAGATAAACATTAAATTTACATTTTTGGGTGAACTAACCCTTTAAGTCATTTTCTTTACTCAAGCAGGAAATGAGATTGATCACAATCACTTATTTTAATCTCTCTGCCAAATGTGTAAATGTAAATGCAAATGTAACAAAGTTAAAGCAGAAAAAACTATTTTCCCCAGTTTAAAAACATAGCTTTAATGCAGAATAAAGAAACCAATACAGTGATCTGAAGAGCCTAATGTCAAAAAGTAAATGAATATAAGTCAGAAAGAGATTTATTACCAATTATGTTTACATGCAAAAGGAATTTGAATTGATGACAGGATCTTCCAGTGAAGAAGATAGTTTGGATATTGTGCAAAATAAATGCACCAGCATAAAGTAAAGCTCTGAAAAGTGCTTAAATGATATATCTGCAAGGCCCATTTGAAATGCAAAGGTCTAAGCAAATATTTCACTTGATAAAGTACCATGGAAATAGTACAACCTACCAATTTAATCATCTGCATCAAACCATCACTACCACGTCTGCATTTTTCTTTCTTGCCAAAAATAAATAAATAAAATAATAATAATCTAAATAAACTTCCTGTTTATCAGTGGAAAGTCCCCACTATAGTGTAATGCAACAGTTGCCTTCTGATTTGCTTTGTCAACTCTTTCGTCCACAACTTTAAATCAAAAGCATTTAGAGTGCGCTCTGCATATAGCCAACCACCTGCAGCAGCAGCAGCAGCAGCTGTATCACAGACCCGCTATTATCATCATCTGAAAGCCTGAACAAAGTTTCAGATCGCTATTTCCGATGCTTGCGCCAGCTCATGGGTGACTCGAGACGAAACGGATCCCTCCTTTGATTGGCCACAAAAGCGCTACGTGGACATCGAGCAGCAACAGGTAGAGCGCGTGACCGTCACCGTTATCATTTCATTCTGACTGCGACTGGCAGGAAGACAACTCATTATCGCTATCCGCGACCCTCGCATCGCGCACACATCTCCACGAGTTTGGTGGACATTTATTTCGAGGTAAGCAAAACTTTTTTTCCCGACAGCAGAGATGATTGACAGGTTATAAGACAACGTGTAGATACAATGTACATTTTCGTTGTTCACTTGATTGTGTCAGCACCTAATTCATTATCAACAATTTATTTCATTATCAATAGTGATTTATTTCTTTATTTTCTGACAAAGTCAAAGTTTTACAATTTAGAACATATAACAGTTAAGCAGGGATGAATGACATGCTACTATAGTGTAATTAACTAGGGAATGATATTACACATAGTGTGACCATACGGGCCATTTTCCTGGCCAGGATTTCTAATGTCCAGGTTTTGGCTGTTTGCACTGTGCAGATCGATCGTTGTATCACATTCACGAGAGCAGAGCACACGGCTCCTTATGCTTTCGAACAGCTCTCGCGGTACTTCGGTGTCAGTCAGTGGTCGGTGCGCATCGACTTCAAGTCGAAACACGTGCGCGTATTTGCATCGCTTTGATCGTTTTCTGTAGATCTCACCTTCTCACGCTCCACGATTGGTCGATTATGTACAATACCTGCATGTTATTGGTCAAACTTCGTTGGATATTTTAGCCAAATAAAAATCCTGGCCAGGACGTGTCCCGTATGAATGGCACACATGGCCACCCTAATTACACATTATCTAGAAGAACGTCTTGGAATCAAACCAGTTAGTACATGATGTTCAAACAAGCACTTGAGATGTACTTAGTCCTCATATAACATATAATGTTTAATATCCACTTAATTAAAGCCATTTGTGACCTTGGACCACAAAACCAGTTACATGTATCAATTTTTCGAAATTGAGAATCTGAAAAACTGGAATCTAGGGTTAGACGGCCTTTACATCTGTCAAAATGAAGTCCTTAGCAATGAATATTACTAATCACATTTTTTTTCAGTTTTTATATATTTACAGTAGGAAATTTACAAAATATATTAATGGAACATGATCTCTACATAATGATTTTTGGCATGAAAGAAACATTTTGACCCATACAATGTATTTTTAGCTACTGCTACAAATATACCCTGGTACTTATTGACAGGTTTTTTGGTCCAGGTTCACATATAATGTTATTTTGTATGTTAACTTGCTCCAATCAAATGTGAATGATAATATCCTAGGGCCTACACCAGGGTGTGGGTGAGTCAAGTATGAAGTCCAAAGGAAAGGGGTCAAAGCGTGGCAGACAGTCTTGGGCAGAGCAGGACGACCCAGACTTTATGCTGGAAACAGAGCCTGGTTCCAGCGAGCAGGAGGGTTCAGAGGCATCCGTGAGGCTGGGAGGGACATGGAGAACATTGAGGGGTGAGAGACATGGCGGTTCCCGCGTGGGCACACGTCGCAGACGGCAGCACGGCAGTACTAAGGAACGCAACGTCCGCAGGCTGGAGAGTAACGAGAGAGAGAGGCAGAGGATGCACAAACTCAACAACGCCTTTCAGGCCCTACGGGAGGCCATTCCTCATGTCAAAACAGACAAGAAACTTTCCAAGATCGAGACTCTCACGCTGGCCAAGAACTACATCAAGGCCTTAACCACAATAATCCTGGGCATGTCGAACGCCTGCCTGCCTCACGCCGAGAGTGACATGGAGACTCATGCCTCCCGGCTCCTGCAGTGCTATCAGCAGCATCTACAGGAGGAGGGAGAAGAGGATCTGTCCAACTACCTGAGCCACATTCACAGCTTCAACCAGGGCAGCTAACACACGCTGCCACAGACTCAGTGAGCGCGGTGTAAAAACATGCATGATGACGAATACCAGCTCTGAAGACTAACAAAAGGGTCCATCTGAATAACCCTGAGTTTACAAGCTAAAGGTGGTCCATAAACAGGCTCATTTATGTACAGAATATGCACAGATTATATTGCCCACAAACAATGTGGTGGTTATTTGCCATCATCATTGTTAAATTACTAGCCACTAACTCTTTGGATTATGAAGGGCCACAGTCTGCTGGTCATTAATGTAGTTTACCCAAAAACGTCACAAAAGAAGATGCTTTGCTCATATAGTGAAAGTCAGTGGGGTCCAAAACAACACTAGAGCCCTGATTTTCATAGTATGAACAAAAAATAAATAAAAAAATCTTCATTTGTGTTCCATGAAACAGTCATACAGAACTGGAACGACATGAGGGTGAGTAAAATTATAATTTTTGGGTGAACTATCCATTTAAATGGGTAAGTACTTAATATTAAAAATGCAAAGTTTTGGAGCAAATTTCATATTTATTGAGAGGACACATACCATGCACATATGACACTGAGAGGAGTTTACTGTACTTAAATAATGACACTTTACCCTGTTATTTGTCTACATTTAATCATTTCAAACTATAATATCCTTTTCTTTTTCTAGTGATTTCTCTCATGCCTGCATAAAGTTCTTTATATACAGAAGCAACCATAAATAATGCCCTATAGGATGTCACACAATTAATGCAGTTTCACATTAGGACCGTAAATTACCCATAAATATTCCATATTTATACATCCACATGTACAATATAACTTTGTAGAAGAAGAATAAAACGAACTATTCATCCTAATAAAACCATTTGGAAAGATTTGTTATAAACACTGTTACTTTTTTAAATTTGTGCTGCCTTTAAATGGAATTAAACCACATATATCTCTACGTATAAATTAAATATGCCAACATCCTGAGAAATGTTTCACAACATCGTCTGCACATTTTCAAGTGCAAAAGTAAATATTGCACTCTTTCATCAATGCCAACAGTTAAATAAGTGACTGAACATACACTACCATTCCAAACTTAAAGGTCGGCAAGATTTTAGTTTTTTTTGTTTTAGTATCTTATGCTCACCACTGCTTTTATTTGATCAAAAATAAAAACTTATATATAATTCTGTAATACTCAGTCAGAACTCAAGTAACACTTTCTTATCAGTTTTTTTTCTTTTTTTCTTTGTAGAAACCACAACTTTTTTGTGTGTGTGTGTGTGTGCAGGATTCTTAAAAGGAAGTTCAAGAGTACAGCATTTAGTTTTGAAACTGAAATCCTTCACAATATAAAATCCTTTACTGTCATTTTAGTCAATTGTTTTATATCCTTGCTGGATGGAAGTATTAATTTCTTTAAAAAAATCTTTCTGACCCCAGATTTTGGAACTGTAGTGTATTTGTACAGTACCACTGTGCTGTCTCAGCTTTGAGTAAGAACATAACCAATAACCCAATACAAGCAGATGATGAAAGTATTACAGACTCTTTTATGCTTAAACCGATGCTTAGCGGCACAACAGCCGAACTGTAAGATTCCCAGAAGCAGGTGTTTGTTTAAAAATGTTGTTTGTGTGTGGTGTTCAATATGAAATGCTTGTAGTGTACCTACAGTAGCTTACACTGTGACCTTTTGTATTTCATGCCCCTGAATTCAAATAAAAAATAAAAAAAAGCAACCGGGCAATCGTGATTTTAACACAGACAAATAAATAAACATCAAATGAAAATCCACTAAACAAAAGTACTACGTAAAAAAACAATGACGAATGATGGGAGTGTTAAAAAGGAAGGGGCATTACTGAAAGTGGCCTCAATATCCATGAGAGCCCTCAAAAGGAAAAGACCGCTTTCAAACTAACTCTAAAATGTGAATTCAGCTGAGGCACAATCAAAACCACAGAGTGGTCTGCATGTGCGGGAGCTCAAGTTGCACAATTTCTTAAGTGGGATTGAGTAATTCTGCTATAAACAAAAGAAGCGCTACAGAAGGGTTCAAGGCTACAGTAGACGGTTAGCATAAAGAGATCAGCTGTTTGACTAACAGCCCACTGGGTTTCCGTTCATCTCTGGCTGGCTACTGGTGTGCAGTGGCCGTGTTGCCGTCTGGTTGTCAGTCAGGGATGGCATCAGGATGCGAGGTGCCTCCATGGCATTTCCTCTGACTGTTATATGATCCCATCCACCCTGAAAGAAACAGATGATTTGTAATTTTCTATCTATTCTGCACAGTATTGTTAGTGAGAAGTGAGCTCACCCCAATGCCATAGTCCCACGAGTGTCCTTTGGGCTCCATCGGCAGCACCCCCAGTCGACGACAAACAGTGCCACAGCTCAAACTGTGACTGCCCTGTACCTTATCCGCAATGACCCATACCTTAGGAAAAAACAAACAAATCTGGCATTAAGCAGAGCAGCAAACCTGCAGTAGTAAGACTGCAATAACTAGTTACAAGGAAATGGTCTAGACCTGGTCCAGAGGTCCCACAGACACCTTGCGCACATTATTGGAGATGTGCTCCCATGATGAGCCCTGAGGGTAACTGGGGGTCACACCATGTCTGTACCACAGGTTACCTTCTCATACAAAACCATAAATAGAATCATTGCTATAACAAATGGTCAATTTATATGTGATACTGTATATATACAGTACAGATCAAAAGTTTGGAAACATTAATATTTTTAATGTTTTTGAAAGAAGTTTCTTCTGCTCATCAAGCCTGCATTTATTTGATCAAAAATACAGAAAAAATATGTAAAATTGTGATATATTATTACATTATCACATGATCATTTAGAAATCATTTTAATATGATCATTCATTATCAAAGTTGGAAACAGTTCTGCTGCTTAATATTTTTTCAGAACATGTGATACTTTTTTAGGATACTTTGATGAATAAAAAAGTAAAAAAAAAAAAAAAAAGAAGCTATGTTTTTAAAATATAAATATTTTGTAATAACAATATACACTACTGGTCAGTAATTTGGGGTCAGTAATTTTTTTTCCTTCTTTTTTTTTAAATAAAATCAATACTTTTATTCAGCAAGGATGTGTAAAATTGATAAAAAGTGATGGTAAAGAAAATATATTATTAGAATATATATTATTAGAAATTTTTTATTTTTATTTTGAATAAATGCAGTTCTTTTTAACCTTTTATTCATCAAATATATAAAACAGCAGAACTGTTTCCAACACTCATAATAAATCAGAATATTAGAATGATTTCTAAATGATCATGTGATAGACTGGATGTTACATGTGACACTGAAGGCTGGAGTAATGATGCTGAAAATTCAGCTTTGCATCACAGGAATAAATTATTTTTTTTAAGTATATTCAAATAGAAAACTATTAATTTAAGTTGTAATAATATTTCACAATATTACAGTTTTTTTGTATTTTTGATCAAATAAATGCAGGCTTGATGAGCAGAAGAAACTTCTTTCAAAAACATTAAAAATAGTAATCTGTGTGTGTTTGTGTGTATCATTATAACATTATAATTATATTAGTGCCCTTGTTGAATAGATTTATTAATTTCTTTTTAAATAATCTTAGTGACACCAAATTTAGAGATACAGTTATAATACATTTAGTCTAGCATTAATATTTTTGCAACTTGCTGTAAAATACAGTTTCACTTAATTGTGATCAATTATTGATGTCATGTAATTTCAGTCATTAAGTAAACTACTTTTAGGAGCAATACTGTAGACACGAAGATATACAAACAAATCAGGTTACACATTTTTCCACTGATTAGTAACATCTGTGCTTCCCCACTTTTAAAAAATACTAGTGGCCACTGATTTATTAACAACTTTTTTATCAGTGTGACATGTATAGGTGTACCATTTTCATCCACTGTGTATACAGATGTCCTGCCCACTGACACCTGTTTGAGCTTCTGTCCGGTTGGAGAAGGGATGTGATACCAGCAATCTCCTGCGAACAGATCAAACCTTTCTAATGCTGCTGCAGAAATAGAGGTAATGCTGCAATAGCAGGATGACAGGCATGACTTGCATTAAAATGCAATGTAAGAGACAAATATGTATCGTTGTATTCGATAGAAAAGAGAGTTCTCTGCGCTTCTGTAATCCACAGACAAACTGGTGCAACCAGGGCAGGACAAAACAATTCAAACAAAAGGAATCGCCGGTGCAGCACAGATGTCTACTGATTAAATTATTTATTAAAGGTGCATAACAAAAAATAAATGACTAACGTTTCGATGTGGTTACATCTTCATCAGAGTCCAGTATCGTTGTATTCTCATGGGGTGACACACGTACAGGCTTTGTGATAGAAAGTTTTTCCCTCACCTGCTGGGTTCTGGGCAGACACAGAGCCCCTGTAGAATGCAGAGCCATCTTTAGCAATGGCCCAAACCTGGTGGACGGCACCTATGGAAATCGACTTGAAAGGCTGGTCAGTTCCAACATGTAACCACGATGACCCCTGTGAGCAAGCCATGTTATCAGTCAGGGTTACATAATTCGAGGAAGACTCTCACAATGATAGTGCTGGAGTTTGCGAAGTATCTGCATGGGAACTTCTGAATGCTAAACATATTAGCCAACTTCTAGAAAATAAGGAACTTGTCTCTTACTCCAGGGGTAAGTGAAGTGACACCCAGACGGCACAAGATGTCTCCTTTGTTGCTGATGGCCCACAATGACACCTGTTCCACTGTGCTCTTCGGTCCACAAGGCAGGATTGTGATGTCACTCAAAGGTATAGGCGGGACTTCCTGCCAGGGGCCAGTTGTTGTGAGTTTACACTTTCTAAGGTGGAAGAAGATTGGTGATGGGATTAAAATTTAACAATTACAAAAATGGTTTTAATAAACATTTTAATAATTTTGAGTAAGTCCACCAAAACTGAATACATATTTCTATCTAGGCTACTATACAAAAATACTAAAACAACACTATGTTTTAATATTTTTATTGTCCTTTTCTTCTAGTGCTGTCAAACGATTAATCACAATTAATCGCATCCAAAATAAAAGTTTTTGTTTATGTAATATATGTATGTGTACTGTGTATATATATATATATATATAAATATATATATATATATATATATATATATATAAATACACAGACAGTATGTATATTGAAAATATATGTATATACATTTATATATTTATATTCTTATAAATATATTTAATATATAAACATAACATATTTTTCTTAAATATATACATGCATGTGTTTGTATTTATATATACACATAAATAAACACAGCACACACATATATATCATAAACAAAAACTTTTATTTTGGATGCGATTAATCACACTTAATCGTTTGACAGCACTATTTTTTACTAGTATTTAGTACCCTAGGGCTGTGAAATCGATTAATCGTTGCAACCAAAATACAATAATATGTTTACAAATGTGTGTGTGTGTGTGTGTGTGTGTATACTGTATATACACGTAAATATGTATGTGTATGTATATATACATATAAATATAAAAATTACACACAAATATTATGAAAAACGCTAAATTTAATTTTGAATGCGATTAATCATGATTAATCGATTTGACAGCCCTAATTAACTAAATTATTCCCTCCAAATGCGAATTTCAGTAGGCAAAATGCAAATGATTAATTACCTATGTCATAAAAATAATTGAGTTAAAGTACTTTTCAAAGTATTTATTTCAACACTTTACAGTATAATTTTGTTAACATTAGTTAACTAATATTAGTTAACAGTGAAAAATATTAGTAAGAGCTAGATACCTGGCCCAACGTCTGCGGCGGACAAAGTCCCTCAGTGTTTTATTTCCGTGGTAGGACCTAGAATGGTGAATACATTCAGAAAAATCAAAAAAGTTAGTTAGCTCTCACACCGTACTTTATGTTATAAGATACAGTAGCAATGCTAATAACCAATATGGCTTACGTAGGAAAGTCAGCTGCATACTGCCACCCCTCTCTGTCTGTGCCACCTGGCACAGCATAGTCAATAGTCCAGTCTGAGACCTGCAAAATATTAGGGAGCATTCACACATACAGCGATTTGCAACTATAAAGCAACCATTAAGTCATTCACTGTCAATTGCAGTGACATGTTCTCTATGTATTCGGAAAAAATGCATAACAGCACAAACCCAAGTCCAGTTTGGGGAGGGTGGTTTTGTGTTGTTTTTAGTGCACTCCTTCAGACCTGAGGCATCGCTCCACATATAACGGTCAGTAGGGAGACCCCTGGAGGAGAAACAGTACAGACACAGACACAGCAGTGAGCACACTGAACACTTCTGGATTACAAACATCATGCTCAGTATTAACCTGTTAGTATAACCAGTGACAGGATTCCAGCGCTGGTTCTCATAGATATAAACACATTTCACATCAGTCTGTGTGTAGATGTTATCTGTACTGCTTGCCAAACCTGTGTGTGTGAAACAAATACATTATGTGACTAAAATGCATGTAAAATACCGATTGGTTTGGAAAGAGGAGATGGATTTACCCTGGAAGAAGCCTCCTCCATAGCCTCCTGTGTGGACCCAGGCAGTGTGGTCATAGCCAATCCCCCACACCACACCAAGACTGTTAGACTCAATAATACGCAAATGCCCTCCAACTTGACGCCAGAACCTGCTCATGATGACAACTATTGTAGTTTTTTTCTAAATAAGTCATATTTCCATAATGACTATTTATGACCTGCTATAAGGAACAACAGCAAGAAAACAGACAAATATAACATTTATTAAGATATGCTTGTTTAAAAGTTTGGGATCAGTAAGATTTCATAAAGAAATCAATACACTTAATCGATAAGGATGCAAACTAATAGAGACTTGTACATTGTTACAAAGGATCTCTTTTCCATATAAATGCTTTCTATCAAAGAATGCTGAAAAAAATAGTAGTTTCCAAAAATATTAAAACAGCTGTAGAAAATCTCTGCAGAAAATTCAGCGTTAACATCACAGGATATATATGCCATTTTAAAATATAATTAGGAAACAGTTATTTTAAAATGAACTATTTAAATGAAATATTATTAGTAATATTATTCCACATTATTACTGTTTTTTTTAATCAAATAAACCCAGCTCCTAGTGAGCATAAGTGACTTCTTTCAAAAACATTAAAAAAAGTCTCACTGGCCCCAAACTTTAAAAGGGAGTTCTTGAATGAGGGGCTCTTTTGACCTCTTCAAACTCTTTTATTTATGTTAAACATTTATCACATGGTTTTGACCGCGGAAGTGGCGCGGAACGGAAAATTACGCGCGGTCCGGCGCCTGCCTGTTCACACCAGGGTCGACAAACGCATTTGATCAGTTATTGTTTATTCAGAGCACATCATGGGTAAGTAAATAACCCCATAAAATGAATACACCATGTTTCTGTAACTAAGAAGTTATGAAGTTAACCATGTGTGTGGGCGTGTGTTTTTTTGTTTTTTTTATATCTTTCTAGTGTGTTTAGATACACAAATATGACAAAAAATATATTTGTCACTAGCGGTATTTTAATTTGAAAATTGCTTATATTTTGACAATTGACCAGATTGTCTCGTGTTTCTTGGTGTGACTTCCTGCCGGAATTGACGCGGATCGTTTGCGGCTTGCGCAAAAAATAGACCAGACGCCGAAACTGGCGCTTCACGGCGCGGGTCGGCCGTGGCGCTCCGCGTCTGGTGTGAACGACACCATAGGTTAACATGGGCACCGAAAGGAAGCGGCCTCCGTTCCGCGCTGCTTCCGCGTCGCTTCGGCATCCGGTGTGAACCAGGCCTAATACATCCTTTAAGTAGCTAGCTTAAGGTACAGATTAAGGAAGAATCACTTATTTACATCAAACTTGTTCCCATAAAATCAATCAATCATCTCATACTTACATCTGATCACACGGTGTAGGGTAGGGAGATGCCTCTAGTTCTTTTGTGGGCTCGCTCACAAAGATGTCACCTTTACAGGTGACCGACCAGATGGCTTGTTTCGAGGGTGGGCCCTGAATACCTCTAGAGTCACAGCAGGACACACTGAGCAGAGCCAGCTGAAAGGATGAACGAAAAAACTGTCAATCAAACAGCAGAGTGCGCTGCAAGTCGTTGAGAATCAGTTTCCCATGATTAATGTTCTCTCCTCACCCAGTCGTGCATCTCCAGCTCTGTGGCCGCAGCCAGGCGCATGGGCCACCTCTGTTTGGTTCGCTCTGCTGTATAGATGGCAAATGTGTGTTTGGAGTCATTCAGTACTGGCACCAGGATTGTCACTTCGTTAATGAACACGTGGAGATACTGGACAGAGAAAAGAGCAGAAAAAACACATGAATTTGGTTGAATTTAGACCACATAAAATCACTTTACAAGCACAGATTTTTTGTTCAATATTTTTGAAAAAAAAGTCTCTATTGCTCATCAAGGCTGCATTTATTTGATGATTATTTTTTTATTTGACAAAAATAGAAAAACAGTAATATTGTTTTAGATTAATAAAATGCAAAATATCTGTTTTTCTTCTTATTGTCATTTTGAAAAATGGCTGTGCTTAATACTTATTGCGGAAACTGAAAAAAGAATAAAGTTCATTCAGTAAGTATAGCATTTATTTGAATTATAAATCTTTAGTATAATTACATATCTTTACATCTTTAAATTTTATGCCGCTTGCTAAATAAAACTATTACATTTTTAAAATAAAATCTTACAGACTCCAAACATTTGATCAGTGGTGTATTTCCAACAGAAAGTAATCAAGGTTTTTTACCGTTTTTAAATAGCAAATAAGCTTTAGATTAGTTTCTAGCTACAGCTTAAATAATGTGGCATCAATATTTAGTCAGTTTTCCCAGTAGAGAAAAGCTGAACGTGTGGCAAAAATAGATTTGATCAACTTTTAGCAGTACACTAACCTTAATAGATAGCATCAATGCTAATAAACCACAATTTTGATTCTATAAAGGATGTGAGATTACCTTCTTTTCATCATTAAATGTGTAGTAGATAAACAGAATCCCATCCTTGTTACCCTCCACTCCTGAAAACTGCTCCAGTGCAAACTGAACATCCACCCACTTATGTGGTTTCCAGTCTCGCCACCACTGCATGGTGCCCTTCTTCACCCACACAGACTGTGAAAAAGACAGGATTCAGGGTGGATCATTTATCAAATTATATGAATTTTGAAGGTTTGAGACAAAAAAAAATCATTTTCTAGAGGTAACTCCTCGGTTTTACCAAGCTGAGGGCCACTGTTTCTGTTGCTCTGACTATTGATCTAACTCTTGGAGCATTTGTATGGACACTTACTGTTGATATGTAAGTGACAGTCTGGATATAATTTAAAAACAGATAAATGACAAAACTGCTTAGTATTCCCGAAAACATCAGATGAGGTAAACAGTTTTGTGTGTGAGCACTACCTGTTCAATGGCCTGCTCAAAATGCATGAAATTCTCCATTTCTCTCTTGGAGCGCTCGCTGAGCTGCTCAAATATCTGTTTACGCCATGCTGCCGTTTGAGCAGGTGTAATGGAGAGAGACATGGCCTGCATGGAGGAGTTCAGGGCTGAGGAGACAATCACATTTGATACGGTCAAGGACAAAGTGAATCATCAAATTCAATTACACAGATGGCAATAGGGCTGCACAATATTGGGAATATACTATATACAAATACGATATTTCCTGCAAAACTAAAAAAAAAAAAAAAGGGTTAAAGATTTATACTCAGATTTATTTTATTTTTTTTGAGTGTAAAATCCTTTTAGGGCCGAATGGTTTAGGAATTTTTTTTAAATATGGCTTTTTATATTTAAATTTACCAACTCTTTCTGCACTTTCCATATTTCAAAAGGCACATTACCACTGTTTTAGAACAATTGAATATTACTATAAAATATCTTTATTTTTATTTTTATAATTTTTATTTTGATTATTATGAAATAAAAATATTAAACATTAAAAATATATATTTTAACAATAATTACAGTACTAATATTTGCATTCTAATTTCTTTATTTTCAAATGGTAAACCACTGGGTTTTCTTTTGATAGTTTGCCTGCAAATAAAAATCTGTGCTGCGGGTTTCATACTGGAACTTGGCACTGTGTGTTGATTTACAGACATGTAGCCCATGATATCAGCATCTCAGAACGGCTCGATTCACAGTAAATGAACCAAGCTGTTTTTAGAAACTTAAACAACACTTAAATGCAGCACTTCACTTGAAACCGGCAATGCATATTTTCAGTTAGTTGAATCTTGACAATTGCACCAAACCATATCACAATATCGATTTTGTTTCAATACGTCATGCAGCCCAACATGATACCCAACTGACCTGTGGATATAGATGTGTTGAACCAGTTGAGTTGTGTGTGACACTCAACCAAACATCCCCCACCGCTAACCCAGGCCCATTTTGGATGTTCATCTGGCCCGTAAGGCTCCTCTAGGGCCAAGTTATAGGTGGCTACGGAGGACAGGCTGCTGGTTTCAGCTGCGTCTCCTCCAGGTCCAGATGTGAGGTGCGTCTGGGCTTCCTCTAGGTCCACATTGCTCCATTGAGGATCCACTCCACCTGATTGGCTAGGAGACAGAACCTGGGCTGGGGAAGCCCTGTCCTCCAACTCTTTTTCTGGGTGATCTTCCTCAGGAATAGATGGGCCAGCTGGGGGCACGTCACGGCGACTAATTTGGCCTTCACGGTCAGACACAAGCTCAGAGATGAAGCTATCACTGGTCACTTTGGGGATGCGTGGTTTAGGGGCGTCTCTTATCTCAGGTGTTGGGACTACTTCACCCCCAGCTCTCTCAGTCTCAGGGTCTGCATCACTCAACACTGATGCCTGGGACTGCAGACGCACCTCACCACCAAAGAAACAACCAGCACTGTAAGTGTAGAGACACCAACTGTTAACATGTACAACACCAGGAGTTTGGAACCACTACGACATGTTATATTTTTGTAAAAAAATAAAAATAAAAAAAAGAAGTAAAAAAACATTGCATTTCATGAAAAATATAAATATTAATCCGATCACATAAGACAACAAATCTTTTAAACTCTTATGCCACATCGTCTTTTTCCGTTTCTGAATTATTGACTACACTTGCAATACTGAAGTCTACTTTTGGTTTTAAAGAAACTCATTTCTCTAGAAATTGATCATGCTGTGACAAAGCAACTTGATCTTATTCATTCTTCTGGACAGATGAGCGACGGTGGCTGTTGGTAACAGGATGTAGCCGTGTCAAGCAACATGACAATGCTGAGAATTTTTTGCTGAATTCACCAAAAGCAGAATATTAATTTTAATTATTTTAAAATATTAGCAATATATGTAATTTGCAAAAGAATGTCTAAAGAAAAGTCTACTGATAACATACAGTCGTGGCCAAAAGTTTTGAGAATTACATAAATATTGGAAATTGGAAAAGTTGCTGCTTAAGTTTTTATAATAGCAATTTGCATCTACTCCAGAATGTTATGAAGAGTGATCAGATGAATTGCATAGTCCTTCTTTGCCATGAAAATTAACTTAATCCCAAAAAAACCTTTCCACTGCATTTAATTGATGTCATTAAAGGACCTGCTGAGATCATTTCAGTAATCGTCTTGTTAACTCAGGTGAGAATGTTGACGAGCACAAGGCTGGAGATCATTATGTCAGGCTGATTGGGTTAGAATGGCAGACTTGACATGTTAAAAGGAGGGTGATGCTTGAAATCATTGTTCTTCCATTGTTAACCATGGTGACCTGCAAAGAAACGCGTGCAGCCATCATTGCGTTGCATAAAAATGGCTTCACAGGCAAGGATATTGTGACTACTAAGATTGCACCTAAATCAACAATTTATAGGATCATCAATAATTTCTAGGAAAGAGGTTCAATTCTTGTAAAGAAGGCTTCGGGGCATCCAAGAAAGTCCAGCAAGCGCCAGGATCGTCTCCTAAAGAGGATTCAGCTGCGGGATCGGAGTGCCACCAGTGCAGAGCTTGCTCAGGAATGGGAGCAGGCAGGTGTGAGCGCATCTGCACGCACAGTGAGGCGAAGACTTTTGGAAGATGGCCTGGTGTCAAGAAGGGCAGCAAAGAAGCCACTTCTCTCCAAAAAAAACATCAGGGACAGATTGATCTTCTGCAGAAAGTATAGTGAATGGACTGGCGCAAAGTCATATTCTCCGATGACTGGCGCAAAGTCATATTCTCAGATGAAGCCCCTTTCCGATTGTTTGGGGAATCTGGAAAAAGGCTTGTCCGGAGAAGAAAAGGTGAGCGCTACCATCAGTCCTGTGTCATGCCAAAAGTAAAGCATCCTGACACCATTCATGTGTGGGGTTGCTTCTCATCCAAGGGAGTGGGCTCACTCACAATTCTGCCCAAAAACACAGCCATGAATAAAGAATGGTACCAAAACACCCTCCAACAGCAACTTCTTCCAACAATCCAACAACAGTTTGGTGAAGAACAATGCATTTTCCAGCACGATGGAGCATAAGGCAAAAGTGATAACTAAGTGGCTCGGGGATCAGAATGTTGAAATTTTGGGTCCATGGCCTGGAAACCTCCCAGATCTTAATCCCATTGAGAACTTGTGGTCAATCCTCAAGAGGTGGGTGGACAAACAAAAACCCACTAATTCTGACAAACTCCAAGAAGTGATTATGAAAGAATGGGTTGCTATCAGTCAGGATTTGGCCCAGAAGCTGATTGAGAGCATGCCCAGTCGAATTGCAGAGTTCCTGAAAAAGAAGGGCCAACACTGCAAATACTGACTCTTTGCATAAATATCATGTAATTGTCGATAAAAGCCTTTGAAACCTATGAAGTGCTTGTAATTATATTTCAGTACATCACTGAAACAAAGATCTAAAAGCAGTTTAGCAGCAAACTTTTTGAAAACTAATATTTATGTAATTCTCAAGACTTTTGGCCACGACTGTACAACAAAAACTAGGAATGTCGCAATTAGGAAATGCAAACTGATCACAATGTGAACAATGTGAAGTCCTCAAACCTCTGAAGGCTGCTTGCGCTGGCGCTAGAGTGGGAACGTTCACTATCTCTGGGTACAGACACAACTTTCCAGGCCTTCCCACTCAGCTCACTGGCAGTCACACCTTGGCGGAAATATACTGCCCGGTCTTCAAAACCAATAGCCCACACCTGAGCACAGACACACATCAAATGATCTTCACAGATCGCAGTGTCATAACTGCTGGATTGGTTCTCGCTAGAAACATATACAGTGTCGTGAAAAGGTTTGTGCCCCCTTCCTGTATATTTGTCACACTTAAACGATTCAGATCATCAAACAAATGAATCAAGAAATCACTTAAATAGAACCTGTCTGACAAAGTGAAGCATGCTTAAAGAGCAACACATCATGCCGCGATCTAAAGAAATTCAAGAGCAGATGAGAAACAAAATAGTTGACATGTATCAGTCTGGAAAGGCTTATGAATAGTGCTGTGTTCGTCACAGAGCTTTGATGATATGAGTATCGAAACAGCTGGTCCTGTATTGATATTGTGGCACATGTGCAGCAAAGGACTGCGCTTAATTTGAATACAAGAACACGATTTAAAATGGAGTAGAAAAGTGCAAGGTTTCTAAAAAATATTGAATGAATAGAGCATAATATAATCAATACATGGAACCATGAATTCTGCACTCTATCAGAAAATCCTAAAGGAGAATATCCGGCCGTCAGTTTGTGACCTCAAGCTCAAGCGCACTTGGGTTATGCAGCAGGACAATGATCCCAAACATATCAGCAAATTCACCACTGAATGGCTCAAGAAAAACAAAATTAAGGTTTTGGAGTGGCCAAGTCAAAGTCCGGACATAAATTTGATTGAGATGCTGTGGCATGACCCTAAAAAATCCATTCATGCCTGAAAACCCTCCAATGTTACGGAAATGAAAACAATTCTGCAAAGAAGAGTTGGCCAAAATTCCTCCACAGTGGTGTGTTGCAGTTGTTGCTTCAAAGGGTGGCACAACCAGTTATTAGATTTACTTCTTCACGTAGTGCCAGGCAGGTTTGGACAGCTTATTTTCTGTTAATAAATGAAATCATTATTTCAAAACTGCATTTTGAATTCACCTGGGTTATCTTTGTGTAATATGAAAATTTGTTTTATGATCTGAACCATTCAAGTGTGACAAATATGCCAAAAACTTTAAAAGACAGGAAGGGGGCAAAAACCTTATCACGCAACTGTATTCGGATTAATTAATATCTATGACATAATATCTGGTATTTTAACACCCTGATATTTGTACATTTGTGTGTAATGTTTCACGCAGGAAAAAAAATTTTATGCCACATTTTCATTCATAAAATGTATTTATTGCATTGATTAAGGCATTGATCTATATGAAAGCTTCTGGGTTAAGCCTTCAAAAGATTTTAGTAGCCAAGATTCTTTATTCTGCTGTTTTCTGCTTTTTGTGTTGAAATATGTACCACAGGTACAAATGTAAAAAGTACATCAGAGACAGAAATGAATGAGATAAACCAAAGAGGAAACACTACTAATCTCTGACCTGATCATTGAGCCCCACGTTGATCATGACCATCTCTCCAACCATACCTATCCAACCTGAGCCACAAGGATTATGAGAATTCACACCCCGTCTAAACCAGACCTAATAAAAATAAAGAGATGTGGAAAAACAAGATAAATACAAGTACTCGTTTCTTTCATTTTTTTTTAACTCTCCTGTATGTAAAGAAAATATTAAATGTTAAAAATGCAGCACCATATCTAGTATAGGCAATATAATATGAATGATAATATAATTTATCATTAAAAATATTAATACATTGGAGAATTAATATAAATCCTTTTTATTAGTGGTCTCAGATTTTGGAACCCCATTGTATGTGCAAGTGTATATTCAATTAAAACATGACTTACTTTATGATCTTTAGTGACAGCCCACACTACATTCACACCAACAGCTACGTGTACGACCCCCACACCAGGGCTTGGTGACTCCACCGTGACCCATGATGACCCTGTGATTACATCAATATTATCAAATGTCTATCATCTACCTAATTTTTTTTTGTGTGTGTGTACTTCACCACTACACTCACCTTTCAGGCAATCTCTGCCAATGCCCTCTCTGACCAGCAGATGACCCTCCCACAGGACAGCCCACACCAGGTCACCTGGGCCGCAGCTGATCTGCACGACCTCCCCTGGTACGGGCACCTCCTCCCAAACGGAGCCCTCGGGACTATGATGCTTGATGCCACAGCGGAACCACACCTGCTCGAAAGCACAAAAAAATTCATCTTTACCTGGATAAATGGAAATTCATCTGAGTTCCAAGAATAACACTCAACAGCTTTGTTAGAACTGAAAAATGAATCGATTCTAAAAGCATGGGGTGTTGTTGGACACTGTATGTAAGCCTGGAACGAACAGAGCTCTGACCTTTCCCTGCAGAGAGACCGCCCACAGTGCCAAACACCCTCTGGGCTCCTCAGTGATCTCCCAACCGCCACAAGTGATGTCATTAAACGGGTCAGGAAGAGACTCAGTCTGCTCTGAGGGGATCTGCACTCACATATAAAATTCAAGGACACACAGATACATTTTTCCATCAACATTAAAGAGAAACGATTAAGATAAGGTATACTGTATAATTGCTTTTAAGACCTTTGTGCTGTTACACACCTTGACCCAAGTGTCCTGTGCCTTGTACCTTCTGTACCGTATCCATCTGCGACGACGCACACAAGAGTTCCATTTTTTGTCTTTCGTGTAAGTGGCTGGAAAATCAATAGCATATGTCCATCCCTGAAAACACACAGAATATCAGATATGGCAAACACAAGTGAAAGCTCTTTTTGTGGTTTTGAAGATGTCAATACTGACCCCTTTCTCTGTGGGCTCTCCTCCAAAGTTTTCATCCACGTACCAGTCCGCCTCCCACTCCCAGTTCTCAGAGGGCAGCTGGAAGTCACCCAGAGGCTGGTGCTTCAGCCCTGTGACATCACTCCACTGCCAGCGGTCACTGGGCAACAGCCGGTCAGAGAAGCCATCAACAGGGTTCCACCTCTGCCAGGGAACACGTGATACGTGAGTCTCATTTGATAATCAATGCTCTAGAGTTAATGAAAAGTGAAAACTGATGAATTTACAATAAAACATGTGCAAATTTTTAGGCATGGACTCTTTCATACTTTCATACTGTTTTGTGAAGAGTAAGTATTTGAATGATTCTTAAAATCCAATGTGGTGTATTTTTATACACCTTGAATATATGTAAGTGAATAAATCCCAATATTTAAAAAATATATAATAATAAAAGGTAACTATATTATATAGTGTTCCTCTAGCTCAATTGGTAGAGCATTGCATTATCAAGCGCAAGGTTGTGGGTTCGCTTCCCCGGGAACACATGATAGGTAAAAATTGATAGCCTGAATGCACTGTAAGTCACTTTGGATAAAAGCGTCTGCTAAACGCATAAAAAAAAAAAAAAAATATATATATATATATATATACATAAATTCTAATGTCCTATGTTAAGCAAGGACACATTAAATTGGGACAGTAAAGACATTTTATAATGTTACAAAAGATTTATATTTAAAATAAAAGCATTCATCAAAGAAACCTGAAAAGAAATCTGTTTACACAAAATTATTAGGCAGCTAAGCTGTAAGAAATACAATAATATTAAATTGATTAGATTAGAATGATGTGACATTAAATACTAGAATATTGAAAATTCCACTTTGCCATCTTTCATTTTTTCATTCTAACATTTTTAAAAATCTTGACATGACAGTGACCTAACATAAAAGGTCAAAGTATCTGAAATATTAATGTTAATCTTTAACATTTACTAATACATTATTCAAATTAAAAGTTGTATCTGTTAACATCAGTATTTGTGAACTAATGTTTACAAAGATTAATTAATACTGTAACAAGTGTATTTCTCATTGCTAATGTTAGGTAATACATTACCTAATGTTACCTAAAGTTTATTGTAAAGCACTACCTTAGTCTGAGATGTACGGAGCTAATTAATTTGTTCCCTCAATGTACTAAAACGTGCACACGATTAGTATTGTGTTCCCTCGATTTAATATTTCGTTCACTCGATTTATAAATTGTGTGCACGATTTATTAATTCGTTCCCTCGATTTGCTAAATCGTGCGCACGATTAGTATTGTGTTCCCTCGATTTAATATTTCGTTCACTCGATTTATAAATTGTGTGCACGATTTATTAATTCGTTCCCTCGATTTGCTAAATCGTGCGCACGATTTAGCAAATCGAGGGAACACAATAGTAAATCGAAGGAACGCAATAGTAATCATGTTCACGTTTTAGTACACCGAGGGAACGAATTAGTAAATCATGCTCACAATTGATTTATTTTTTCTTGCATGTCATGCGTGAGGCTCCGTAGAGATGACAGGGCTTTGCAGATGATCACATAATCAAGTGCCTCCGTCAGTTCATGTTCAAAGGAGAGTAAACGAGGACCAAAGAAATGTGCACAGTTGCACATATGCAGTTTGTTGTGGAGAACATTATCTAGCGCAAAGTTTGGTCCGGATTCAGTTCCAAGACTTAGGTTTCATTTGGGATATCCAATAATTTTTAAAGACTGATTTGTTTCAATATTTGTTTCAATATTTTCAAATTCAACTTATTCAATTTTAAAATTAAACACTATTTTCACACACGTGCATTTTACTATTATGCCGTTACATCGTAAACATAAATATGGATGGGACTAACTGAAACTGAGGAATAATCATGGACCCTTTTCACAAGATTGTATGTATTGATAAAAAAGAAAAGAAAAACTGTACATACATTTATAACACTTTGTCTCATATCACCTTTTCATCAAATTACAAAAACACTAGTTAACTGTAATGTGTGTATTTGTGGTACTTTCCCATTCACTGCTCTCGAAGTTTACATGGATATAATTTCCTGTGTATACTTTTTTCTGCTTTTTTGTCAAACCCTATAACGATGATTTAACAGATTTTTTTTACTATTGAGCACACCTGGTTTTCATATGTCTCCTCTTGGTAGCGGATGGGCACCTCGCTGGCATGGACGCACAGATAAATGTTGTGGTCACAGGCAATGCCCCAGCAGCACTGCTGTACAGCCGCAACACGCTTGAACTCCAAGTGGGCATCGCGACAATGCTCCCACTGCTGACCCGAAGTAGAGAGGCTATAAACCCTGCCGTACACATCAACAGCCCACAGGAGGGAGCTCGGCATGATGCACCCTGCTACAAGAGACAAGACAGATATCTGCAGATAAACAAACACCTCACCATCAGTTTATGGCTACAAAGTTAATTGCTCTCAAATGAAGCAGAATTTCCTGCCTATACTTAGTTTTTTTGCTTTGAAAGTAGATCTGCAGTCACCTGATTCTCATTACTGTTCCTCATGCTGCCAAAAACCTTACTGATATGCTGAAAGAGACCTGTTGACAACTGTTATTTTTTTGCCTTCTAAACTGTAAATGAAACCTATGATATCAGCAATACACAAAAAACTCTATAAAGTGCCAAATAATTCACAGATCACCCTTACAGAACACTGCTGGTGTGGTACCATGTGAAGCATAATTCATTATGAGATTGTAATTCCATTCAACCTGAATCATTAAGTTTGTTTATTACTATATCAACATAGCATTGCAAGGTAACGTTACCTTACAAAAAGCCATCATAGTACTATAACAAAGATATATATATATATATATATACGTTCAAAACGTTACTAAGCAACTGATTAAGGAAAGAACAATCATATATATTTTGATATTGAGTGTTGTTGAACGCTTGTTTGTTGGTGCAGGTAATTCCAGAATGCTAACTACGTTACCTATCAGATGCTAACGTTACCAACACTGTATTTATCCTACCGTAGTTAGGTTTAGGAATGGGGTAGAACAGTTGTACATGTCAATTAAGCCTCGCATCTTATTAATATCATGCTGGAAGATAAATCTGATTTTAGCACTTTTCGCTATCGAATTATGCGATTAATGGGATTTAAGTTAACGTTAGCAAAATCTGACAGGCTAGCACAAATCGTCAGAACACCGGGAAGTACGCTAGCTAGCAACAACAACACATAAGAAACAAACCCGTGGAGTACTTGACAATAGCATATCATCTGCACAATAAATAAATAAATAAACTACGACATTTTGAAATGAATGACTGCAGCTGCCTGTCTTCCGCAGTGACAGGTGTATGTACGTTACATTACAACAGAAGGTAATTATCCTTGCAGTTTATGCATCTCCAGTATAGTTGACAGTATATATCAGCTTCATCCAGCGTTACATACCTTTTCTGTGTCAGGGTGTAAGCACTTAGCTTATGTTGTCATTTTGAGATCATTCGTCTTTGCAAAATCTGCCTGTGATTTGCACGATGTTGACAGACCAGAGATCCTAAACAGGAAGTGTCAGGAATGTTGCATTGGCAGTATTGGCCCGGTTAGAGGCGCCAATAACTCGTTAAAAGAAAATTGGAAGGTAGTGGTTGTTACCATGGTGCACTCGAAGAGTATACAGCCACCATGGCCAAAAGTTTTGGCAGTGAGAAAAATAGCTGTTGTGGTGTTCATTCACATTGTTTCTAGATTATTGTGTAGAGTGATCAGATGCATTTAAAATAATAGCTAAAAGCTTAACTGGCCAAATAATTTACTCAAATAAACTTCACTGTTTTTTGTTCCTGACACAAAATGACCAACTAACATTAATTGACTAATCATATCAGCTGCACATGTGAAAGTGTGAATAAGTACTAGTCAGGTAAAATCTCTTTCATTAATTTAATTAGATTAAGAGCAGACAGATTGCTATAAAAGGAGGGGAGAAGTGCTTTCAATCATTGTGTTCTTGTTAGCAATGGTTACCTCCAAAGGAACATGTGCAGCCATCATCGCTTTGCATCAAAATGTCCTCACATGGAAGGAAATTGCTACAAATTATATTACACCTGAAAGAACCATTTTTCAGATCATCAAGAACTTCAAGGAGATTCGACTGCTGTGAAGAAGTCTTCAGAACATCCCAGAGTGTCCAGCAAGCAAGTGCCAGGACTATCTCCTCCTGAGGGGTCAGCTACTGAGTCATGTCACCAGCAGTGCAGAGCTTGCTCAGGAATGACAGCAGGTTGGTGTGAGAGCATCTGCATGTACAGTGAAGCAAAAACTTGGACAACAGCCTGG
Source organism: Carassius carassius (assembly GCF_963082965.1). NCBI lineage: Eukaryota > Metazoa > Chordata > Actinopteri > Cypriniformes > Cyprinidae > Carassius > Carassius carassius. The sequence continues at coordinate 12,844,768 of NC_081794.1, forward strand.
TGTCAAGAAGGGCAGCAAAGAAGCTACTTCTCTTCAAGAAAAACATCAACGTGAATTTCTTAAGGAAGTTCAAGGATTGGACATCAGAAGCTCCCTTCCGACTGTTAGGGACATCTAGAAAATCGATTGTTCGGAGAAGAAAAGGTGATTCCTGTGTTGTGCCAACAGTGAAGAATCCTGAAACCATCCATATGCGGGGTTGCTTTTCATCCAAAGGAGTGGGCTTTCATAATTTTGCACAAAAACACTGCCATGAATAAAGAATGGCATTACAATGTCCTGCAAGAGCGACTTCTTTCAACGATCCATGAGCAATTTGGCGACGATCCGTGCATTTTCCAGCATGATGGAGCACCATGTCTCTATACACCACCCATCTCTCTAAACACCCTCAAATAACACTAAATTATAAACATTTATGAAAGAGAGAAAGACGGAAAAACATTCCACAATTTAAGCATTTGGCAAAATTATTATTATTATTTTTCTGTAGGTGAAAGTTTGATTAGAAACACCCAACGCAATTATAGCTGCATTTTTTTTTTTTAAATTAAGTCCGCACTTCGACTACAGCACTTGAGAAAAGTGCTGAAGTAAATCCATTATCTACTTTATATGATTCAGTTTTACAACATGCAGGATCATCGTGGCCTTTAATGCTCGAGCAAAATTCATGCACTTAGTAATACACTACAGTGAACACAATCACAAAGGTGTTAACTGAATTCTAAATATATGTGTGAACGACCTGAATGAAGTATATTACAAATCAGGCCCCGCTCTCATTCCAAGCAATGAATGAGTCAGAGATGACTCTGTCACATCCAATCTATAATATCTAATAAATGTGTGTGGTGATGCCCAACTCGCCGCAGCACAAACTCCCTTGAACGGTGTCCAGGAGGTGGCCATTCCTCTCATGGAGTCCAGGTGGAGGTAGTAAATTAGTGTCTTTGTAACCATTACAATCGCATCTACGACCCAGGGAGAAAGCCGCTGACATGAAATATAGGTCTCCCGTTATTAATTGTCAGCCCAAGAGAAGAAGACCTGTTTAGTCTTTAACAGTCTCGTCTTTTTGTACATAAACATTTAAAATCAATTTTAAATCAAAACCACTGTTAAGTCCCAAGACGGGATCAGGGATCGCTCCCCTCATAAATTGACATATCAGGGAGTTTGGACATGCATGACATGCAGAAGTAGCTGAAAGATATACCTTTACTGTCAAAAAAGACTCTACCTTAATCCAATTGTTCTTGTAGGAAGCAGAGAACATCCGATATGTTGCATAAGAATGAAATAATTAATATGTCTGCACACCATTGTTCAAACACTCTCTGTTTATGGCCATATAGAGAGCACGTGGAGACTGCCCTCGCATGTGTCAATCACGTTCTAGCCCACAGAGCTATCTTGTAGTGTACAGGATGAAATATCTCCCCATTTGCCTGAGAAAGCAAGTTTCTGTGCAACGCAAGAGGCCAGGGTTGGTCCTAAAATAGTGAAATTATTTCTCCTATCCACAATTTCCCTGGCCAATATGGTGCAATCAGAATCAGTGAATGACTGAATTCCCATACTCTCTGCAGTGATTAGATGAGGCTTAGCAGGGAAAACGCATACAATGCGTTTGGCCACGGGTGGGTTAGAGCATCCACACCCAACAGTAGATCTTCTCCCACTAGGGAAAAGAACAGAGAACACTGTACGTTTTTGCACGACCCGAAGAGATCTACAGCAGCCTGTCCGAATCTCTGCCACACCTGAATCACCACCTGTGGGTGAAGTGTCCATTCTCCGTAAAGGAGGTCTCCTCTAGACAACAAATCTGCTCCCTTGTTCATTGGACATGTGTGTTGCAGTGCCTTCACACTGCTCGTTGGACCTGGAAAATTGCCGGAACATTGCCAGATTGCCTTATGTGTGAACACAAACACATCTCGGGATTGATTCCGGGATCAATCCTGGGTTGGGGACCTAGTAACATTGCCAGGTTCAGTCCTGGAACGAGCTCTGTGTGAACAAAAGCCAGAACCAACGCCATAAAGGGTGGGTCGTAGTGATGACGCACGTTATCGTGCAACTCTTTTACTGGGTGTTTTGAAGGCAGATCAACGTTCACGATTAAAAAATATGTGCAAACTGTAATGAAGCAGAGATCAGGTATTACAAAAAATAATACAACACTAGAAATCAGCGACTTGTTGCAGAGTCTACATAAAATGATAAAAGGTATGATTGATTAGAGTTGGAGCTGAACTTTGCAGGACAGTCGATCGCCAGGAACAGATTTGGGGACCCACACTGAAGCAGAGATCGTTCGGCAGTTTAAGTGAAAGTTAACATGCCTAGCGTTTTCAACTCATACATTAAACGTCACATCCTGATGTCACGTGTCATTAAGGGACCTTTACGGGTTGTGTGTGAATGCTTGAACGCTTGATTCTGGGAAATCACTGGCAGTGTGAATGAACCAAAATCAAACGATCCAGGAACAATTGCCGGGACACATTACCCGTGTATTATCCGGAATCTCAGTGTGAAAGGAGCTACAGTGTTGCTCCACACAATTAGTCTGTGGGCTAGACTGTGAAGCTCCCAGGAACACCCCCCCCCCCCCCCCAGATTAGGAATAGGAATGTTGTCTCATTCTTGTATAATATAGGGTTCTAGTTGCTCAACTGTCCTAGGTCTTCTTTGTCACATCTTCCTCTTTATGATGCCCCAAATGTTTTCTATGGGTGAAAGATCTGGACTGCAGGCTGGCCATTTCAGTACCCGGATCCTTCTTCTACGCAGCCATGATGTTGTAATTGATTCAGTATGTGGTCTGGCATTGTCATGTTGGAAAATGCAATGTCTTCCCTGAAAGAGACGACGGTTATTGGATGGTAGCATATGTTGTTCTAGAATTTGGATATACCTTTCAGCATTGATGGTGCCTTTCCAGATGTGTAAGTTGCCCATGCCACACGCACTCATGCAACCCCATACCATCGGAGATGCAGGCTTCTGAACTGCGCGCTGATAACAACTTGGGTTGTCCTTGTCCTCTTTAGTCCGGATGACATGGCGTCCCAGTTTTCCAAAAAGAACATCAAATTTTGATTAATCTGACCACAGAACAGTTTTCCACTTCGCCACGGTCCATTTTAAATGAGCCTTGGCCCAGAGAAAATGGCTGCGATTCTCGATCATGTTTAGATATGGCTTCTTTTTTGACCTATAGAGTTTTAGCCGACAACGGCGAACAGTGGATTGTGTTCACGACAATATTTTCTGGAAGTATTCCTGAGCCCATGTTGTGATTTCCATTACAGTAGCATTCCAGTATGTGATGCAGAGCCATCTAAGTTTTCCGGCCTTGACCCTTACGCACAGAGATTGTTCCAGATTCTCTGAAACTTTGGACGATATTATGCACTGTAGATGATGATAACTTCAAACTCTTTGCAATTTTTCTCTGAGAAACTCCTTTCTCATATTGCTCCACTATTTTTCACCACAGCATTGGGGGAATTGGTGATCCTCTGCCCATCTTGACTTCTGAGAGACACTGCCGTTCTGAGAGGCTCTTTTTATACCCAATCATGTTGCCAATTGACCTAATAAGTTGCAAATTGGTCCTCCAGTTTAGAGCTTAGATTCTCTGACCCGATCCGACCCACGTCACCCAATTCTCCAAATGTTAATTGGAGAATTATGTCTCCAATGTCCTCCTATGTTACTTTTCCAAGCATTCCCCTGAGGTCGAGGCAAGCCATCACAGAGAAATACGTTGAGTTTTACTGCAGGGACATAAGGCCATTTTACGTTGTAACTGGCCAGGGCTTCGAGCATCTAGCTCAAGAATTAATCAGTGTTAATAATAATTAATCTTTAAGAATATTTGATTGAATGCTGAATGTTGTGCTTGTTCAATTTAATAAAATTAAAACTTGAATTATGATAATTAAAATAATTTAATATTTAATATTGTGTGGCCAATTTTTGCTAATTTATTAATAGTATTTATATATAAAAAACTGCGCAGCTCCCCCTGTAGCCTAAATGATCTAGCACAGGAGCACCTGCGTTAAAAAAAAAAATGGCGCCAACCCTTGTTATAACGGGCCACATATTAAAATTGCTCGGGTTTAAATCGTGCTCTGGCTCATAATTACAGTGAACGTGTTGGGCTGGGCCGGGACACAACGTGCTTGGGCTCGGGTAGGGTCGGACTTGATTTGTTGGGCTCGATCTAAGCTCTACTCCAGCTGTTCCTAATATGTACATTTAACTTTTCTGGCCTCTTATTGCTACCTGTTCCAACTTTTTTGGAATGTGTAGCTCTTGTGAAATCCAAAATGAGCCAATACTTGGCATGACATTTCAAAATGTCTCACTTTCAACATTTGATATGTTATCTATATTCTATTGTGAAAAACCAACTTTTTTTTAATCGGGTTCGTAAGCCACCACCATTGTGTTGTGTTGTCTGATCTGACCAACAAATGAAATCCCTGAAGTAAATTAAAGTGGTTTAAGGCTAGGAACACTGTTAGTAGTTCCAGGTAATTTATGTGGTTTTCCCTTTGCGATAGAGACCACACACCCATTCTGCCTTCGCATTCTGCCCCCCAGCCTGGGAGTGACGCATCCATCATCACCACCTTTCTTAGAGTGTTCAGATCTAAAGTGGTCCCTTGCTTGAGGAAAATGGGAGTTCCCCAGTGATGTAGAGCCCTCACAAACTCCTCTGTGATAATCACTCTGCAGCTAAGCCGGCATCCGAGGCACGAGCTCTAAGTCGCTGTACAATTACGGCCACTGTAGAGGCCATCAGACCCAGTAACTTCAGACTCATTCTGAGAGAAACCAATCTCCTTTCTGAAGATGCAGCTTTGGAATGACTTGATGTGTTCCTCTGACAAGAATGTTCAATATTGGACTGAATTCACTCTGAGACCTAGATCTCCTTAGTGGGGAGTAAACAGCTCTTCTTGTGATTCACTTTGAACCCCATGCTCGTCAAATGTGAAACTAGAGTCATTGTATCCGTCTCTGCCTGCTGCTGTGACTGCGCACAGAGCAAGAGATCATCTAGATAAGTTGATTCTCTGACTCCCGCTTGATGCAGTGGCATCAGAGAGACCTCTTCACATTTGCTAAATGTTCTCGGCACGAGAGTCAGACTGAAAGGAAGGCCCTTCCCTGATAAGCAAACCTGAGAAATTCCATGTGTAGAGGAAATATGTCTATATGGCGTCCTTGAGATCTTTTGGTGCAACTAACCACAGCTTCCCCATATCCTGAATGTCCAGACGTGCAAAACCATTAACGGGCACAAGGTGGAAAAAGGTTTGTCCAAGTGTCTTCTCAGGCTGTAAACAGGCTGTTTATTCCCAGGAATGGAAAACCTTGCCTAGATGCGGACATTTTCCCACTCGCCACGAGAAATAAATACCCCGCTCACAGCAATATAAGATTTACCACATTTGCGACGTCACCAGCCGGCTTCATCCATAAACTATTGAATAGTAAATCCAATGATGCATCAGTTGAGTACAGCTTCCACAATCTCCACTGGGAAGAAAGTGAGAATGATGCAGCAGTGGGCTATATACCAGGGAGCCGTTCCCCTTAGTGAGATACCAAACGGATGATAGAAAGAGAACCATTTATGACACATTCATATAACGAACACAGTAATTTCTTACTCACCTTCACCAGTTTAACCAATACAGCATTTTTATAGAGTATGGGATTAATAAAGTTTTTTATGAAATGAAAAATTTATAATCTAGAATAAGTATACATCTTGATCCTGTGTAGTGTATCAGACCTGAACCAGACAAATTAAAGATTCAGTTAGGACTATGGTTGAAACATGAGGAGCCGAACTCCTCAGAAAGGCAACAGGATGTTGTAAATCAATTCCTAGTGCCACAAGTCAGAAGCAAGTCCACTAACCAACCAACTCTTTCACAGAACAGCTTTGAACATTAACACCATTAGAACAGTTACTGAAAATTTCATTTAAATTTGGGGCAAGTAACCAAGATTGATGGTCAAAGAGATGCACAGCCTGACCATCACATGTAAACCCATGAGAGTAAACAAGATCGTTGGATTGACTTCCCCCCCCACCTACCAGAACGAGACTGAAATTCCTAAGGGGATCTCTGGTCTCCACAGAACATCCTTATGTCAAAGAAAAGCAGAGAAACTCTCTTTTACAGATGTAGATGCACCAAAATGAACTCAAAAAGACTTCTAAAGGAATATCAGTCCACTGCTTAACTCCATATCATTTATGAAACCCACAAATTTGATTATCATTTTTCTAATCACTTATTGTGTATGTCTTTTTAATAACTATTGAATAGTTAAAGGATTCATATTCATGTTTAGTATGTATGTGTTTCAATCTAGTTGCTTGAAACGTTTCTGACCATCAGTTATTTGTCAAATTTATCATATTTTGTAATATAGGAATCATGTCCAAAATTATACCCTACAAGAGTGGGAAAATTCGGACCATGTGCTTGATAAGATAACATATGATTTATGATACCCCAAACAAAGACAATATCTAATTAGTCAAGACAACATTTGAGGTGTGGCCAAAAGGCCAGTTTAAATACTCAGGACACCATCAAATTTTGCTTTTAGCTTTTGCTTTTCAGCTTTGCTTTTAGTCATCACTGTAAGCGTTCTTTGAGCGATGTTCCAGCGTGCTTCGGCCTGCACGCCTGCTGCTACTTCACCAGGATGAGAAGAAACACCACCTAGTCTCGTCAAACTTGACTTCTGTTCTTTTACTTTAGTTTCTTTTCTTTTCCGTTGAGAGTTTCGTGTTCTGAGTTAGGTTTTGTAACGCCTTGTCTCTGAGTCTGACCTCGAGTGCCCGTTTAACTTCAACCAGCCCACAACTCTGCATCGTCAGCCAACGCCCAACCACGTCACTTCAACAACTACTGAACTTCCAGCCAATCAGCAATCTCGGGAAACCCCATTTTCAATGACAACAAAGGGAACCCCCTGTACACAGGCAACACAAGTACCTCCAGACTCTGATCTGTACTGGTGTATCTAATATAATTTTAACCTCACTGAGGAACTCAGTGCGAGGGTTGTTCATGTCTATGCAATTTCACATATTGCTGTAAACTTGGGATTTCACATTTTCATTCTCTTAAACTCATTCTTCCCTAACTTTCTATCTTCCTGCAACTCATGTGAATGTATGAGTGCGTGTGCTTATGTGTTAGATTAGTTTATATGTCTTATATTTATCTAATAAATCCTTATTCATATTGAAAGGAGAAGTATCTTGTGTTTTGTGCTTACAAGTTAATGTCTTAAACTGCTGATCTTGTTACTGTGCTAATTAATAGTGTTTTTACTATACTTTGGATATTAATATCCAGTGCAGATTTGATGTTGTACAGCTCATTCAATGAATCACTGGCAATATCAGTGATCAGCCGTGAAACCGTGATTCTGTTCAAATTCCCTTTAAAATCTTAAATGATTCCCTTTAAGCTAATTTACCTGTTTCCCTTACACCTGTAAGGAACCAGACAACTATTACTGAGAATAGCATTTGTTTCAGAGAAGATATAACAGAACAATGGTAAAATAATAATATCGAACACATTTTTATTTCGGAGTAATGTGGTATGACAAGAATTGGGGCAATAAATCAATATCACAACACAAAAAGAAAAAGGTATGAAAGAAAACACTGTATCCCCTACGTGATAACATGCTTGCAAAAGCATAACGTGTACACAAATTTACAAGACTTAAAAAAAAAAAATCAGTATGTATTTACTTTCTGGATTTCTCTTAACTAGTGAAGAATGCTCATGTGTTTGAGCTGAGTAAAAAACAAAATCAGTATGTATTTACTTTCTGGATTTCTCTTAACTAGTGAAGAATGCTCATGTGTTTGAGCTGAGTAAAAAAAAAAATCAGTATGTATTTACTTTCTGGATTTCTCTTAACTAGTGAAGAATGCTCATGTGTTTGAGCTGAGTAAAAAACAAAATCAGTATGTATTTACTTTCTGGATTTCTCTTAACTAGTGAAGAATGCTCATGTGTTTGAGCTGAGTAAAAAACAAAATCAGTATGTATTTACTTTCTGGATTTCTCTTAACTAGTGAAGAATGCTCATGTGTTTGAGCTGAGGTCAAGTTAAAGCCAATAAGCCAACATTCAACTGTGCAGCTAGTAAGATTATCACCACACATTGCACTCATCTTTAACATGAGGAATACAAATTTCAACTAAGTGTCTTTATATTTTCATCTTTTAAATGTGTAAAAAGTGTAAAGGATAAGGAATACATAAGCATTTTAAAACAACAAAACCAAGATATCGTATAACAAAAACAGGTTATAATGATACTAACAAAATAATTACAGGACGAAACACTTTGGGAACTGGCAAACCTCACACTACTTCACTGGATTTTGAAATGAAATGTGATCTGGTTATGCGACGTGTTTCTAATTAGGGGCTGCAATACTCCAACCTTAGAATATAAATTTGGATTTTCAGTTTTCCTTTACAAGGCCCCAGACACAGAGGACCAATATGGTCAGAAAATAGCTATTCAAGAGCCTGTTTGGTGCTGTGCATTCTCTTGGAAACTCAATTGTATGAATCCAGTTACAATTTAAAATAATTTAATCAAAGTCTAAAATTCTTATAAATAATTCCTCCTGGAAATTTTAATATGCTAGTTTGCTTTTTTCGAAATTTTAAGGATTAAAACTGATGTTATAACAGAACCCTTTCATTTGGTTCCATTGCCATATCTGCAATGCATCAATATAGGCAAAACCTCTGAGGCACAACTTCACAACAGGACAGGGCGGCAGTCTCCTCATACGATTGGTGCAGATCTGTCATTTGTGATGGTGGGTCGTAGTTTGACCGTGGCAAATGGATTCACACCCCTGATGAGGAAAACTCATTGTGATTGCAGATAATGGGTTAAATGCTAGTGCACTGTAGTAATACTGATAATTAATTCTGTTAAAAGATACTCACCCAAGGAATGGTGGCACTGAGTGACCATTTGGCAAAGATGACTGCTGAAAACACAAAAATAAGAATAAAAAGTAATCAACATAAACCCTTTAGAACTTAAAGGGGAGAGTGGATTTTCCCCGTCAGACAGGTTCGATTAAGATGTCAACACCTAATTCTGTCACTTCACCAGCTGACTAAGTACTTAGAACAATTGCGGTGTCCTATGACCACATCATATGCGTCAGGAATCTTGATAATCTTGAAATGCTTGCTTTCGCTGAGTGTCGATCATATGTTAACCATAACCACGTCAAGTGACTATGAACTGTAAACAGTCAGGGAACATGCATGTTCCTTTATGAATAAGAGAAGGGTGTACTGGGAGTATTCTAGAGTTAAATCTGTCCAAGGCAGGCCCAGATGTGGAGCCAGGATTTTTCATAGGGGTGGCCAGGGAGGGGCCAGCAACCAGTCTGGGGTGGCACAGAAATATTCATTATTTCAATATAAAAATGTGATTGACTAATTTACAGGACTGTTTTAGTGCCTAAAACACAACAGAGTACAATAAATTTTTTATTAAACTGCAATTGAGATATTTGTGAATTAATACTGAGTGAATATGACAATTTTTGCATTATTCCTCACCTCCAGGTATTTTAATAAAGGGGCTCACTATAGATTTATTGCTCATTCAACTTCTCAAAACTCCCAAATGATTGCTCTCCAATATTGCATACCCATGGATGAGACATGCAGAAAGATGCTTCTGCCTAATTGCGATTTATTGCCTTTGCGATTTAATTTTAATTAATTGTGCAGCCCTACATTCAAAGTGAATTAGTTTTGACCACACTTTCAATTTGATCTCTGTGCCCTAAGGCAGTACACAGGGCTTGAGGTCATTCAGAAGAGGGAGCCAGATATTCAGTTTCTGTTTGACATCAGCTGATATAGTAAAGCTCTAAATATCTCCACTCTCCTTCACAATGTGAAAACTAGGTAGGGAGAATTTTTCAGATGTCTTTTTATTTTTCATAATGATAGTAATGCAGAGCATTCATCTACCCCTCCCTAGGCCTCCCGGCAACGAACAAAGGTTACATTATTGCAGGTCTCAGAACGTATGCTTTTGTGATTATTGCTGCTTATGTGGATCAAATTTGTAAAATTCAAAGTCTAAAGTACAGCTGAAGAAATATAGCTGGGTCCAAAAGACACTAGTGAAAATACTTTACATAATTTTATATTGCATAACACATATTTGCATTACTTTCTAATTGAACAAAATTTGTTACAAATGATATTAATTTTCGTTTAATTTTGAAATGTAGTATTTTGACAGCAGCTTTCACACTGCATAAACAAAGTTTGTAAAACCTGCTTATCATGTTCTCCAGCATGATTTGAGATAATCTAAAGAGCATCTTGAGCTTCAATGGAAGAACTATACAAAGAGCTTACATGATGACTGTCTCCAACTTATTTTTTATGATTAGTGACTTAAAAATAGTGCAGTCATATATTTACTTTTCATTTTACAAATATTTGATGTATATATATTTTTGAAAGTCTCTGAAGCTCATTAAGGCTTGAATTAATTTGTTACTGTATTTGTAATATGCTGATTTGGTGCTCAAGAAACATTTCTTAGAAATATTTTCTCCTCTGTGATGTTTTTTTTTCTCAACACTGAAAGTGAACACTCGATGCCTCCCCCTCCCCTTCTCTATCACTTAGCAGTTAATTACAACAACAGATTCGGCACATTTGCGTTAGAAAAGCGGAGCTTTCACGTAATGGTTTTACAACTCTGAAATTACAAATAAAAATATATACATTCTGAGATATGAACTGAAATGAATTGTGGATTTTATTATTTACATTTAAATCGTCCTCATTTTCACCTTAGAAGTTTGGGGAAGCTGTGCTTCCCTCGATGAGCCGCCATTGAATGTCTTTATTTTTTTTGTTCCTAGTCAAATTAAATATTTTATAAAGCAACACTGTATGCATCTTCATACTGCACTTGTATGCATTTTCTAAGTGAACCCTCTGTACAGTAATAGAGGTTTCATGTTCGCCCAAAAGGAACCAGATTTAATCAAGGATCTCCCTCTCGGAATACACCAATGACTTTGCCTACTTTATGTCAAACACAAAAGGATAAGAGGCCCAGATACTCCTCTCCATCTCTCTTTACAGAAAATGGTGCTTTTCCAACTAACTTTGCACTTAGCTATCCTATTCGCCAGCGCAGTGTGTTTACCATGTTCTGTGGAGAGGGGGTGGAGGGCTTGATGGGTCTGTCCCTGGATGAGTCACTGTAGTCAGGCGGGGGCAGCAACATGGGTTCCTCCACCTCCTCGTCTTCCTCCGGCTGCTCAGGATCAGTCACACTCTGGCTACGCAATGGGCTCTCGACTCTGCTGAACAAAATACATAAATTGATGTCTTACTGTTTTGTTAATTGATAGATAAACATGGTTAGTTTCAGCTTAAATCACATGATTTTCCCTCAAATTCATAGGAAAAGCAGTCTCACCTGTTGGCAATCACTGCCTCATTGTAAGCCCGACAATAAGATGAGGGAAACCATCCACGTCTGCAATTAAAAGACAAAAAATATCCATAATGTTCATTATGCTTTTCTAACAAAAAATGGGTACCAGCTCAATTTCCATATGCATTAAGGCTTTTTGATTTCAACTACTGTATGACTAATCAAAAACCACTGTATTGGCACAAATGTAAAGTGAAACACCATGTAACACGAAGAGTACATTTGGTTTTGGTTGCTTAGGAACTGTCACACCACCAGCGGCAGATAACTTTGAACTGAGCCTTCAAGAGTGCGTCGGTGCATTAAGACGTTTTCACTTCTCAAAATAGTGGTGACAGCATAATGGGTAGTGAGGGAAAATCTGTGGACCTTGGACCTCTGAAATGGCAGAGCTGCTCATTAAAATATGCAAAACAAAAAAGTATAAGACCACACAAAGCACATCCACTGATGCCTCCACTGCAGAAGGATCATTTGACCTCTCATTTGTGTGTTGCTATGGATGAATGATTAAATGCATGTTAATATAAAGAACAGATGCACCTGTTAGCTATCAAATATTGTATTTGCTGTCAGCAAAAGGAACTGCAAAAATTGTCATACTCAAAAAAGAACAACAATCTGACAGTTTAATCGAACAAAACTGACTGAAATTCAGCTTTACTATAATGAGTAGGTTAACAAATTTAATTGCAAATAAATGACATTATTATGTGCATCCAAGACAATTATTTTGCTGTTTCTGTGAATTTAAGATAAAGCAGAGCTGCACAGTTGCAAGGTTTTCCTCATGTTTGTTGTTAAAGTCTGTGTGAACCAGAAGTCCAAACCTGCTTAACTTCAGCACATACTTCAGATGCATAAAAAAAACTGAATTTGAAACAAATCGAGGGCAGGCCATTTTTTGCCATCTATAGCTCGCAGCAGACTGGCGGTTGGAGGGAGATGGTCCGAGAAGAAACACCATTTCAGAGGGGATGCAATTTTGCAGATTTTGACTCAATATTAGCCTACAATTATTTTTTCCTATGGATGAACCAAATAATTCTTAAACTAAATAGCATAATTTTTTATTTCACATATATTTTAAAAACTACTACAAACAAGAATTAAATTCAATTCATATGAAGTTTCATGTTAACCAACTCTTGTCTGAGTTGCCATTTTGCCATGTTGCCATTTTGTGTCCAAATGAAGGCAACAGTTTTGTTTCATGCAAAGTAAAATAAATTTAGGCTGAAAAATAAGCCTGCTGCCATGCAAAGGCTTACGGCAGCAGCATGTTTGTTTCCTCTCAATGACGGAGAGAAACATGCACCTCTAACATATCTGACATGTGGAACATGTCTCACCAAATCCTGGAAATAAGCAGAGTAAATCTAATAAACAAAAACATGTAACCAGTCTTTCCAGCTCAGGAAAGCTGATGTCATAGTGCCATGAAAAGGTTTTTGCCCCTTCCTGTTTTTATTTTTTGCATATTTATCACACTTAAAATATTCAGATCATCAAACAAATTTTATATTAATTATATAATTCTAATTATATTTAATATTACACAAAGATAATGAGAGTAAATATGCAGTTTTTACATTTATTTATTAAGGGAAAAAAGCTTTCCAAACCAACCTAGCCCTACATAAAAAAAGTAATAGCCCCCTCCTGTTAAATCATGGAAGAACTGTGATTTACCACATTATTTTAGAAAGCAGAGTTCAAATTCACTAGCCACACCCTGGCCTGATTACTGCCAGACCTGTTGAATCAAGAAATCCCTTAAATAGAACCTGTGTGACATAGTGAAGCATGCTTAAAGAGCAACACATCATGCCACCATCTAAAGAAATTCAAAAACAGACGAGAAACAAAATAGTTGACATGCTGGTTTATAAAGCCGATTCTAAGGCTTTGGGACTCCAGCGAACCATGGTCAGAGCCATTATCCACAAATAAAGAAAACTTGGTACAGTGGTGAACCTTCCCAGGAGTGGCTGGCCTAGCAAAAATTCTCCAAGAGTGCAACAATGACTCATCCAGGAGGTCATAAAGGAACCCAGAACAAACTCTGAAGAACTGCAGGCCTCACTTGCCTCAATTAAAGTCAGTGTTCATCATTCAAGAATAAGAAAGAGACTGGGCAAAAACAGCATTCATGGGAGAGTTCCATGGCAAAATCAATTGCTGACCAAAAAGAATACAAAGGCTCATCTCACATTTGTCAAAAAATATCTTGATTATTTCCAAGTGGGCCAAAATTCCTCCATAGTGATGTTAAAGACTCACTGCCAGTTATCGCAAATGCATGATTGCAGTTGTTGCTGCAAATGGTGGCACAACCAGTTATTAGATTCATGGGACAATTACTATTTCACGTAGTGCGAGGCAGGTTTGGACAGCTTTTTCCCTTAATAAATTAATAATTATTTCAAAACTGCATTTTGTATTTACTCTGTTTATCTTTGTGTGTGTGTGTGTATATATATATATAATGTTGCACAAAAGTAAGTCATACAGGATGGAACTTCATGAGGTTGAGTAAAATAGCAATAATTAAAATTTTTGAGCAAACTATCTCTTTAAGGGTGAAAAACAAACAGTTCTATATAATGATTTACTTACTGTCCAGTATGTTCTAGTTCTCCATACAGCCATCCATCCCTCTCCTCTTGAATAAGCAGTGTAATGATGTCTCCATCATCAAAGCTCAGCAGGGTCTCGTTATTCCCTGCTGTGTGGGGGAAGATAGTTTGCACCCTGGCCTTCTTCCCCATATCAATACCGCTAGACACAGACTCAGACCTAGACAAGCCGTTTCCGTCTTGGCTGTCTTGATCTGTAGATTGCAAAGTGCAATGTACGTGATATTAACGAAAGATATCTTGTGGCAGTAAACAGCTAGATTAGTAATCAAAGCAACATTTCAAGGAGTGCCTCATCAACACAAAGACTAGTATGCTTGATTTTTGAGAGCAGAAGAAATGAAGTCTGATTAAATCAAAGTGTAAGCAGCCGTCAGCTTGCCTGAGTACATCTCTGATGAGATGGGGCTTTTAGGAACGTCCTGGGAGAACATGCTGGCCAGTGGACTTGTGTGGGCTTTGAGTGATGGGGCCGGTGGCGGAACAATTGAACCGGAATTGGTCTGAGGAGAAAAAAAAAGAGACAATGCAGAGACCTTAAAGTCGGTGCTGTTTGAACAAAACTCAATCAGTTGGTGTTCAGCTTAAAAAACTGAACTTTATGTGGCTCTCATTTACACAAACTCATATGTTAATGGTGGTAAATTCCCTTCTGTGTGAGACTAACCCTGTCACTGTGCTCCAATGTAGGCGAGGACTCTGGTATGACTGACACTTGAGTCCGCAGACTCTCAATCATGGATATCACTGTGTCTGGCACCCTGGTGGCATCGCTACATTTATCTTGCCAGCTGGGCAGTGTCACAGTCAGCATCTCCTTGGCCTGTGGGGGAAAATGCAAAAACTGTTCAAAGGAAGAAAGGCAAAACAAGGTACACTAACATTCAAAAGGTCAGTGTTATTTTTTTGGGAAACAAATTAATACTTTTATTCAGTAAGGATGCATTCAATTGATCAAAAGTTACAGTAAAAGTAATATTCCAAAAGATTTCTTTCTATCAAAATAATGTACCATGGTTCCACAAAAATGTTTTCATCATTGATAATAATCAGAAATATTTCTGGAGAACCAAATCAACATAACATAGAATCATTTCTGAAGGATCACATGACACTAAAAACCTGGGTAATGGCTGCTGAGAATGAATTATATTTTACATTTTTCCAAAAATGATAGATAAATATATTATTATTGTAAACATTTTATACATTAAAAAGTTATTTTTAATATTTATATTATATTATATTGTTATAATACTTCACAATATAACAAATCTTACTGTATTTCTGATCAAATAATGCAGCCATGCTGAGCATAACAGACTTCTTTCAAATACAATCAAAAATCTTATCAATTCCAGACTTCTCAACAGTATTCTACCATTACTTCTGATTTCTTTTTGCTGCCACGTCTAACAACATTAACTGGAACACCAGTGAGATTAATATTTATTAAATCAGAAAATACTGAATACTTTCTGTGGTTCACCTTGTCGTGGAAGGCTGATAGCTGATAGGTGAAGCCACAGTGTTTCTCCACTAGGAAGCAGAACCTCCTTTTCTCTTCCAGCAGAGCTTCCTTACATCCTTCTGCAATAAACCTCTGCATGTCTGTCTGCCGGGATGAGATGGTCTCCACACACTAAAGATGATAATGATCATAAGATATGGCATCACATTATACTCTCACAGTAGCCCGCTTGAAAGGAACAGATGCATTCTTGAATTCTTGCTTGAAATAAACAATTTTTGGGATATACTGCATTGAGAAACACAACATTCAACAAAATGAGACATATATATATATATATATAACATATCATTATGAAGTCCACATAGTCAACACCTCATACTAATGCAATAATATTCTCGTGAGTAACTCTCTTTCCAGGCTGAGGATTCATTACTTTTATAGACCTGTGAAAACGACACCAGAAACAGAGCTCTGTTCTTCTTCCCAGGATTCCCCTCGCTATTATGGTTCTGTGCAAGTTGTCATAGTGACCGTGAACCTTGCTTGTTTCCTTGGAGCTGTTTTCAGAATCTTTTTTTTATTTTTATTTGCAGATCATGTCTGGACAAGAAAGTCTTACATGAGTATTGTCTCTCAGTGGCTTTAACAAGAGCCGTTCATTGCGAATACGAATGACATGACTTCAGGAAATTATTATTTGGTGGATTTTGTCAGGGACACAACCTGACATGTTTTTGGATGAGATTTCAGTCCCAGCTAAGATAAATGACATCTCATCAACTTAAAATATTGACATTTACATGACAGGAAACATGTTTTTATATATTTACTTCATTTGCCCCCACCCAAAATGTTTTTGGCCTTTTTTGCCTAAATTTGATATAAGAAAGTAGAAGGACAGACAGAAAATCATGGAAGAGGAGAGAGGACAATTCGACTGGGAAAGCACCTCAAGCCAGGACTAATCTAAACCTCATCACATGGCTATCATATGGCTTCAATCCAAAATTATTATTTAAAGTTTGATACTATGTTTACAATGGCAATTTTAAACTAAATGCAGACTCGTTGTGATTTCCAAAGCGAACATGACATAAATAGGTTTCCATTGCTAACGATTCAAAGAAACAATGTGCCTTTGAAAGGAGGAACACAGTGGTGACTGTTGAGCTATTAAAACTGACTATTAAAATCTACTGCAACAGATTCAGTGCAGGTGACAAATCATGTTTCTGATATTGAGCCATTAACTTAATTGAATAGAGCGGTTCCCATTTGTTGTGTAAAGCCAACCAACCCTCTGTGATGGCTTCCCTCAATAACTTTTTATTTGCTTTTAGAATAGCAGGTTTGGATTTATGAGTAATATAATGTCTGTCACAAATATTACTTGAACAATTTTTTGCCCTACCAAATAATTTACAGACTGTCAAACCTCAAACATGAATTCTGAAGTCACTGTTATTGTTTTTTTTTATGTTGCTATATAAGGACTTTAATGACTCATCAAGCATGTAAACACATTCTTGTGATAGTTGCAGTCTTCATTTAAGTTTTTTTAAACCCTATCTCATGAATAAATCTCATGGTTTATCTAAACTCTATTCATTGAATGATCCTTCTCTTTGGTGACTTCAGTTTGAGTGCAACACCCACATCTCAAAATCCAATCAACAGCCAATGAATATAACCAAGTCCTTGCCTACAGTATTTAAGTCCTATTTTTTCATATCCATATTTGTTCTTTTTCGATAATCACACTCATACATCAAAACATGAAAGAAAAGATCTGTCACTACTTTCGCTTATTTTGGCTTCAAGCAACTTGTATCCACTTAGTGCACACAGCACCTTTAAAATTCATAACCAAGTTATGATTGAGGTATCAAGTAATACTTTATCTAAAAACTAGTGCTGTCAAATGATTAATCGTGATTATTCGTATCCAAAATAAGTTGTTAACATAATATACGTGTGTGTACTGTGTATATTTATTATTAATATATAAAAACACACTCATGCAGTCTATGTATGATTATTACACACTATTTTCCTATTTAATACTGTAAAGTAGGGCTGTGCAAAAAATCGAATGCGATTTTCATGCGCATTTCATCAGTAAAGACGCTCCTGTAATTAGAAGTATATCTCCAGCACGTGCGTTCGGATCAGGGTTGCCAGGTTTTCACAACAAATCCTGCCCAGTTGCTTCTCAAAACTAATCCAAAACTAGTCCAATCGCGTTTCCAGGAGGTTCCCCGATAAAAATTGCTTCCCAGGGTTACAATATAAGTTTTTTAGCAGGGTTGCCTTGGTAAAATTCGCATTTTAGGTGCTAAATATCACGTTATTTGTATTGGGGTCGCTTCGACCCGCAGACATGAAAAACAACCACAGACTTGGCAACACTGGTTGGCATTTACTACACCGAGCCGTAATTCACTGACAATCTACACAAAATCGATGTTAAAATCGCAGGCGATTCTTTGTCAATTTTGAAAACGATTTTGTGTTAGTTGTCGGTAGACTACGGCTCTGTGTAGTAACTGCCGCTCCACCTGAACCAGTGTTGCCAAGTCTGCGATTGTTTTTCATGTCCGCGATTTGAAGCGACCCCAATACAAATAACGTGATATTTAGCCCCTTAAATGCGAATTTTACCAAGGCAACCCTTCCAAAAAATTATATTTTAACCCCGGGAAGCAATTTTTATCGGGGAACCTCCTTGGAAACGCGATTGGGCTTGTTTTGGACTAGTTTTAAGAAGCAACTGGGCAGGATTTGTTTTGAAATCCTGGCAACCCTGATCTGAACGCACGTGCTGGAGATATACTACTAATTACAGGAGCGTCTTTACTGATGAGATGCGCATGAAAATCGCATTCGATTTTTTGCACAGCCCTACTGTAAAGTGCTTTGACACCATCTGTATTGTCAAAAGCAATATATAAATAAAGGTAACTTGACCATATATTTTGAAAATATTTACATGTATGCATTTTATATTATATATAAATATATTTAATAGTATACAAATATAATATATTTTTCTTATCTAAATACGTGTGTGTGTGTATTTCTATATACATTATATATATAAATAGTACACACACAAATATGATGTAAACAAAAACCTTTATTTTGGATGTGATTAATCGTTTGACAGCACTAGTAAAAACCCAGAGGAAATTACAGAATGGCTCAAAACTGCTAATGCTGTGCTAATTTTCTTCCAAAATGTAGGACTACAAACTGAACAGCTCTGTTATGTATTCAATTAAATGATAAGATAAAAGACTGCCAAACAGATTTCATAATGAAAAAACAAGAAACTTCACCTCATTTTCTTTGATCTCATACTTGGACGAATGCTTCCCTTGACTTTTTCTCCGCAGTTTCTTCAGGTCAGCCTGCGACTTGTCCAAAAAGTCTTGCTTCAATTTGTGTTCTGACTGGTATCTTTTGAAAGTGGCCTAGAGGGATTGTAATACCACAACGCTAATGAGATTCCCCTGCTTGCACAGGTGAAGGAATGGGAAGTGTTGCTTGATTGACGAAGAGAAAAACATGCAATACTTACATTCATGTACTTGATATCCATATCGGTTTTCCTTTCCAGTTCAGTGATGAGCTCTCTGTTGAACTTCTTGAACTGTAGCAACAAGGTTAATGGAGATAAATCGCTACAGAGCGATAACAATCAATAATAGTAAAATTGCATTAAGTCACCATATAATTCCACAACAATGATAACATTATTTAGAGAAGTCGAACAAAAGGGTTATCTTATCAGCTCAGGTAGTTAAATATTCAAAACACTGTGAGTCCGAATACATAAGATCATCTGATTAAAAAATGGTTTGGGAGGAAGAAATGCTTTGAAGCTCAAGAGAGTAGAGGGCCAGCCCTTAATACAGTCACATAACTCAGATAAGTTCAGCACACACACTATCCTAAAAGCAAATATTACTATGGTATATGATTTATAATGTCAACATTTAAGTTTAAGTTTCAAGATCAAGTGACTACAAAAATGTTTGAAGTTACAAATAGACACAAAGTTCTTGTCCTCCTTTTTTCCCCAATAGCACTGCTTGCTACAGTTCTGCTCATAGGTTAAAAAAATTCCTTGAAGATGTTTATTTCATAAAAGCTGCATATTATATTTTTGACACTGCTCTAATGATGCTACTTTACATATTAATACACTACTTTACAAACATTTTGGTTTAGTCATTTCATTTATGTTTTTAAAAAAGTATTTTCTTATGCTCACCGAGGATGGATTTTTTGATCAGAAATACAGTAAAAATAGTGCTATTGTGAAATGCATACATACTTACTTTACCATTTATTTTAAAGGGGTCATGAACTAAGAAATCACAATTACCCTGATCTTTTGACATGTGAGAGATTATCGTACTATAGAAACATCCTGTAAGTTTCAAAACGTCATAACTGGTCCAAAAACAGTTTTTACTGAAACCAAGGTGCCAAAATGAAGCGTTTCGGATTTTGTCTCATTATGTCAGACTTGTAAGTGTGATGAAAGACTGGCCCTACAGAATCAGATCAACACCTACATTATTGCATCTTTGGCCCTGTCCACTGGCACATTAGTGAGATGAGATTGAGAGAACGGAGCTACAGAATCACTAGACTAAAAATAACATTGCCTTCCAACAAATCCTTATACTTGTAAAGTGGCTATTTATTACATTTCACATGCCATTAACATGTAATAGTTCATCTCAGCAGTTGTAACTGTAAAAACACAGTAAACATTTTCCACATGTAATGTTTTATATGCAAAGATGTTACAAAGTTATAGCATTGGGAGTTTACATGAAGTCTTCAAGGAGAATTCCCCTTTTAAAAGGAGCTTTAAATAAAAGGGCTAAAATCAAATGACTATTCTAAATTAGTAGAGTCATTTCTAAATTACGACAATTTATGTAGATATTAAAACATTTCTTATCATCATCAATGTTGGACGAAAAAATATATTTGAAATATATTTTTTATAACATTATAAAATGTCTTGACTGTCCGTTGATAAAAATATTAATTTTTTTTTATCTTTCTGACCCCAATATAGTTTATATATTCAATAAGTATTAGTATTACTATATTATTAATAATAATAATTTTGAATTGAAGGAAATGTTTAAAAAAAAAAAATCACAAAAGGCTCCAAGATGTTACGGATTACTCAAGAAGGTAAAGAATTACACGTATATGAAGAACCATGGGTATTAAAACGGCGTAGAATTATCCAGGAACATATACTGAATACCTATTAATATCTACAACTTCTTCTGGATTTAGAGAGGAATATGAGGAAAAAGTGATGCATCAAGATCTTTAGACATATTGCATACTTACAGTCTCCTCTAGCTCCAGCTGGACCTTCTTATGCACTTCTGAAATCTCCATTAACACCACCCCTGAGAAGGAAAATGAAACATTATTGCTACATTACTGATACTTATAGTTTTTTTTCTAGTTTTGTTTCCATCTCGACTGGAAAAACAGTTCAAAGTTGCCTTCAGAGGTATGAAGTTGTACTTTGGACTTGAACTTCCCTGTACATGACTCCCCTATGAATAGAAGTTTTTCATGCATTTCTCCTACTTTGTATGATCGGTGTTATTTTATCTAGCTGGGGCTCCATTAGTGCTGCTCAGAAAAACAAACTTTACAGCAAACAAGCAGAGGTGAGTTGTAGCATTATCACTCATCCAGCAGTTATGATAGCATCATTAGCATGGCAAGATCAGCAGTGGGTCAGTAAATGCCATCTTTGCACTGAGAGAATAAGCACCCGCTCTGTGTTTTCACAACCCCTAGAGATGTTGCATAAAAGTGCACAACCTTACAAAGGTTACAGGGCATCCCTGCCAGTGGATTATGGAAAGCCTAAATGGATTATCCGTAGTGCCTACAAATGCAGATGAATCAGTATCAGTAAAATCAACTTTTGATTGTATAAAATCCAAATGCAAATTCTATTTTACATAATGCACATTCATCAGTGCACATTATTCATTTTTACTCTGCTTAATGAATCTCTTTTGATTGGATTCGGAAAAAAAACAAGGGTGGTGGTTTCCCATCCTACAGTTTTTCACCTTGAATATCCTTGAAAATATTTGATGCAAATGATGTTGATGTTTATTTAAGATGGTTTAAAGTAGTCAGTTGGTTACAACAGATCATTAAAAATTAAAGAGTAGCTAAAAAGTCATAGTTTTGTTGTATGTGTTCTGTTCTGTTCTTTATGATGTTTGAAATGAACGAAATATCAATGTGCAAATATACCTGCCAGAAACAGAATCAATAATTATGTGTTTGCGTACCATATTATGTTGTTTATATTATCTTTGCCATAAAATATGAGAGAGTGACATCAGGAAGACTCTGTAATATGGTAATATCATAAACCGCTGAGATGGTTTTATTTTTGGAAATACAAATTTTTGCAACCTAAAACAACACACCAAAACAATACAAACATAATTGCAGTGTATCAGATTAATAATTCCGATCACAAGGAAGAAGGTTTCCTGAACATGACAGGCGATGCTTTCAGTGACAAGATAATATTACACAAGAGACCGGAGACCTGATTTCTGACAATAAATCCATGCTACAACAACAATAACTGAAATGACTGAGTGAATCACACTATTCCCATGATATGGCATTCAAGTACACCTACATTTATTTGGATAATAGAAAAAGTACAGTGCACTCTCAGAGAAATGTGTTTTTAAAGTAAAATTAGAACGCCTCAGGTATAAAGGAACAGGCTTGGGGATTTGCATGTCACTGTGTTCTGTCTACGCCACATGCATGAGAAATCTACCCTCCAAGGGGGAAAGAAATTTGCTGACAGAAAACCTTTGATGAGAAATATATACAACCTCAAATAGAGGAAATGCTAGCTAGTCAATGCCAACATGAATTGCTGTATGCAATCCATTTTACTTTAATAATCTAACACTTCTCTAAGTAAAACAGATATTCAGTGAAAAGTCGTGACATTTGCCAAGTATGGTTACCCATACTCGGAATTGGTGCTCTGCATTTAACCCATCCAAGTGCACACACACAGCAGTGAGAAGTGAACACACACCCGGAGCAGTGGATAGCTATAGATCCAGTGCACGGGGAGCAACTGGGGGTTCAGTGCCTTGCTCAAGGGCACTTCAGCCATGGGTATTGAGGGTGGAAGAGAGTGCTGTTCATTCACTCCCTGCCACCTACAACTCCTGCCAGCACCGAGACTCAAACCTGTGACTTTCGGGTTACAGGTCCAACTCTCTAACCATTAGGCCACAGCTGCCCCCGAAAATCTTTAAATCAGTGATCTAAAATATACCGTAACATTTAAGAATGGACTGAATACAAATTTGCTAAAACATTGTTCAAATGGCTAATTTGTAATAGTTAACATTACCCAAAAACCTACTAAAGTGACATCAGCAGAGAAGAAAAGTTGTTTCAAACTGGAATAGCAAATAATAACATTTTAAATAAATAAGGTCAATTTTGATTTTATGTTGGCTTTAAATTCAACACATTCACATATTCTACAAATAAAGTGTTCCTGTAGCTCAATTGGTAGAGCATTGCGATATCAAGCGCAAGGTTTGGGGTTCGATTCCCCGGGAACACATGATAGGTAAAAATTGATAGCCTGAATGCACTGTAAGTCGCTTTGGATAAAAGCGTCTGCTAATTGCAAACAGTTAATTTAATTTTAAATTTAATTTAAAGTATAATGAATGTTACATTTCAAATGCATTACCTGGTAATATTTGGGTCTTGTGCTTTTAACACAAGGAAACTTACCCTATCTATTTTCTAAATTTGTGTTATAGATCTTATTGTGAATGATTCATCCATGATTATGTTTCTCTTCTTCTTCTTCTTCTTTTATTTATTTTTTTAATTGTAATTGGTTCAATTAACAACTGGTAGACTGAACCAAAACCAATAGTATGAAAGAAAAGATCTATCACCACATTCCCAGCAAAGGACATTGTTCACTTCACATCATCAAGCACATAAACCAAACAGTCTCTGAGAAATTCGCCATGTTCCTACCAACCACCTTTTGGCTGCTGTTATGCTTGATATGTCTTTCAAAAGCAATTCCACCGTAAGATTTCAAACAACTTGACATTAAGGAACTTGTTTCGTTAAAATAACAAAAGTACCCGTACATGTGAATGTTCGTGGTCAAAATTTTAGAAGAGATTGTCAGCTAAGGAAAAAGGGTGGTGACTAAACTTCTTACATTCCAGTCATACATCTCTGACTGAATGTTTAAAGTCCCTAGAGAAATCACTTTAAGAACTAAATAGAGAGTTACAATAGTAATTCATTATGTAGTATCATTTGATGAGACATTTGGCCCAGACGCAGTCTGCTGTTCATATTAATTATTACTAAGTTCAACTGTGTTAACCAAAATGTATTTGTAACCCAACTGGAACTTTCTTTCAGGTGTGTTGATGTTGAAATAATGCTTAATCAAGATCTTGTGTCAATCAAGTGTCACAAGCAATCATAAGCTGTGCATTCCTTATATATACGGAATACGAGGTCATTATGAACATTTGCAGCATTACAAAGCTACAGCATAAGATGGTGATATAATGCATGGTCTTATGACTAAACTAAATGTGAATATCGATGGCAAGCACTTTGAATTTGCATGTTCCACTGGAACATTCGAGCTGTTATGCTTTTCTCAATGGGATCAGAGGTGGAGAGGTTTATAGACAAAGTCTCACAGAGTCACTGTTTACTTTGTGTGTTTGCTGGCGGTCTGTGCAAAACATGTGAGAGAATCCACACTGTCTGGCATCATTTGAGCTGTCTGAAAGGGATTCCAGGACAAACTAGGAACGATAAAGCAAGTGAAGCTCAGTAAATCACAAAAGAACACTTCACTGGAAAGCAAAAGCTCAATTACAGTAAGCAAAATGTATTTGTACGAAGAATGATGTGTACCATTTTTGGGTAAATTAACAGATTAATGTGAAGACAAAGCCATTAATCTTTGTTATTTGCACAAAAAAGGTATAATTTTCTTTCACCGGATCTGCGGTGGCGAGTATGAAAAGTTGCCATGAGAGGTAACAGATGGCGTTTTATAAATCATAAGTCATTTTTTCCAGGCGATATGAATCAAACCGATGCTGAGTCACAAAAAGTCAACAAGAACCAAACCTGTCTGGGGCTTTAAGCAAACGCAAATGTGGAACTCTATTTGAGAAAATGAGGAAATAACTGGCACCGCACATTCCAAGACATGTTGAGTACAATGAATCATCTGCTAGGAAATGTTAAGCCGTGCTTTGCACACAGCACATCTATATCAGCAAAGGCCAGATTAGGACCTCTGGGCAATGGTTTTTAGAGAGTAATACTCACCCAGCTCCCTAGACACGGGCGATACGGCAGCATTTTCCCCAATCTTTGAGACTGCATCGAAATATGCCTTTCCAGCAAAGGTCATTGCTATGAGAGAGTGAATAACTCCTATTGATTAACAGGAACTGGTAGCCAGACCGCATGTATTCCACATATTTTGAGAGAAATACTGTTCTTTTTTTGTAAGAGTTTTAGGTTTATTGAGCTTTTATGGGACATTTTATGTAAAAATGTAGGGTTATGTATATTTATTCTTTGTAAATGAACTGATTTGATTACCTGTCACTGCTTTCTCATAGCTCTTCCCCAGGTTGACCAGATTCCGCAGTCCTGGGTTAAACTGTTCCATCACATTCTGGAGGAGAAGGAAACAAAGTTCATAGTTCAAAGTTAAAGGGGCTGCTGAATGAATCTAACGTAACTTGCGCGTACCCCATGCCCGTACCCCAGGGAAGATATTTTGTATAATGCTTTAGTTTTTTTCTATTCAATCAAATCAGTGGTATCCAAAGTTGTTTTGGACCACATCGACTTCCACTTTGGAAATATGATGACAAGTAAATGATGGCATCATTTTCATTTTTGAACTGTACCGGTTTCTACATTTTAAAAGTGCACATAATTCCCCATTATAGGCAAATCACATTTTATTGTCCATCGAAAAAAAATGTACAATACACTTTCTAAAAATACATCTGTGTAGCTAAAAATGCCCTTGCTTAATCATTGACTTTTAATTATATAGCCTATGAGATCAAAGTCCTGTTAAGTATATGGCCCTCTTGGTCTCTATTGAAATGCCCTTCTGTAATGTAATTCTGGGCAGGACCTCGGCTAATTCCCAGGAACACACCCTTGGCAAAACAATGAACAGTCAGGTATGCAATAACAGAAACAGTTCAGCACAAACTGGTTTCTTAACTCAACCCAGAAACCCAACTGAAGCACTTTAAAATGCACTCCTGCCTCTATTGCACAATTCACACGCACCCTAGAGTGCCATAAAATAACACTTTATTATTAAACAAACCAACACAACTTTCACGAGTATGCATGTACTGGGCTTAATTTGTCAATGGCAAATTACATACATACACACACACACACACGCGCGCGGTTGCCTTAGTCAATAACCAAGAAGATGAACGCATTTTAAACCTACGTTACCTTGTATGTGCTCTCGGTGAGTTTGTTCACGTCCTCCGGGGTTCGAGACATTTTTGCAGGTATTCTCCAAACGTCCTTTGGTGACAATTCAACTTTGGCTGTTTAGTCTCGTAAAGCTGTGTTTTCGTCCCACCTGTTAATGTGTGTGAAGTGTCAAGAGAACCGAGCGCTCTAGCGCTCTCGAGAAGAACACGATACTGCACTGATGCGCTGGAGGAGGAAACCTTTGCGCGCGACCTCATACCACACGTGGAAAGGTGGGATCCGTGACGTCACAGCTTTCCACGGCCAAACAGAAATTAAGTCATTTTTCTTTCTCTTCTCTTTTATTGTGTTCCCCCTGTACTGTTATATATTTTTTGCTTCGCTAAATAATGTTCCGATTATTCTGTAATGATGATTAAAAACTCTTTTTGTTATGTTGTTAAATATATTTGGGTTGAACCTGGGGTATTCTGCACTGTGAATATATGTTTATTGCCACAAAAAATATATATATTATTTTATATTATGACAGTAAATAAAACAATGGTCTTGAATTTAATTTATTTGTATTTTATTTGCTAATTTGTCAAAAACAAAAAATAGAAAAGAAAAAAAAGAAAAAATACTGTTATTATGTTAATGAAGTCAAATTGTTTAACGAACATGCAGATTGTTTTTGGCTTGAAAAATATTTAAAATACTCTACAAATTTAAATATCCATTTCTGTCTGAGTAATTAAAGGTCATTTTGTTCACTTATGTACTGAAAATGGTAGCAGCATGATTGATATCAAAATCATGAGTTGTCAGATTATTCAGATTATAAACATTTCACGCTTTAAATTAAAGCGCCACTTTGTGGCCGTTTGTTTTGTTGTTTTGTGCGGTGAATTCGGGTAATCTGAGACGATATTTATTTATTTATTTATTTTTGCAATTTTGACTTCTGCGATTTATTTCGACATCTATATAACACATTAGATCAACACATTAATCTTTCTTCTATATTAACCATGCATGACAAACACAATATCAACCATTTTTAAAAAAGAATTATGAAAAAAAAAAGACAACTATAGAAATCGCAATAAGAAAATGTATATTCCGATATCAGGAATAATAATTTCTATCTCTATACCGGATTAACGATCTAATGTTTTAATTAATAAAAATAAAAAATAAAAAATTATATTAATTAGGCCTTTGCCCTGAAGTTCTGGACAAGGGTGGAGTGACTCGGTTGTCAGGGTGAGGACAGTAAATACTTTTTTAAAACCTGTCTGCATGAATCCTTCCTGCACTGGGAGATGGAACTTCTCCAAGTACCTATTGCTCCGAAAGGAGGAAAAGGTAATTCAACACCACCCCCAGACTCTACTTGCATGGGCTGTTCCATCCCCACCTCCATCTATTTAAGTCCAGGATCCTTCAATGATTCCCATGCTCAAGCGGAGGTCGAGGAACTTACTCATAGTCCCAAAAGTTACTGAGCATTTGATTCATTCTTTTGAGTCAATTCTGTTCAAAGGCTTGATCAAACCAATTGGCAAACGAGTGAACTGGTTCATGAATCAGTTTGAATGAGTCGTTCAGTTCCCTGCCGCGCGCGCTGAGCGTCTGAAGCGGTTCACTCGGAGTTGTAACGTTTAAGAACAGAAAGAGCGTTGAAAACGTGGCTGGAACTGCACTGAATTGAAATCTGCAAAGGTTATTGTTTGCTAGCGATGGAGATCCTTATTAGATGAACACCGCGTGTGCTGTCTACTGTTTAACAGGTAATAACTTGGGCTACATTCGATTACAGTACACGATACCACTGTGACATTAGTTTGTTGTACGTGTGTGGTTTATAACAGAGGGGAGTCAAGTTGAATGCAGCTTCCAAAAGACAAAAAATAGCCGATTAAGATTTTATTAATTTTAATACAATCACACTGGTGCAAGTACGTTCAGCGAGTCATATTATCAGCTGCTAAATTCAGATCTGTGATTGCTTGCTGGCGCTTAGCCAGAGATAGATGCGTTTATACAGCGCTGCGCATTATAACAAATCACACATGATTCTTTTGAGCTTATTAAAGCATTGGCCAATCAGAGGCGTTCAGATGAGTCATCGCTAAAATGCCGGTGCTTCCTACACTCGCTCACTGACTGGAGACCTCTTTCTGGCGAATTCTCTCGCAGGAACAACAAAGTGCAGATGTGTGTACGAATCTTTAATTAAGATATTGATTTCAGTTTCAGTGATTTTAATGGGAGTTTCTGAGAGTGATTGAAATCTAGACTGTCAGTGAAAATTATCTTTAATAATGTAAATGTTATTTGCTCTTTTTCTGAACAATGAAAGATTAGTAGCAATATTTATATCACATTAACTTTCAATGTTCAACTCACATTTAATATAAAGTCAGTCGTATTAAAAATATGTTATGGCATGACACCTATATCTGTTACTTAAGTAAACAGACAGGGTTTTATAATAAATTACATAAATTGGAGTAAAGGCTGATGAAATATATACATTTATACACGCACACATACATTACATACATTTGATCTATATATCTAAATAAAAATAGGCTCAGTATATATGACCCAAAGTAACTAGTAACTAACTACTTGAGTAGATTTTTTTATCCGATACTCTTTTACTCTTACTCAAGTAACTATTCAAGACTAGTACTTTTACTTTTACTTGAGTAAATATTTCTAGAAGTACTTTTACTTTTACTTGAGTACAGTTTTTGGGTACTCTACCCACCTCTGCTCCTTCCAGGCTCCTTGCTTTGCCAGAACTAACCAAACTCCTTGCCTTGCTGGCCTCACTTAAGCTTCCTGCTTCATTGGCCCAGGAGCCTGTCAGAGAGCCCGCTTCAGTCCAGGAGCCCTCAGAGTCCACTGCAGAGCCTCCTGCCAGCCAGGAGGTCATCCCAGCTCTGCCCAAGCTTCTAGCCCTGCTTTCCCCTCCCTGGCCTCCTGCCCTGCCAGTCCTGCCCTGGCACCCTTGTCTACCTCTGTTTCCTGGCCCTCTTCTGCTACACAGGCCTGGCCCGCCATCCCTCCCGCTGATCTGCCTCCCTTTCCACCTCCCTCCTGAACTTTTGTGTGTTCTGGTGGAGCATCTGGTATCCGCTCCTTAGAGGGGTGGGGTTGGGTTTGGTATTATGGGTTGTAGTGTCAAGTGGTGGTGCCCTAGACTGGCCACTGGATGGCACTCTCCCCTTCCACTGTTTCATGTCATAAACACAGTTTCCGTAGTTCTTTGATCAGTCTTTTTTGTTACTGAATATAAGCTGTTTGTCATTAACCCATTAACTCATCACTATATATACACCATGCTCACTTGGACTTGTTGCTGCATTATTAAACTGGTTACGTTTTGCTTGTTTCATTGTTTCCTTGGAGGTTGCTTTTTGGATTACCTTGTGTTTTTTTGCCCTTGCCTTGTTTTTGGATCTTTGTGATGAGAAATAAATTTGCACTTGGATCTATTTTGTATTTGACATTCTGTGATAAATTTAAAGCAACAGCAAGCAACAATTTGATAAACATTCATTCAGTTATTCAAGTTCTCTCTACTAAAATTGGGGCTACTTGGGGAACAAACAGTCTTTGCAGGAGATTATCTATCATCTATGATTCAATTTCTTTAGCTAGCTGCTAGCTACTCTGAACTTGTGCTAATGTTATTATCTCCAGTAGTTCACATTAACACCCATTTAGCCCTTGTCATTAGACTTGTAAAGTCCCTAAATGCATATTTCCCCCATTTGATGACTGTCCCAGCTGACCCAAAACATGCTGTCCCACATACTCATATTTGATCATGTGGGATGACAAAAAATGTTTAGAAATGGATAAAACATATTTTCAACACTTTAATACACATTTTGTTGCTTGAATAGATCATAAACATAATTTGACAATAATTAGGAACATTGCCTTATTTATACCGATATATGTCCTTAACATTAAACTGGTCAGAGTCCTATATCATTGACCTGGCACAAATGGCACCCTAAACCCTCATGGTCTTTCTATGATCCCACACTTTCATGATGTAATGCTGCATTTACCGTCGGGCAGAAGTCTGCTGTGGAGCTTGCCCCACTGTCATCATACAAAGGATCATTGGAGTCTATCAGTTCTACCCTTTGAAATCCTTCATTCTGAAGGGCCCTTTGAAGTGGCTATTTTTGAGCACTTCGGTAACCACCCTTCGATATGGCGCCCATGATTGTTTTCACTCCGAAGTGCCCTTCGGAGGGTGATGTATCCCATTTGGAAAGCACCGGAAGTGTTCCATTTGGGACAGGGCCTTGATTGACAAGTGCCCTGCCCCTTTCTGTGAAGTCACCCCCATGAAGTCATGTGATTTCAGTCACATGACTTCCATGCTAAAATTATAGTAAAAGTCCTGTTGACTAAATTTTGTTTGCTTAGGTGTCCCAGATTACCCGAATTCACCCTACTATTGTTAGCTGGTAAATTCAAACTGTAGCAAAAAAGTGTGACTAGTCCACACATTTTAAAAGCTTGCAAATAATATGTAGACTTTTGCATCCTCTAAAACCTATCCAGAAAACTATTGAGGAGTGAGCTTGTGAATTTAGTCATGTTTCAAGCTTTTGTCCCATTCATCACTGTTAATTGCACACCTGGTATTGCACTCAGCTGTCTCCACTTTTATCATTTTTCACCTGTCCATATAAACCAACCTGTCTCATTCTGTTTCAAGGAGTCCTTGTTTTCCGTCACCCGGCTTTCTTGTGTTCCCTTGTGTTTTTCTTGTTTCTTGTTTGGACTGATTTTGTGGTTATGACCTCTTGCCTGTTTTTTGGATTTTGATTTGGATTGCCCCATTAAAATACTGCGATTGGATCTCTCGTTTCCTGTGTGCATACGTTACAGAAGGACTCCATCATGCCCAGATCCAACAGTGTGGGATTTTGTATCCGTTCCCCAGCCACCATAGAGGAGCGGATGGGGAGACTTTCGAACTTAACCACCCTTCGTCAAAAGGGGAGTGAGGTGGGTGGTTTGGCACAAATATTCTGGACCCTAGCGGTAGGAATGGGATACAATGATGAGGCACTTAAAGACCTTTTTAACGCTTGTCTGGATAACCCTGTGCCTGAGTGGGAGATGAAGGAGCTGGAGGTCCTGGATTTTTGCCACTGCACAAAATGGCCGCCACAAAATGACCCTCCAGAGTCGCGTCGAGTCAGGTCCCCGTTGACCCTCCAGAGTCGCGTCGAGTCAGGTCCCCGTTGACCCTCCAGAGTCGAGTCGAGTCAGGTCCCCGTTGACCCTCCAGAGTCGAGTCGAGTCAGGTCCCCGTTGACCCTCCAGAGTCTAGTCGAGTCAGGTCCCCGTTGACCCTCCAGAGTCGAGTCGAGTCGAGTCAGGTCCCCGTTGACCCTCCAGAGTCGAGTCGAGTCAGGTCCCCGTTGACCCTCCAGAGTCGAGTCGAGTCAGGTCCCCGTTGACCCTCCAGAGTCGAGTCGAGTCAGGTCCCCGTTGACCCTCCAGAGTCGAATCGAGTCAGGTCCCCGTTGACCCTCCAGAGTCGAATCGAGTCAGGTCCCCGTTGACCCTCCAGAGTCGAATCGAGTCAGGTCCCCGTTGACCCTCCAGAGTCGAGTCGAGTCAGGTCCCCGTTGACCCTCCAGAGTCAGGTCAAGTCAGGTCCCCGTTGACCCTCCAGAGTCAGGTCAAGTCACCATTAACACTCATGAGTCAAGCAAAACCACAGTTAGACCTCATGAGTCAAGTCAAGTCACCAATGATCTTCATGAGCAAAGGCAAGTCACCGTTGATCTTCATGAGCAAAGGCAAGTTTTTTTTTTTACTTCCTGTCTCTGTTTCCCTCTATGGACCTGGCCCTCCAACCCTCCCCCTTATCCCCCACCAGTCCACCTCCCTCCTGGTCTCTGTGCTCCTTGGTATGTTCTTGTTCGGTGGAGCATCTGGTAGCTGCTCCTTAGAGGGGGTGTAATGTCACAGTGTCTGGTCTGTGTTTCCCTGGGTGTCCACTAGTGGTCTCACTTCCCCATAGTCACCCCACTGCAGGCACTACATTTCCCACAGGCCTTTGTCCCATTCATCACTGTTAATTGCACACCTGGTATTGCACTCAGCTGTCTCCACTTTCATCGTTTTCACCTGTCCATATAAACCAGCCTGTCTCTATCTGTTTCAAGGAGTCCTTGTTTTCTGTCACCCGGCTTTCTCGTATTCCCTTGTGTTTTTCTTGTTTCTTGTTTGGACTGATTTTGTAGTTATGACCTCTTGCCTGTTTTTTGGATTTTGTTTTGGATTACCCCATTAAAATACTGCGATTGGATCTCTCGTTTCCTGTGTGCATTCGTTACATCTGGTAAGTTGTCTAGTCCACTTTGGTCTTTTGATTTGGTTGGTTACTTGGTGGTAAAAAAAAATTATATATCACTATAGGAAATGTCAAAGGAAGGATTATTTTCCATCAAATGAGAGAGAATTCAACACACTTGCGGGATACTGGGAAGTGGCATCTTACATACCCACAGTTCTTTAATTTGAGCACTTTGACCTGAGACAAACCCTGCGCTCTGTCACTTGCAAAATTACTTCCAATAATCCAGAAAATTGGTTAAGATAAATGTGCCCCCTAAAAGCACAAGTTTTCCTGCTTATGTACAGTAACAGAAATATTATATCAAATTTTAGGCTGTGACATGATTATGCAGTGCCATTTCCCACTAATCTTTGTTTGCTCTTTTTCCGTGTTATACATTCACTCTCACATGTATACAACCCGAATTCCGGAAAAGTTGGGACGTTTTTTAAATTTTAATAAAATGAAAACTAAAGGAATTTCAAATCACATGAGCCAATATTTTATTCACAATAGAACATAGATAACGTAGCAAATGTTTAAACTGAGAAATTTTACACTTTTATCCACTTAATTAGCTCATTTAAAATTTAATGCCTGCTACAGGTCTCAAAAAAGTTGGCACGGGGGCAACAAATGGCTAAAAATGCAAGCAGTTTTGAAAAGATTCAGCTGGGAGAACATCTAGTGATTAATTAAGTTAATTGATATCAGGTCTGTAACATGATTAGCTATAAAAGCTTTGTCTTAGAGAAGCAGAGTCTCTCAGAAGTAAAGATGGGCAGGGGCTCTCCAATCTGTGAAAGACTGCGTAAAAAAATTGTGGAAAACTTTAAAAACAATGTTCCCCAACGTCAAATTGCAAAGGCTTTGCAAATCTCATCATCTACAGTGCATAAAATCATCAAAAGATTCAGAGAAACTGGAGAAATCTCTGTGCGTAAGGGACAAGGCCGGAGACCTTTATTGGATGCCCGTGGTCTTCGGGCTCTCAGACGACACTGCATCACTCATCGGCATGATTGTGTCAATGACATTACTAAATGGGCCCAGGAATACTTTCAGAAACCACTGTTGGTAAACACAATCCGCCGTGCCATCAGCAGATGCCAACTAAAGCTCTATCATGCAAAAAGGAAGCCATATGTGAATATGGTCCAGAAGCGCAGTCGTGTCCTGTGGGCCAAGGCTCATTTAAAATGGACTATTTCAAAGTGGAATAGTGTTTTATGGTCAGACGAGTCCAAATTTGACATTCTTGTTTGAAATCACGGACGCCGTGTCCTCCAGGCTAAAGAGGAGGGAGACCTTCCAGCATGTTATCAGCGTTCAGTTCAAAAGCCAGCATCTCTGATGGTATGGGGGTGCATAAGTGCATACGGTATGGGCAGCTTGCATGTTTTGGAAGGCTCTGTGAATGCTGAAAGGTATATAAAGGTTTTAGAGCAACATATGCTTCCCTCCAAACAACATCTATTTCAGGGAAGGCCTTGTTTATTTCAGCAGGACAATGCAAAACCACATACTGCAGCTATAACAACAGCATGGCTTCGTCGTAGAAGAGTCCGGGTGCTAACCTGGCCTGCCTGCAGTCCAGATCTTTCACCTATAGAGAACATTTGGCGCATCATTAAACGAAAAATACGTCAAAGACGACCACGAACTCTTCAGCAGCTGGAAATCTATATAAGGCAAGAATGGGACCAAATTCCAACAGCAAAACTCCAGCAACTCATAGCCTCAATGCCCAGACGTCTTCAAACTGTTTTGAAAAGAAAAGGAGATGCTACACCATGGTAAACATGCCCCGTCCCAACTATTTTGAGACCTGTAGCAGAAATCAAAATTGAAATGAGCTCATTTTGTGCATAAAATTGTAAACTTTCTCAGTTTAAACATTTGCTATGTTATCTATGTTCTATTGTGAATAAAATATTGGCTCATGTGATTTGAAAGTCTTTTAGTTTTCATTTTATTAAAATTTAAAAAACGTCCCAACTTTTCCGGAATTCGGGTTGTATATGCTTTCCCCCTAGCTGTGACTCTCATCTTCATTTTGCCCTGTGCTGCAGTGATAGATGCTCCTCTCCAGTGTTGGGAAAGTTCACTTTCTACATGAACTAGTTCAAAGTTCAATTCACAAATTTTAAAATGAACTAGTTCAGTTCATAGTTCAAACTACAAAATTTTTAACTAAAGTTCACAGTTCCAAAAATGAACTAGTTCATAGTTCTTTTTTTCCATATGTTGCGGCGAGCTATTATTTTTCAAAATTATTGCCACAGCCCATAAAGAATCACAGACAGCAATTATTTTATCAGTTTTAACAATGAAGCTATGCGTCAGATTTCATCTTCATATCCAATTTTGAATCCTTATCCAACCAGGGTTTACATTAGCATTGAGGGGACAGCATTTCCCCATTGTTGCTTTGATGCATTGTCTCCCATTCTCACCGACCTTGTCATAAACATCATAAAATTCTTTTAAATGATCATACGCCTTCTTGCTACATGCTGCTGTCGTTTGCTGTTTTTTTTTTGATGACGCGTCACGCATGCGGCCTACGGCGGTGCGACACTGGTGGCTGGTGTTGCCAGATTGGGTGTTTTTCCGCTACATATTAAGACCCGTTTACGGTGTGTTTTAGCCGGGTTTTCGCCTGGAAGGCTCTATAGAAATCTGGCACCCTATTGAACGAAGTTAACCTGAGAGAGCGTGCCGTTCACAGACACCAGAATGAACTAGTTCACAGTAACGTTCATAAGGCATTAATACAGCACATTCAGTTCACGTTCGCCCAAAATATGAACGAGTTCATGAACTATCGTTCAATGAACGCGTTCAGGCACAACACTGCTCCTCTCATATTCATCTCTGTGTCAGTGTGTCATTTGTGGCAGCAATCCCTCATGGCTAAGGCTCTGGTGAGTGATTCAGATCAGAAAAGAGAACAAGAACATTCAATAATGTGAACATGCTTATTATGTATTTAAGCATTTTTTGAAAATGTTTTTAATTAAGTGTAACATACAGGTTTGTCCACTAGAGGTTGACATAGACCAGAAAGTAGACTATTTAATGCAACAACCTTTGTTAGAGGATTATTTTTGTTAATCTGTATTATCTAAATTATTCATGCAATGAGTTAGTGTTTCTTTCTTTCTTTTGTGGTTGTGTAGTCGTATAATTCTTCTCTCGAACATAAGCTATGAGTTATATACTTTATTAGATGTGATGCAGTTATGAAACCATTTCTGTCCCCTATGAAACCATTTCTGTTTTTTTTAAATAAACCAATCTAGTCTTAAAAGATAGATGAAATAGTTTGTAATAGTGTTTTTATTACGTTATCCTAATTTGCTGAGAAAAAAAGTGTTAAAATATTAAATTTAACAGAATATCAAGCCAAACTGACTTATTTAAACAAATGCATCATTAAGGTGTTTTCAATTTAAACCATAATTTTTGGACAAAATACAATTCCATAATAATGTTTCTATCATTATTCCAAAATATTGTGTATTGAATGATTTTGGACTGTTTTTGCTAATAAATGATGCGTGATCTGCAAATCACAATCTTCAAGATCTCTTCTGATTCAGATGAGAGAACTGATGAAAGCATTATGAATAGAGGACTTGTTTTTTTTAAAACATCTTAATGATAGATTTGTTTATTTAAAGCACAGCTTTTCACTTCACAAGGCATTAATTGATGGATTGAAATGTCATGTGGGTACTTGTGGAATATTTA
This sequence comes from Carassius carassius, assembly GCF_963082965.1. Classification (NCBI taxonomy): domain Eukaryota; kingdom Metazoa; phylum Chordata; class Actinopteri; order Cypriniformes; family Cyprinidae; genus Carassius; species Carassius carassius. Next base: position 12,881,204 of record NC_081794.1, read on the forward strand.
TGCCTTTATCAGCTGTTCTAATGGGATCTATTCACTATAATGTAGTGACAAATTTCTACAAATCTGTTATGAAAAACAAACTCCTCTATAATTTTGAATGTCTTGAGGGTGAGTCACAGTTTTCGTTTTGGGGTGAACTTCAAGATAGTGGCTATGTTTGTGCTACTAGTCATCCTCCTGGAAAAATCACATTTGCACTTTTCATAAAAACTAATTTTCATAAGAATCATATTTTGTCCTCAGTTTTTCACATGTACTAGTTTTCCAATAAAGGTTTCTGTTTATGAAGAAAATGAACAATGACAGGTCAGCACATCTCTCTTAAAACAGTGGAGTGACAGTTTGAAGTGTAATGTTAATATTATTGTATCAGATTTTATATAATCTGATATAAGAGAATATGTATTTATGTGTCATTGCCAATTATAATAAATGCCCATTTTCTCTTTTTGTGTGTCTTCAGATGGCAGATATGAATTATCTCTCCTTCACAGAAATCGAGCTGCATGTCAAAGATGCATCCGTCACCTTACAGGATAAAACAACTGAAGCCCAGCCAGAGACGGCACCCAAACCCTGATTGCCCGGTCTACATTAAAATCAATCCTTCATTGAATTCTTTTGTCACATTGTGTAATGATCAAGAACTCGACATGGGATCCATATGCAGGCTTTATTGCAGAAACACGTAGTTGTACAGGCAATGGTCAATACCAGCAATATCAGCAACGTAGGGAGAACAGAGAATCAAAATCCAGTAAACAAACAAGGGTCGGTAAGTAGGTAGCAAAGGTACATAGAGGAGATCAAACAGGGTTGGTAACAGGAAAACAAACAAGAATCGAGGATTAAGGCGTTTGGCGGTGCGTAAGTATTCCAGGTTCTTGTGATCTGTCAGTACAGTAAATGGGTGTGTAGCTCCCTCTAGCCAGTGCCTCCACTCCTCGAAGGCTGCCTTCATGGCAAGGAGTTCCCGGTCCCCGACACTGTAGTTGCGTTCCGCTGAGTTGAGCTTCCTTGAATAAAAGGCACAGGGATGAAGTTTAGCGGCGGGGTCTGGACGTTGGGACAGGATAGCGCCGATACCTGTGTTTGATGCATCAACCTCGACAATGAAGGGTAATGAGGGGTCAGGGTGACAGAGGATGGGCACGTTGCTGAATCATTGCTTCAGGGTCTGAAATGCTTTGTGAGTGGATTCTGACCATTGTAGTCGGTGAGTTCCTCTCTTGACCATTGAGGTTAGTGGAGTGACCACCGTACTGAAGTTCCTAATGAATCTCCTGTAGAAGTTAGCGAATCCTAGTAATCGCTGTAATTCCTTGAGGGTTGTGGGTTCAGGCCAGTTAAGAATGGCGTTGACCTTCTTCTTGTCCATGGCCACCCCTCCGGGACTGATTATGTACCCTAGGAATGTGGTGGAGGTTGTGTGGAATTCGCATTTCTCAGCCTTGGCATATAATTGGTATTTGATGAGGCGTTGAAGAACTGCTCAGACGTGTTGTACATGTTCAGGAAGTGTGTTGGAGTAGATCAGTATGTCATCAATATACACGATCACAGATATGTTCAGCATGTCTCTGAAGACCTCGTTAATAAATGACTGAAACACCGATGGACTATTAACCAGTCCGAACGGCATCACAAGATATTCATAGTGCCCTGTGGTGGTGGAGAAGGCGGTCTTCCATTCATCTCCCTCTCTAATGCGAATGAGATTGTATGCACACCTCAGATCCAGTTTGGTGTAGTACTGGGCAGTGCGAAGCTGTTAGAGGGCTGAAGGAACCAACGGAAGTGGGTAACTGAATTTCACAGTCATTTCGTTTAGTCCAAGATAATCAATGCAAGGACGAAGACCACCATCCTTCTTTTTCACGAAGAAGAACCCGGACGAAGCAGGGGACGGTCTGATGAAACCTTTCTGGAGTTCTTTTTTGATGTAATCCTTCATGGCTTCCGACTCAGGTTGAGACAATGGGAAGATGTGACCCTTTGGGGGAGAATGCCCTGGCAGAAAATCGATTGCACAGTCATATTTACGGTGAGGAGGTAAGGTGTTGGCTTGCTCCTGACTGAAAGCCTCCATAAGATCAGCATATTCCTCTGGAAGGTCGAGAATGGACTCTCGTGCTGGAGAGAGTGACACGGAACAGACAGGAATGGGTTTGACCAGAGAAAGACAGTTCTGTTGACAATGAGTGCTCCATTTCAAAACTTGGCCCTCTCTCCAGGAAATCTGTGGATTATGCAGACGTAACCAGGGTAATCCAAGAATCACGGGAGTGTGAGATGTGGGGAGAAACATAGAATTGAATCCTCTCCTTGTGAAGTAAACCAGCCGCCATCAAGATTTTGTGAGTGAGGTGAGTAATGGATCCAGAACCCAATGGTCGACTGTAATGATAAAAACTTCCTAATCATCGGGAAGAAGGAGACTGGAACCGGCGGACAATCAAACAAAGACTTTAATAATTCAAAATAAACACAAAACAGCGCACCAGCCCCTCACGGACGACTGATGCGCTCAAATAAAACCAGAACACAAACTAATGCCAAGGCCTGGTCCTCTCTCGTCCTTCACTGTCATCGCTCCAGTTTTATATCCCTCCATCTCCTCCATGGGCCTTGAGACCGGTGGGTCGAACAGGTGTAGCTCATCTCCAATCACTCCACCGGCCTCGCTCCCACGTCCCTCGGCCCCGCCCCACTCGTCATATACCCCCATCGCCCCTCGCAGGCCGGGGGGTACTCCTGAGACTGCGCTCTACTCCCCCCTCCCCTCCCTCCGGGGGGGATCTCTCACGGTGACCTGCGGGAAACTGGGGGTAGGACAGACGAGGCGAGAGAAACGGAGATGGAAGGAGGAGCGACAGAGACGAGAGAGGGGAGAGAGAAAATAAAAAATAAAAAATTCCGGTTCCCAGACGCACTGCTGCTCGGCCCTCCACCGGCTGGGCGATCTCCTCCGCGGTGCCTGGCGGTGGCACTGGACGGCCCTCAGTGGACGGCGCAACACTCCTCCACCGCCCGGTGGACGGCAACGGCTCCTCCGGTTTTGGGCAGCCGGCAGGAGTCCCCCGTTCCCCGTTGGGAACTGGCGGACAATCAAACAAAGACTTTAATAATTCAAAATAAACACAAAACATCGAATAATAAAACCAAAACATAAACTAATGCCCAGGACTGGTCCTCTCTCGTCCTTCACTGTTGTCGCTCCAGTTTTATATCCCTCCATCTCCTCCGTGGGCCTCGAGACCGGTGGGTCGAACAGGTGTAGCTCATCTCCAATCACTCCACAGGCCTCGCTCCCACGTCCCTCGGCCCCGCCCCACTCGTCACATCGACCATCTATTGACTCCACTGAGAGAAAGGTAGAGCATGGAATCAGCTGAATTTCATATCTCTTAGCGAACTCTTCAGAAATGAAGTTGCCAGCAGCCCCAGAATCAAGTAAAGCAGAGGTAATAACTTGTTTGTCGTTTATCCATCATTCAACGGGAATGCTTACACACTGGGTATCACAAATGGAAGTGAGAGGAGTACTCACCGAGCGTTGTGAGTAGAGCTGAAACAACGAATCGATTTAATCGATAAAAATCGATTATTAAAATAGTTGTCAACTAATTTAGTCATCGATTCGTTGCTAAATAACTTTTATTTGCCGTAAGCGGCTCATTTCGTGCATATTTCAAATCTGCGGTGACCAAAGTGTGGCAGTAATGAGTCACCGGAGGTTTTACTCAGCCAGTACAGCAGGAGAAGTAGCGAATAGCCAATAGCTGGCCTCGTTTTATGTCACGTGCTTCCCGAACAGCGTCTCTGCAGCATTTAGCGGGATGTGGGAGACTGGGAGTACTTTACTTTGAGCCTTCAAAAAAGAAGAGTAACCTGTAAACTCTGCACTACTGAGCTGTTTAAGGGGACGTTCACATATCGCATCTTTTGCACGCTCAAGTATGTTATTTCCAACACCGCACCGCATCGAGTTAAAAACATCTCAACTTTTCAGAATGCTGCAAGCGCATCGCGGGTCATGTGACAAGAACTAACCAATCAGCTTCATCCTTTCCCGTAACAACGTTAAAAGCTCAGTCAAGATGAAAGGAACAGCTGATCATAGTTGTATATGGATTTCCATTTTGAAATAAATTTAGTAGCAGAGCTACTGCAAGCGATTTTTTGAGCTGCAAATCCATTTATCATTTGCTGAAATTTCCGCGTCTTCAAGGAGAGAGCACGTCATGGTTGCTTATCAAAGGCAGACGCCTCAGGGGCGCTTCTGCCCGAGCGCTTTGGAAAGAAGGAGAAAGCGGCGCGCCTAGCGTTTTCCACGCGTTTTTAGGCACAATATGTGAACGGCCCCTAAGACTTTTATTTGTGCAGATTCTCCAGTACAATGTTGTTTGCAAATGTTTAGTCGTAAAAGCTGATAACATTGCTTTTTAACAGTTAACATTTAAAGCTTTACAAACATGTTCTGTGATCAGTTTGTAGTTTACCAGTTCAAAATTCAGTCGTGCAGCCTAATTATGACTGAATGAGAGAGGTAAATGTTTAAAGATATTTGAAATGCACTTTTTTTTTCTAAGTATTCACTGCTCTTTTTCACACAGCAGGTTTTTTGTGTGTGACTGTCCAATTTTTTTTTCTGGACAACCTTCTGATGGATTTTACTTTAAATTGTGAGTTCCATTCAGGTTTCATGCCACTGGCACTTTATTCGAAGGATTGTTTACAATTTCACAGCAAAAGCTATAAAGCTGTTTCCCAGTAAATAATAAAATACAATGCACTGCAATTTTATTCTGTTTTATCCTTATTCTTCGTGAAAATATTTTCTGAAAGATTCCTTAATAAGCTTCGTTCGGGATGTTAAACTACTTTAGGAGCTCTAAGGACTGCCATGGTGAAAACATTATTTTAAATCTCCTTGTGAAATTTGCTAGAGTATGGGTCAGTGTTCTGATTGCAGAAGAGTTCGAAAAAGGATTACTAACACAATAAAACAACTCCAGGTATATTTTTGATTAGGATATGACAGTGCAAAATGGTTAAAATCTCTTAAAAATCTATGCTGAAGGATAAAGACCATTTATTAATAATTTACTTGGGGGAAAAAATGGAAAAAACTAAAATATAAGTACATAAACCGATTAATCGTAAAAATAATCGACAGATTAATCGATTATCAAAATAATCGTTAGTTGCAGCCCTAGTTGTGAGGAGGTAGATGCCAAGTGGGGCAGTTGTTCCGTTGATGGCCAGGTAAGCCACAGTACATGCATAGTCTGTTATAGATGCGTCGATCTCTCTCCTTAACAGACAGATGGTAAGTGTTGATCTGCATGGGTTCAGTAGGTTATTAGATGGCAAGAAAACTGGATGGTCAGTGCGACGAGAACTGGTTCGTCGGGCACGTTGCAGATTGTTAATGGAAATGGTAAGTTCAATGAAGCTATTAAGATCTCTGCCCTCGTCTCTGCATGCTAGCTCAGCTTGAAGGTCATAATTCAGACCCTTGCGGAAAAGTACCTTTAACGCGTCGTTCACCCAGTTGGTTTGTGCCGCCAGAGTGCGAAATTGTAGGGCATAATCAGCCGCCGTCATTCTGCCTTGCGATTAACTCCAATAAGCGATCTCCAGCTCCCTTTCCCTCCTTAGGATGATTGAACACTGCTCTGAACTGTTGTAGGAAATCATGAAAGGCGATCTTACCAGTATCAGTAGTATACAGCGTTGGTTGCTGTTCCACAAACAATGAGCATTGTAATAGAAAGCCCTTACACATGGCGTCACCGTTGAATTTCTCCAGGAGAGCGAGACGGGGATTCACCTGGGGCGGCGTCCCTGCAGCGTGGGCAATGGCGGACGCTTCCGGCGTTGGTGTGGCCGCGGGGGCTGTATGGAGACTCTGAAAGGCTTTGACGAGTTCCTCGGTGATAGACGTCAGTTGATTCAGCTGAAACTGATTAGCAGCGATCTGACTGGCTTGGGCCGCCATGGTGGTATGCAGACCTTCATAAGCCGCTGGATCTCATGTTTGCGAAGTCTTCTGTAATGATCCAGAACTCGACATGGGATCCATATGCAGGCTTTATTGCAGAAACACGTAGTTGTACAGGCAATTGTCACGTACGGTGATACAAGAAGCACAGAAGAGATCCAAATGCAGGTAAAGGTTTATTGAGGGCAATCCAAAAGGCATAAACAGTCCAGGCAGGGTCAAAACCAGAAAATCCAAACACAGAAAAACAAAACAAGAACACACGGGAAGAGCAGACTCTGGGAGGTATCATTCATACGACAAGGACTCCGTGACACAGACTCAGACAGACCGGGTATAAATACAGTGAAGGATGATGAGGGAACTGGAGACAGGTGGGGAACAATCAATTTACTCAAACAAGGAGGAAGGTGACCAAACAAGGGAACAGGAAGTGATAAGGTGACGGACACCGTGGAAAAGGAGGACACCTAGTGGAAACCCAGGGAACACAACCCAGACACTGTGACAACAATGGTCAATACCAGCAATATCAGCAACATATGGAGAACAGAGAATCAAAATCCAGTAAACACGCAAGGGTCGTTAGGTAGGCAGCAAAGGTACGTAGAGGAGATCAAACAGGGTCGGTAACAGGAAAACAAACACGGGTAGTAACGCTCAGAAATGACAGACACAGCAAATCAAGACTTCACGTAGAACTGTTGTAATCGTCCAGCTTATATACATAGTCCTGATGAGTAGCACCTGTGATGGTGATCAGAGTCCAAGGACGGGGCTTGTGGGAAATGTAGTGTAGTCAGTGTAAATGAATGAGTGGATGCGTGTGTGTCAGTATTCAGGTGAGGGTGCCCTCTGATGGCCAGTAGAGGGAATCACGGGGTTCGTCTCCGTGACACATTGTCTATCTATTTACAACTAAAACTAAGAAAAAAGGCAGGTTTTGACTCAACGCCCTGTGAATCAATACAATACAAGAGCACTGAAAGCTTTTTGCTCATCTGATTCACTCTTCTCTTTCAGTGTGAACTCACTAATGCTTTCTCTGCTCTTTTTGTTTGTACTTGAGTGGGTTTCAAGGTTTACTTCACGAGGGTTCCATTTGTTAATGCAAACCTCCTTGAGATCGAAATGGATGTTGACACTGGTGATGAATCTTTAAAAGTATTAAAGTACACAAGGTTATAGCGATTGCATGCAGTTCAATAAGCGTGCCTTGGAATATTGGCCCAAATGTACAAACGCATGGCTATGCAGAACTATCATATTTCTTTGCGAGTGATTATGAGCGAGAGCTTCATAGAGCTCATTCTCCTGGAATGAATGAGTCTGACCTGTATTTTCCTGCTGTGATGATCAATGACATTTGCCATCTGCACTGTGAGGTACCAGGAAGACAAGAATTACAGCTCCACAAGGGACTGCAAAATACCTCTCTAGGTTAAAGGCTACAGATGAGCAATGCATCATACGTCTAGTAATAACTGTGCCCTTCAGCTCAAAAGTAGCTGAGGGATTATTCTTGCCCTTGGAAGTGTAGCAGGAGTCATGTATGTGGAAGGACTTGAATTATTTTCTCTACAAAAGTTAAGCAAATAATTTTTTCCATGGTTTTTTTTTTCACACAAGGAAACAGTCATCCAATTAGTAAAATGTGTAATAACTTATGCTACCTGTTCAAAAGTTGTGGTTTGTGTTCACCAAAGTTGTATTTATTTGATCAAAATACATTACAGTAATATTATGTAAAAAATATTTCAGTTTAAATGTAATTTATTCCTGTGATAGCAAATCTGTTTATACACACACACACACACACACACACACACACACACACACACACACACACACTACCAAGTATATATATATATATATATATATATATATATATATATATATATATATATAAATATATATAAATATATATATATATATATATATATATATAGCAGTGTTCAGTATCACATAATCCTTCAGAAATCATTTTAGTATGCTGATATCCTGTTCAAGAATCATTTATTATTATTATTATTATAATTATCATCAATATTTTTAATTTGATGAATATAAAGATCAAAGATAAGCATTTATCTGACATAAAAAGCTTTTGTGACATTATACATCATACCATTCAGAAGCTTGGAGTCAGTAAAACTTTTTTTTTTGTGGGGGTGTTGGGGTATGGAAACTAAGACTTTTATTTAGCAAGGATGCATTAAATTGATCAAAAGTGATAATGAAGACATTTACAATGTTACAAAAGATTTCTATTTCAGATGTTGTTCTTAGGAATTTTCTATTCATCAAAGAAACTTGAAAAAAGTTATACTCACTTGTTTTCAGTATAATAATAATAACAAATGTTTTTTTTACAGCAAATCAGAATATTAGAATGGATTCTAAAGGATCGCATGGATGAAGTAATGATTTTAAAAATAAATCTTTAAAACAGGAATAAACTGCATTTTAAAATATATATAGAAAGCAGGTATTTTGGATCAAAGCATGGTGAGAAAAAGATAATTAATTAAAAAACATAAAAAATCTTACTGTTCAAAAAATGTGGACTGGTAGTGTACAGACACACACACAAACATTAGAATTTTTTGATGATTAGAAATACTAAAAAGGACAGCATTTATTTGAAAAACTGTATAAATCTTTTGTTACATTATAAATGTCTTTAATGTTGCACTTTTGATAAATGTAATACCTCAATAAAACTCAATAAATTTTTTAAACCCTCACTGACCCCAACAGTTGAACTGTACTTTATATATTTGTATTGTTTATACTTTATTATTTTATTACACTCCTTTGAGATCACACTTTTAGGGTACAGTTTAGGGACCAATTCTCACTAGTTTCTTATTATTATGCAGATTAATAGGATATTGACTGATTATTAGTACTAACAAAGCATATTAATATGAATCCCTTATTATATAAGACCCCTTAATTCTATCCCAATACCTGAACATCTTACTTACTATTAATAATCATTTAAGCATTAGTAATAACCATAATCTTCCTTGTTCAGATTAACTCTGCTTTCTGGACTTCACACATCATTCAGTAATTCAATCTGATATCTACTTCACTCTAAAGCTTATAATGGTGATGTGTGACTGAAATGTATTTGGCAGAGCACGAGTAAACACAATTCTTTAAAGTGTTAATAATCTCAAGGATGTGAGCTGTGAGGAAGCTGGAGATTTTCTCCCCCTGAAGGTTCAGGTCACAGAGATGCAGCTGTTTTCTTTCTAGAACCCTAAAGACCTTCCCAAGTTTCCAAACTAAATACTGTATGTGCCACCAACTATGAGCTTTTTATCATCATTTCCACCTCTCTGAAGGTCGTTTTCTTTTTTAAAATAGTTTGTCCAGTCTTGGGAAATGTCCCTCTGTGACACAAGCTTTGGCTTGGGACTGATCTCATCCCCTTAAGACAGGCTAATGCCCTCAGAGCCACCTGTCCATCAGAGCAGTGTGATTACACGCTCTCCTTCCATTTTTTTGACCTCAACCACATTTATCTATATATTTATCTATACATTTATGTATATATTTATTTATATTCATATATTTATTTATTTATTTGTGTGAAGAAAACACACTAAACCACAAAGGAAAATATAGCAGTAGAAAAAAAAAGACTTCTAAGCAAACTTTATTTTTCATTGGCAATCACAGGTTAGCAGTGTCAAGCAGTCCCTGAATAATTGGCACGGTAAACAAAAAAGGCTTTTAAACAACACATTCCATAGCAAACAAAACAACACTGGATTACATATCTGAAAAATGCTTCATTTTTAAAAACAGGGTATAAAAATATGATAATATATTTCAAGAAACAGACCTTGCAACATAATTCACAGTTCATTAATTGTCTGCAAAATATTTGACAGTGTTAAAACATTCATAATCTTCAATGGGTAATTCAGTCAGTGTAAACGGAGATGGGCTTTAGATTCTGAAGAAAGATTATTTTTAATATTTTTAAATTAATATCGGTTTATACAAATCTATGACAGATTTTAAAAAGAAAGATGTTTGGTGCTTTAACCATATTATGAGCTCATTAATGTGATTTCCCTCACCAAAGTCTAAATTTATTTAGACTGTCTTACAACAAAAGATACAAAGGTGTTCCTCTTATATAATGTATGATCTTGTTCTTAAATAAAAACAGTTTGTAATGAAATATTAGCACGTTACATTAGACCACAGGGCAACAAAGAGGACACAGAAAGCCATGAGAACACTCTTTTTTAATCTAAAAACTTTTGCTGCGTTTACGCGATGTTGTGAATGATTGATAAACATTTTAAGATGAGAACACAGGATGTCCTACTTAGAGCTGTTCATGTCCTCGGATTTGGAATTATGAGTTTCTCTAGCAATGCTTAACACCAGATTATACACATCTGTGTAATCTGAGTAATCAATAGATGAAACCACAATAAAAAAAGATAATGAAAATGCCTTATTAATAATCGTATAGTTTATTCAGTGGGGTATTAGAAAGATATCCTGCTCTTACTCTGTGCTAGCAACATTAAAATAATTTTTATTTACCGATTATTCTTGCATTATTAAAAAAAATTAACATAATTATTAAGATGAAATATTATGAAATAACTGTTCAACTACTTTTTACTTCTAAAGCTGCTGCCATTTTTAGTGTTTCCATATGACGAGATAAAAAAAAAAGTTTACAAGTTGCAATTATGAGCTCTACGAGGACATGACTGCTTTTTATAAACCTCATAATTCTGGTAATTCCAACATGGCGTGAACACAGCTAACAAGATAAGCATACGCATGTGTGATTTTGTGTGCTCCAAAAAGGTGACATGACAATGCACCATGGAGTATAATGTAAATACACTGTAAATAATTGATAATCACTCAGTAATATGGTATTTATCAGAGTGTCAGAGTGTTTTGTAATGGCAATTTCCCTTAGCCACAAATGTCAAGTGAACATATCAACTGAAATGTTACATTTACCTACTTTTTGTAATCTATCCTAGAATATTTAAATATTTCATTGATATAGTTGATTTAAGTTGATTTTGCTAAACGATTTGCTACTTTTTGTTTAAGTGGTGAATCTTTTTTGAGGATAAAAAGGATTTAAAGGGACAGTTCACCCAAAAATTTAATTTACTCATCCTCAAGTCATCCAAGGTGTATATAACTTTCTTCTTTCAGACAAAAACTCTGATTGTATTCTAAAAGAAGAACTTCATATACACCTATGATGGCTTGAGGGGGACTAATCATTACGTAATTTAAAATTTTGGGTGAACTATCCCTTTAATATCATTCACTAATATCTGCAAACACCTTTAATTGTCAAATAGACGATCTTCACATAGCTCTAGTGGCCACTTTGAGGCTCCACCAAACACCTCAATGTTACTGTCAGTCCAAGCCACCACATTCCCAGGCGTGTAGGATGAGCAGTTTGACATGGCAATGATATCCGTGGAGCGCAGGACCCGATCCCAGATGTTAAAGTGGCTCAGTTCCCCCACAAAGGCCTGGGTTGCATCAAAGCGCCCCCCTACTACATCCTGTTGAGGCCATAAACGACAGGCCTCGTTAAGACAACAACAATAACCCCTTTTATTTTCTCTTAGAGGATGTGCTAACTAACTCTACGACATTGTTTACTGCCTGAGGTCATGTTTTATTTAAAGTGTAATGCTCATGAGTCAGTAACAATGTTGTGCAGGGATGGCATAAAATTACAGATACAGCGTGACTGTGCAGCAAAAACGGCTGTATCAGCTTTGCTTATGTTCTCACCTGCTCTTGGCCCAGGATGAGGACTCCTCCCTGCTTGATAGGATGCCAGGGGGCCAGATTTTCTCCTGATCCCAATCTTTGGCCATCCTGGTAGGCTTCCCAAAGCCCATCCCTGGTTGTCCAAGTGATGCAGATATGGTGCCACCTCCCATCGCTCAGTGATAGAGGTAGTTGTGTCACCTATTTGACAACAGTAGGTAGTACAATATTTAAAATATATATATTTTTTAGTATTTTCTTTATTTCTTGAAGCATGAAGTGAGATCTTAAGTTTCTTTTTTTTCCTACCAGAGATTATACTGCCAATATGTAATATCTCTGTTCTATATAAGGTATAGTTCAGCCAAAAAATATTCATCTTGTTATCATTTATCCATCCTCATGTCATTCTAAACCTGTAAAACTTTTATCTCTTCAGAAACACAAAAGAAAAAATTCTGAAGAATGATGGCTTCTATTTTGTGGAAACAACAACAATAATAAGAAAGTCATACAGGGATGGAATGATGACAGAATAAGATTTTTTTGGGGGGTGAACTATCCTTTTAACTCACTGTACAATGATTAGTTTCATTTACGCTCTCATATCTCATTTGCAGTCATGTTTTTTCAACTTTCCATGTTACATTTCCAGGTCACATGAACCCAGTGGTGTTAGGCGTCAATGACGTCAATCATTGCATCTATGATACTGCTGCTTTTTCTTTTTTGGAGTTTATCAGTATAAATCACTATACATTATATTTTTGTACTATATTTACAAATATATATTGCAAAAAAAAAATATGAAAGTCATTTCTATATGTTAATAAACAATAGTTTTCTTATACATTCATTTTAATATTATCTTTGTCAATGTAGAAGGTATAAGCTAAAAGATGATAATCTGCAATAATAGTCATAATAATCATCATCAGTGTCCTCATAAAACTGAATGCCAAAATTATCATTTCGTAATACACAGGTTTGTTACCTTGTCATTGATGAGCAGTTCTATAGGGTTATGGCCCCATTCGATCAGTACAATCTCATTTGCCTGGCCAGGCACTCCATAGGAAAATGGGGTTCCAATGCCGGGGCTCGAACCTGACTTGAGCCACATGCAGATAGTGAAGGCGTACATTTCTGGCAGGCTTTTCTTTACTTGTCCGAAAAGGTAATTTGTGCGAAGAGGAAGAGAGATCTTGAAATTCTCTGGTGATTTAAATCCAGCTCCTCCTAAAGTCAAAAAGGGTGATTTATTATTGTGCCATCTCTGGAAGAATGCAGAAATATGCCACAAAACAACCTGATTACCCCCTCGGCAGTCGGCACTGGAGGGTAATGAAGTTAAATCAAACATTAAGAAAAATAATGTGGACAGCTATGATCAAGTGTAGAGGAAACCAAGAGGTGAACTGTAACACTATCATGAAGCACATAGTGCTAAATTGTTACAAACATGGAAATCAAATGTACTTGGCAAAGAAGAATGAATAGAGAACAACAGTGTTTTGTCCAAACCTTTCTCCAGTTCAGAGATCCTGTTCATGAGAGAGTTGAGAGTACTGTCAGTGCGCTGGCGATGAGCGACGCTCTCATTATATAACTGGGACTTCTCTTCCTCAAGCTCATTGACCTTCTTGAGCAGTTGATTTTCCAAGTCCTCCAGTCTACGCTGCAGTAAATTTCTCAGCTCGTTAGGAAAGGAGGCACCAGAGATATTGGCTCGCATTTGCTGTTGCTTTGAAAGGTTAAACAACAGGAAAAAAAGGTTACTTTTTAAAGACTCCTATATGTTCCTGACAGAATTGTACCAATATATTATATATATATATATATATATATATATATATATATATATATATATATATATATATATATATATATATATATATATATATATATATATATATATTTTTTTTTTTTTTTTTTTTTTTTTGCCTTATAGGACCTATATATAGGACCTTATAGAAATATATATATATATATATAGAAATATATATATATATATAAATATATATATATATATATATATATATATAAATATATATATATATATATATATATATATATATATATATATATATATATATATATATATATATATAATTTTTTTTTTTTTTTTTTTTTTTTTTGCCTTGTAGGACCTACTCTATTCTGAGAAATACATAAATACATTTCTGTTAGGGACAAAATAAATTGCTAGGTCTCTAGGTTAAATGTTTTTTGAATGACACAGGTATAGTAAATATTTTTAAGAAATGCAATTGTTGATAATTAATAGAAATGGAATACCAATAAATGGAAACAAACTAAATGAATAAATACGGTCAGAAAAAGCCATTGTTTCCAAAAAAAGTAGCCCACTTCATGTAAAATAAATAAATAAATAAATAAATAATTTGTTAGAGTTAGCGTTTGCTCCATCATTTCACACATTCAGATTAACACCTGACATTTAAGTGGCACTGACACATTCCAGACATTTTGTCGCTTGGGGCATCGTAAGTAACTTTGGCATTTGTGGTTAAGGGATAGAGACGTACTGACTAATGAGATAATCCCTCTAGATCTTCAACGCCTCCACATAATTACCAAAATAGTCGGTGGCAGAGAAACTTCCGGCACGAATGTCATTTTAGTCATTTAATCTGCCTATTTATTCATGTAGAACATGACAAAACCTATGCAGCTCAAATAAAACATCTTACCTCTAGATTTTCCAGTCGATCTTTCAGACTCTGCATGGTTTTTCCAAGAACGTCAATGGTGTCATTTGGATCTTTAGGCACATCATCCATTGTGTCCTTATTCATTTTCCTAAATGTTTCAGAGTCAGACTCACATCGGGACAATTTTGACGTCAACTCTTTAATCGTTCCCAACTGAATGACAATTGTCTCCTTCTGTTGTAAGATGGTCTCGCGAAGTTGCATGACGGTGTTTCTCAGTTCCTCCTCTTGGACCGATGCGCTTTGAACAGGTAGAGACTGCACGGGGCAACTTGTATCCTTGTCAATGGGGACTGCGGTACACAGAAAGCGCTCACCTTTGTCATTCTGTCCATAGACAACTTTTACACACGTCAGTGCATAGATGGATATGAGTGCGGCGAGCAGATGAAGCATGTTGGAGCGATGTAATAAAGGCGCACGGAGAGGTTCAATGATATGTATGACAAAGTAATACTGTGTTGAATGGCAAAAATAATCTTAAACTACACATACCGAGTAAAACATTTGCATCCGTAGATATTAGTTATTATACCCTGCTCTTTAACACCTGACGCTGCGCTTCTCGCGCTAGTAGTGCTGCTTACAAGAGGAGCGTCACAGTCAACAAATGAACTTCAGTGATTGGTTGAATCTGATTGGATGTAGTATTAACGTCACTGGCCCTGAGAGTAGCTATAAAATAAAGTAAAGAAAAAAATCTAAATCCAACACGTATTTCAACACCTACTGCTTTGGGTCTTTGATTATGGGATTTTATTTATAGCAGACATTTTGTTTCATTGGCTGTATTCATTGAGATAACATCCTCATTTGCTTTAGCTAAATTAGATAAATTTTAAGACTTATTCTTAAACTGTACTTTTTTCAATGACAAAAAAAAAAGAAAGAAAGAAGTAATTGTTCTCCAATGGCATAGTCCATATGGTAACACTAATAATAATTGACATTCAAAAATTGTGTGTGTGAATTAACTGCAGTAATAAAATTGTTAGCATAATGATTACCATCCTCAAATAGCTTCCAGCCCCACTGGAAACTAAAAGCAATACATGTAACATAGGCTCTATACTACATAACAGACAGTTTGAGTATGTGTTTTTAATCATTTTCACATGTGAAGTACATTAGAAATAGGCTATAGTCTCAACAGTAGAAGTAAATTGGAAAGTAGTGTTACAAACCCCCCACAAATGCCTAAACATGAAATTTCTATTCACTTAAACATGTAGATTAAACGCTTGTGTGGATATTATATAAAAAATATGTTGCAAATTACAAATAAAATGTGACCTTTTTACTTCAAAATTAGCTTTTTGACTGTAAATATATATATATATATATATATATATATATATATATATTTTTTTTTTTTTTTTTTTTAGATACAACTTCTGTCTGATCAGGAGGGTTTATGATCGCACCCCTGCTCAGTTCTAATTGGTTAAAATGATTATAAACTCAACAACCTGTACTCTGGTGTGTGATTTCACCAAGTACAACATGTTCCTGGATCAACATCCTTGTTGATCCTGGAACAACACTCTAATCAACCAATCAGAATCGAGGGATAAGTTTTCAAGAAATGTCAGTTTTAGGCTTACAATCAGGGTTAGGTGCTTCTACACCCTTGTTATTCACCAATCAGTTCTCTCTGATTTTAGGAATAAATTATGGCTAGGGTTATGTTTAGGGGTAGGGATTGGGTTACGTCAATATTTTTGGACAGTAATGTTGATCCAGGATCAACTAATGATGTTGATCCAGGAACATGCTTTACTTGGCAAAATCACAGCGACCGGTGTACTCTATAGCTTACGTCTGTTCTGTAACTATGTTGACAAGATGAAGTTAAATGAGATTGAGATTAGTTTTACAGGTCACTGTGAGAGGTCACGTGTCATCTGCAGTAAAATGGTAATCAAAACAGCCTGTGTCGCATTTTTGTCTTAGTAAGCTTCACACTATTGTGAGCAGTGGAAAAAAATATTTTTTTGATATTTCAAGCAAGGTTGAAGTCAATGGTCATGTCCATTTTTAACTTTTAATTCAAAATGCTCTATAGCTTCAATTTTTTAAAGGAGGAGCAGAGGTTTAACAGGATCGTGACCAGAATGTGGCTATTCACCAGAGCCACTGCAGAGAAAACTGATGCCGGGAGCAGCATAAGCATATTGCTGAGCCTGGCAGAACTTTGACACCTCCCTGCTGCTGGTAAGAACATACTGTCAAAGGAATAACGCACAATTAATACTAGAATGTGTCTGGATACAAATGTTCATTACTTGACAAACACACTTAAATAAAAAAAGAAATGAAATTTGGCAGTTATGCAAGAAATTTACTGTAAAATATATTTCATATAACTGATACCAACCTATTAAAGTACTAAAATGACTAAATATGACAAAAAAGGACTAAAATACTAAAATCTGTTTTCAACCTTTGTAATACACTGACAACCACCAAAAAAATTACTGATGCATTATTAAAATTAAAAGTTGTGTCTGCTAATATTAATGGACCTGAGCTGACACAAACTAGCAGTGATTATTTGTGTTTTTATTAAATAATAATAACCAAACATTTTAAATATTGTACCAAATGTATTGCTCGCTGTTAGGTTAAAGGGCTACTCCACCCCAAAATGAAAATTTTGTCATTAATCACTTACCCCCATGTCGTTCCAAACCCGTAAAATCTCTGTTTGTCTTCGGAACACAATTTAAAGGGTTAGTTCACCCAAAAATGAAAATTATGTCATTAATGACTCACCCACATGTCGTTCCAAACCCGTGTGACATCAGAGGGTCAGCTAAAATTTGTTGAAGCATCGAAAATACATTTTGGTCCAAAAATAACAAAAACAACTACTTTATTCAGCATTGTCTTCTCTTCCGTGTCTGTTGTGAGCGCGTTCACAGCACTGCAGTGTAGTGATATCCGGTTTGTGAACGAATCATTCGATTTAACCGGATCTTCTTGAACCAGTTCACCAAATTGAACTGAATCGTTTTAAACGGTTCGCATCTCCAATAAGCATTAATCCACAAATGACTTAAGCTGTTAACTTTTTTTAAACATGGCTGACACTCCCTCTGAGTTAAAACAAACCAATATCCCGGAGTAATTCATGTAAAACAGTACACTGACTGAACTGCTGTGAAGAGAGAACTGAAGATGAACACTGAGCCGAGCCAGATAATGAACAATACATTGACTCGTTCTCGAGTCAAGACTGGTTGCATCTGGTTTTGCATCAACAGTAGTGATGGGAAGTTTGGTTCTTTTCCGCGAACCGGTTCTTTCGGACAGTTCGATTCAATAAACCGGTTGAAAAAAACGGTTCACCGGTTCTTTTGCGCTCGACGGAATAGCGTCATTGGCGATGATTGCCCTTCATTCAAGCCTTCGGTTTACCTGGGCTCATAACATTAGCATAGAATCAGTTCAGAATCAATCACCAAAAGAACCAGTTGGGTTCAGATCTGCTGTGTGTCAGTCTGCTTCAAGCTAAATCACGCATGCGCAGTATCATCAGCTCCTCGGTTCTTGAATCGGATGTGTCTGACAGAAACGGTTCTCGGTTCAGTGTACTGGTGATCTGAAAACCGATGCAACCGGTTCTTGACTCGAGAACGAGTCAATCTTTTGTTCATTATCAGTGTTCATCTTCAGTTCTCTCTTCACAGCAGTTCAGTCAGTGTACTGTTTGAGTAAATTAATTACTCCTGGATATTGGTTTATTTTAACTCAGAGGGAGTGTCAGCCATGTTTAAAAAAGTTAACAGCTTAAGTCATTTGAGGATTAATGCTTATTGGAGACGCGAACCGTTTCAAACAATTCAGTTCCATTTGGTGAACTGGTTCAAGAAGAACCGGTTAAATTGAATGATTCGTTCACGACCCGGACATCACTACACTGCAGTTTTGTGAATGCGCTCACAACTGACCCGGAAGAGAAGACAATGCTGAATAAACTTGTAATTTATGTTATTTTTGGACAAATATGTATTTTCGATGCTTCGACAAATTCTAACTGGCCCACTGATGTCACATGGACTACTTTGATAATGTTTTTATTACCTTTCCGGACATGGACAGTATACCGTACATAGATTTTCAATGGAGGGACAGAAAGCTCTCTGACTAAATCTAAAATATCTTAAACTGTGTTCCGAAGATGGACAGAGGTCTTACTGGTTTGGAACGACATGAGGGTGAGTCATTAATGACTTAATTTTCATTTTTGATTGAACTAACCCTTTAAGATATTTTGGATAAAAACCTGGAGGCTTGAGACTGTCCCATAGACTGCCAAGTAAATAACAGTGTCAAGGTCCATAAAAGGTGTGAAAAGTCATTGTCAGAATATTCCATCTGCCATCAGACATACAATATGTGTTATATGAAGACTTTTTGTAAGTGAAGAAAACAAAAATAATTACTTTATTGAATAATTCCTTTGTCAACGATCTCCTCTGTGTCACTCCATCACTGTGCTGTGTGTGCTCTTCTGTGTCCTCCACGCCACAAGGATGCACTGTTTCTACGTGTATTTAGCTTTGATTTGAAAGAAAACAGTGCATAACCAGATTGCATGTGTGATGGCAAACGGAATATATATATTTTTATTTTTATTTACCTTTTATGGACCTTGGCACTGTTACTTACTTGGCAGTCTATGGGACATTCTCAAGACTCCAGGTTTTCTTCCAAAATATCTTAAATTGTGTTCCGAAGAAGAACAGAGCTTTTACGGGTTTGGAACGACATGGAGGTACGCGATTAATGACAAAATTTTCATTTTAGGGTGGAGTATCCCTTTTATATTAGTTAATGCATTAAATACCATTAACTAATGGCACTTTATTGTAAAGTGCTACCAACGTAACATAAAAAATGAATGTAACTGATAATAAAAGCCTATGAAGAAACAAATTTATTTCAGTGAAAGACTGTCGAATGTGAAATGTCACAAGGAATACTGGATTTATTTTTTATTTATTTATTTTTTTACTGTAAATTACTTGCTCTTTTTGAATTCCAAAACCTGTACAGTATTTTATTTATTGTTAACCCATTAATGGATTTTTACTGCATTTTTACAGTCTTTTACAATTATAATTGTAGACCTTCTTAAGTGGCATATTATGTAAACAATATCAAAGCAAGTCAAAAAAAGAGAATTAGTTATTAATGTTGAGATCATCTGTGCATTTTCTAAAGGTGGTGTTAGGTATAATGGGCCAATAGGCATTGTTAGTCAAACGTTAATCAAACAGTATAAAGCATGACACTAGCAATGCCAAGTTCTATTTCCAGGAATTTATGAACTGATACAATGTATACTACCCTGAGATTTGTAATATATCCTTATTTTATCTCTTAAACTTAATTTTGTTAGATTTTCGACATAAAAATTCCTGGTCCTGGCTGCTGTACAGCTTTTCTTTGGATGACAAAAATAAATAAATAAATAAATAAAATGCTGATGACCAAATATTATGTTAAACACACTGACTGAGCACATACCATAATGCATAGAAAATAAACATGTCCTTCTTTGGGCTTTAGTGCAAGTTGCAACTGATTTTAAACTGAAGATATGTTGATTGCAGCTAGGGTATGACTTTTCTGACATGATGCACGACAACTGTGGCACGGATTACAGCAGTGTTAGACAGCACTGTGCGTTGCTACACGTGAGCTGCAAGAAAACCTGCACATCCCTGAACAGGCTTCACAGGTTATTCACTGAATGAACTCACAGAATGCATCAGAGCAGATACTAAATCAATCAATGACTCACTGCAAGTTCCATCATCATCATTTCTTTAATATATCCAAGGCTGCATACTGTGCCACCAAGAATACAATATATTTTGTCTTTATTTGTATATAACAATTGGCCTATGTGAGGCTTATTCACAGTCATGTCTTTGTTTAATGTTGTTTCATAACTAAAAAAGAACAAACTTATTTTCTTTTCTTTTTTCATATTTCAGGTTTTTGGTGGGTCCCAAGATTGTTTATACCTCACTAGGTGATTCATCAGTGAAAAGGTTTGGAAATCTTTGGAAAGTCTTACACATTTCAACTCATCAGGTCATTAGAGTGCACGTGAACTGAATTGGACTTATCAAATAAAACACACATCCAAAATATGCAGTGCTGAGAGCTGTCCACTGGATCAATGCTCTAGATGATTTATTCAAAAGTAGCCTGATATCACATGGATACACTGTACAAAAATACAACTGAAGATACAAATTTCAAAGAAGTGGCACATTAGTCCCTGCCCATGAATAGTTCACTTACATGACTAATAACTTCTTACAGAAGCATGTTTATGAGAGATGTAAAAGCCAGTGAATAAACAAAGCCTTAACACAAAAAATATCTAAATGAGCTGATGCACACTACAGAGAAAATGTTATCCAGATATTACACTATGAGCCTGAAACCTTAAGCTCATTAAACTGAAAGATGAGAGCTCTGTTTACAGCAGAAACACATTTGTGTTGTGAACCAGTGACCCTCTTTACAACAGAATTTGAGTCATCAGGTGTTCAGTGAACATCTCTGTGCCCCCACAGCCAAATATTCTTTAGATTTCATTTTTAATTCGAGTTTGAATTTATTTCTTTACATCAGTAAAGTACTGTAATGATGCATAGTCATTTTTAAAGTGAGTTTTTGTTTTTAATGCAAGTTTTATCTCTGAGTGAGTGATTAATCAATGCATGTTTCATTTTTAAAATATTTGTTTTGACCTCATCATTTTTAATTAAAATGTCTCAATGTTTTAAAAAAAAAAAACTGTTTCACTCAGATGTACGTCAATAAAGATCCATCACTACTTCTGTCTATCATAACTTTAATATTTAGTCTGGTGTAGAAAACAATCAGTCCTAGGTTCCATTTTTTCTAAACAGTGTGTAAGAATGGAAATGGACCCTATTGACAAACTATGATGACATTTTTACATTTTTTTTAAATATATATTTTAGCTTTAAATTAAATGCCACATTTTAACACTGTGCTTTGTGTTTTATTACTTCGCCATTTAATTACAGAAAGCTGGTTAACACTGGTGTGAGAGTGTTTCTTATACAACGGCTGAGGGAGTGACAACAAATTTGACACATTTCTTTTTTCTATCAAACCCCGAGAACCCCGGAAATGTAAAAAAAGTTTATTTGCATTAATTTATTGCATTACTTTACAGTTTTTTTTCTAATTCATGTAAAACAATCACATTAATCAGTTTGCATGATCAGTGGGAGACAGGGATCTGTTCCTTCTTTTATGCTCCCAGCCCAGCAGAGAGCCTCTTGAAATGATAATGTAACCTTTCACCATCTGGGCTGCTGAAGCTCCACCAGGATTACATCTGATACCACTCCTGTGATTGTACAAATGGAATGAATGTAGTATGAATGGAAGATGACATGAAACTTTAAAAAATAATAATTATAAAAATGTTTTACATTAATCATCTCAAATTATAAATCTCAACAGTCACTGTCATTACATGAGAAAATGTTAAACCAAGTGGCATTTATCAAAATGAAAGCATGATAGCACACCTTTCATACAAAATATTGTTTATTAATATAAAAACAAAACTATTCTGGTTGTCGAATATTACAGGAACATAGTTAATGTGTTATATTTCACCTGTATAGGGCATTTGTGTGAACTTGATTTCATAAATCCACTAAAAGATTTTTAAGAACAGTTGTCAAAATCAAAACAATCACAAACATGGCAAATTAAGATAGAAAAAAAAATTAAGACAGCTCTGAAATGTAGCATCTATCATGTGCTTGTAGATGCCAAACTGGTTTGATATTTCGTTTTTTCCTCCACGAAATTCTGATGTTTTCATGTGTTGTCCGTTTAGGATTAATACGCCTTGTTTCGTTTTTCTATCACCTACTTCTTACTAAAACTCCCCCAAGTGGTGACATATGTACTTACATGTTATTTGTAATTTTAAACATATTTATCCAGCATCTTTATTATTTTATTATTATTATCACAATGATTAGTGGATCAAATAAAAACCGCACATCACTGCAGCTGATGAAGCATTTAAAGCCGTTTTATGCAGTAGTGTACCACATAAACCTGATTCAACACAATCGTCTCGATAATACATTTTTATAAACAAATGTAGTATTTATAAATAGCGCTGAATCGATTATTAAAATAATATGTTGTATACTGGGGAGTGATAAAGTTACATTAAAGGCGTTATATACTAATCTAAATGAAAACTGGAAAGACCATCGTTTTCGATGGTCTTCGCACGCCTGGGTTCTCTTGGTATCCTTCCGCGTGGAAACTATATTGGTGTCTAAATTTGAAAATCACTTCTTAGAACACAGCTTGGGCACTCAATTCCACTTGAGAAAGTGTAGTACAAAAGCATAAAATTCCCACGTTACAGTTTACACTGTATGACAATTCACACAATTATCCACAAAACAACGGCGGATTAATTTCAAGGCTTCCACAAAATTTCATACGGTGTAGCGGAAGTTATCTTACAACTCGTTCCGGTCTCCTTGCTGGTAAGTTGTTGCTGTTTTTGGGAGTGATTTTGTAATTTATATGCAGAATGAGTGGAGAAGTTCATTATTAACTTTGTTTGAAAGACAACCGCCTTAAATATTTGCACTAATTGAGGTAAAAGGCGCTAAACCTGAGTTCTGCATGTGAATAATGGCACGGTGTGGGTTAGCAGCCGGCTAGTCAGTTACCAACAGTATTCTCTTTCTTCTGTGATTGGCCTGGTGTGCTGCTATCTTATGCAATACTATTATGAACACACGTAAATCCTTTCCAAGAAGCGAAAGTCTCTGTGTTAATGTCAGCTTTGTGATCAAGGGGTTGATTTAGGTTTTAACATTATCACTTTAGCTCGTGCGAATCATGGTCATGTCAGTGTGCGTGACTGCAGTAGGCGTGTTGTTGCAGTTTGGCGCGCCAACCGCTTCCCTAAACTAGAGGTCAGCTTATAAACTAGTCTGCATAAAACACCTTGTAAGTAATTGTGATGGATGCGATTTTGATTAATTTGCCATTATTTTTGTTGTGAGCAATTTGTATAAATGCAATGGCAAGTACGCAAAACGGATCGCTTTAAAATCAGCCTTACGGTAATGAACAGGAAAACGTCTGTGTTGCAAAATTCTTCAATTATAAACAAATTCAGGTCTATTTCCAAGTTCGGTTATAAAGCAGACAGTATAGTGTCATTATTATTTACCTTAAATTTCTCTATATATGTTTATAGTTTTCAGTCAGTTGTGACGTAGACAAGATGTTTACTTGCAAAGTCAAATGGCAATAATGTATCATTGTGTGTGTTTAGATGGTACTACTATGGATTTTGACCTTTAATATCATGTAAATACCATGTTATGTGAACATGGTAATGATTCAGTACCGCTGCATCTGTCAAAATACTATGTTAGTATCATCTGATAAGATACTGTAGCTGTTTGTGCAAGGCTGACACTAATATTG
Source organism: Carassius carassius (assembly GCF_963082965.1). Classification (NCBI taxonomy): domain Eukaryota; kingdom Metazoa; phylum Chordata; class Actinopteri; order Cypriniformes; family Cyprinidae; genus Carassius; species Carassius carassius. The sequence goes on from NC_081794.1 coordinate 12,905,282, forward strand.
ACATTGCCCGTATCGTTATTCTCCTACAGATGACATGAATTTCTTCTGAGACGAGTGCAGACATTAGTCTGCCCATATTCAGCGTAATCCTGTCTGTCCCGGCCGCCACCATGTCTTTCGTGCCCACCCCGAGCCCCACTGTGGTGGATCAGACCACTCTCATGAAGAAATACCTGCAGTTTGTGGCGGCACTCACTGACAACAACACACGTGAGTGTACTCCGTTCAACTAAAAAGTTGCAATGTTAGTTGAAATCATTGTCTCTGCTTACGACTGTGTTTCTCTTTCATTTAAACATCAGCGGATGAGACCAAACTGAAAATGATGCAGGAAGTCAGTGAGAATTTTGAGGTGAGCCCTTGTATTTTGTTTATAAAAAGCTTGAAATAAAAGAGTAAAAGAATAATTCCTTATTTTAATTCCTATTACTCATCGTCCACAGAATGTCACATCCTCACCCCAGTATTCTACTTTCTTGGAGCACATCATCCCTCGTTTCCTAACGTTTCTACAGGATGGAGAAGTGCAGTTCCTTCAAGAGAAACCAACGCAGGTGTGCTTTTTAGTGGAAATCATATTGCATATTGTCTTTATTGAGGCCTCATTCCTGACATTTAAGTAAACATGAGGTTTCTTTGACTCTTGTTTTAGCAATTAAGGAAACTTGTCCTGGAGATCATCCACCGAATCCCAACTAATGAACATCTGCGGACTCATGCCAAGAACATCCTTTCTGTCATGTTCCGCTTCCTTGAGGTCAGCTTTCTTTACCTGAATGCCAAGCTTATTCTAATTTAAAGAGCCTATAAAATAAATGCTGTCAAGCAATTTTGGACAAATATTTGTAGATAGCATGCAAGACGGACAGCAGAAACACAGTGATGAGAGCGATGTACTTTAGTCCAGGGAATGGTAGTCTGTGTGTGTGTGTGTGTGTGTGTGTGTGTGTGTATGAGAACTGTAAATTACCAAAGGACCTGGGCGTTGAAAGCTCAAAACTGATAAGATCTCAGTGTCCAAATGCTGATCTGTATGAATTCTGACTTGATTGTTTTGTCTTATGGAAAAAATAAGCAAAAATAGTAATATCATAGTCATATATTGGGAATAAATCACAACATTTCAAACTACATGAAAAAAATCCCAGTTCTCTTAAAAAAAAAAAATTAAATATAATTTATTTTACAAATGTAATGCATCACCTTGTGTGTGTGTGTGTGTGCTCGTGCATGTGTGTGTATGTTTTATATAAAAAATGGCTCTGATAAATTCTTGCCTCTGTGTTTCATCATTTAGATTGAAAGTGAGGAGAATGTGCTCATTTGTTTACGCATCATCATTGAATTGCACAAACAGTTTCGCCCCCCGGTCTCGCAAGAGGTAAGATACAGCCTTCGGGCACTCTGTGATGTTAACGAGCATTTGCATTTCCTGCGTTTCAGTAAAAGTTATTAAATAACATCTTCCTGCCAACTCTTACAGATTCATCATTTCTTGGACTTTGTGAAGCAAATTTACAAAGAACTGCCAAAAGTAGTGGTAAGGTCTTTTAACCAAAAAGGTTTTAAGTATGTTTGCGTTAAAGTATGTGTTTTCTGAACTTGTGTATCTGTCTGTCAGACGAGGTACTTTGAGAATCCTCAGGTTATTGCAGAAAACACAGTGCCTTCTCCAGAAATGGTGGGCATGATCACTTCAGTATTAGTGAAGACCGCACCAGAGCGTGAGGACAGCGAGACCCGAACGGTCAGTACAAACTCCAGCAGACCTGTACAAAATCCTCATTCGCTGAATAGTTTTGACAGACATGATCAGCAGAACACAATGATGAGAGCGATGTGCTTTAGTCCAGAGAATGGTACTGTGTGTAAGATTGTGTGTCTGCATGTGTGTTTGTGTGTGAGTGAACTGTAACGTACCAATAAGCCTGGACGCTGAAAGTAAAACTGATAAGATCTGAGTGTTCAAATGCTGATCTGTGTTTGTCTTGAACAAAGTCTGGCAGTATTCTAGTAGTAGTAGTAGTAACCTAATGTTATTATGGTGTAATTGTTTGATCATATTAACACATCTATGCAGTTACACCTGTATTGTGTGATCTGATCGGCTGATCAGCCGATTTACACCTGGTAGTAACACATCAGTGTGTAAATGTATATTGCTAAATTAATTTTCCAATTTATTCAATTGGATGGTTATTTTCTTTTTAAACATGCTGCTCATAAATAGCAAAACACTTTTTGTGCAGTGATTGACAGGCAAGTAAATGGTTTTTCATTGCCGTCTTGGATGCATCAAGATGGTTAGTTAAAGGGATAGTTCACCCAAAAATGTAAATTGGATGTTTATCTGATTACCCCCAGGGCATCCAAGATGTAGGTGACTTTGTTTCTTCAGTAGAACACAAACTGAGATATTTAACACAAACTGTTGCAGTCTCTCAGTCATATAATTGAAGTGGATGGAAATCACGGCTTTGAGAGTCAAAAAAACATACACAAAACCAAATTAAACTCTGCGGCTCGTGACGATACATTGATGTGTAAAGACACAAAACGATCAGTCTGTGCAAGAAACTGAATAGTATTTATATTGTTTTCTTACCTCTGATTTTTCACCGCAATATCCGAACTGTCCTGTGTGAGTCCTTCGCGTTCTCAACAGCCTCCGTATGACGCGTCTTTTTCTTGCATTACAGTGGATCGCAGACTTAAAAGTGCATTACCTCCACCTATCTCTCAAGTGGACCATTGACACTCATATTTGAGATTGTAGATAGGGTGTCAATAGTCCATTTGGGAGATAGGTGGCGCTAATGGACTTAAGTCTGCGATCCACCATAAAGCAAGAAGACGTATCAGGGCTGGCTGTTGAGAATGCACTCAGGACAGTTCGTACTAGGGCTGGGCGATATAAAAAAAAAAAAAGATATCTCGATATTGTCAACATTTTTACGATATTCGATATATATCTTGATATGTTTGCATTTGCATTTAAATAATAAAAAATAAAACATGATTTTCTTTTGCCCATTAAAAAAAAAAACTATTTAGATTAAACAGCTAATTTAAGCAGTTAAAAAATCTAGACCAAGAGATCACTGCTTTTTATTAAATGAATACATGTAGGCCTATATGTAACTGAAGCAGTGCAAATTAAGTAACAGTTACAGAAAGTGCATTCTTCTTTTTAGTGCATGCAATTCATAATTTAAACTATGCAACTGGGATAAGTATTTTATTTTAATTTTTTTAACAACTTTTTAAGCTAAGAACACAAGTCTGTCAACTGTCTTTGGTTTTAAGAGAAGCTCTGTGGCATGAAACTATGTTCCTACTGACACTAAAAACCCTCTTAGATGGGGAGCTAGTTGCTGAAGCACATAGCTATTTCTTATATATAAATATATATAAATGAATACCAAAGACTTTTGCATTCTCTCTGTCTATATTATGGAAACTGGTAAACATATCAGTGAAATTCCCCAATAGTAATTCCAAATGGCCATAGCCTATGTTTCTCTATTCAAACATCAGCGGTCGATTAAGTGCATTTATTTTGCGATCACAAATGCAAACAATACAGTTGAGATCTCACGACAGAACACAGACCGGCTGAACGACGCTTTCATTAGATCGCTCAATTCCAGCTTGTTAGTGTTTTCAGATTATCGGCGGCGGCTCTTCCGCAATGAGGAGTGAGCACGTGCGCATGGTTGCCAGATTGCTTAAAATAAGCAAACACCGGGAAGAAAATGTATCCTTGTAACAGTGGAGCTCTGATTCAGAGATTTAAACTCTTGTTATCTGGCAACCGCTATCATTAAAGCTCTCATAGTAGAGGGGCGTAGAGCAGTCAGCAGTTACAGGTTCCTTTTTTGGACATTCGGCGCGTTCTTTTGGGAAAGTATGCTTGAATTTGAAATATTCGATATTCCCGATATATTCAAATTGTACATCGTCGTCAAAATTATTCCGATATTATCGCTAATATTCGATATATCGCCCAGCCCTAGTTCGTACATTGCGGTGAAAATCCCAATATAAATACTGTACAGTTTCTTGCACAGACCGATCAGTTTGTGTCTTTACACATCAATGTATCATTATGAGCCGCAGGGTTTAATTTGGTTTTGTTTGTGCATGTTTTTTGACTCTCAAAGCCGTGATACCCATCCACTTCCATTATAAGACTGACAGACTGCAACGGTTTGAGTTAAAAATCTTGGTTTATGTTCTACTGAAGAAACAGTCACTTACATCTTGGATGATCTGGTGGTAAGCAGATAAACATCAAATTTTCATTTTTGGGTGAACATTCCTTTAATACTACAAAAACAGTTCTATATCATGCATTTGTGATCTCCACAATATGTGCAATCAGTCACATTTTGTTTTGAATCCTGATTACACATGTATATTGTGCTTACCACTTGTCATCAGATCAGCGACACAAATGTGTAAACAGGGTCTTTGTGGATTGTTTAGTTTGTGTAGAGTAATCCAACGCAAATAATATTTACTATATGTAGACACTAGAGGGCACCGAATTCCTGCTTATGATTTTTCTGCTTAAGAGGTGCTGGAATGCAGTTTCTTTTTTTCTTTCTTTTTTTAAATTCTCTTTACACAAAAAGCAAATCAGTATTAGTACTAAAAAATAAGATTTATGGTAACAACTGGTTCAGTCTCTCAGTGGCCTCATCCATCTCCTCTTTGTCCTCCAGCATACCATAATCCCCCGGGGATCGCTGTCACTCAAAGTGTTGGCAGAGCTGCCCATCATCGTAGTCCTCATGTATCAGGTGAGAGCCCATAAAAACACTCATTCAGTATTGACTTTATGCCAGCCACCCTCTTTTTGAAAGGACACGTCTCTCATTTAGACATTTGGTTTGTTTATAAAAGGTGCTGCCAATCATCTGAAATACATACTTCATAGCTAAATCCATTGTTTTTTCAAACCTGCCACTCTTATCAAAATGACTGCTGTGATTAGATGCTTTTGTCTCTGTTGTTATGAGCTTTAATTGTAAAGGAAATCGGTTTTGATGTTTTGAGACCGAAAATGACAGTCCACAGCTGTTAGGAAGCTACGATCAATCAAAGCACGGTTTTTAATTCACCTTCTCTGCATGTTATCATTATACATTTGGCCAGCAGGTGTACTTCTGTTTTCTGCTTAAAATGCAGGACCCACAAAAACCACAGATACTGCTTTCAGAAATATACATTGAAAATTTTCAACATGGTGTAGTGTCTTAAATCTTCAGGTTTTATGATTCGTTTTTAAAATGCTTTAATGCCGACTCGAAATTTCTATTTTGAATGCATGAATCTTATAAATGGTGTAACATTTTATGCAACAATGTTTCAAGCTCGAGTCTGCTTTCTGTCTTATCGCCCTTCTGTAATTTAATGCAGTAATTGCTTTTCCGTGTGCTTTTTCCTAGCTGTACAAACTGAACATACACAACGTTGTGTCGGAGTTTGTGCCTCTTATCATGAACACCATCATGCTGCAGGTGTCTCCGCAGGCTCGGTCAGTGACCTCTTGCGTCTTGAGCGTGTGGTGTTACATCACCACTAATGCACAGAAAAGGATTTCATAGGTGCAATTTAACACGTAGTGACATTGAAATTTTCCTGGTTTCTGTCCGTGACAGGCAACACAAGCTGTTCAACAAGGAGCTTTATGCAGATTTTATTGCCGCACAGATCAAGACCCTGTCATTCCTGGCTTACATTATCCGGATCTACCAGGTAGAAACGTAGCCAACCACCTGTTTATTCAACTTTTCGAAACTTGTTTTAATACTCGAGCAGTGACGATGTGAAACGTTTGTGTGTCAGGACTTGGTTGGGAAGTACTCCCAGCAGATGGTGAAGGGGATGTTGCAGCTGCTGACTAACTGCCCCCCTGAGACGGCTCACCTGCGGAAAGAGCTGCTGATCGCTGCCAAGCACATCCTCACCACAGATCTACGCAGCCGTGAGTCATCCACCGCCAAACACTTTGCAGATTGTTGGCAGATATTCCCAAATAAGATATGCAAAGCACTCGCTATTGTAGGAGCGCTCGCATCTGGTGTTAATTACACCGCTGAGCTTCATGGGGTACCGCTTTGATATGTAACGGCTGCGTTCTCTGAGCTTCACCTCTCAATCAATAGCATTTGAGAGAGGAATCTGATACACTCTTCTAAATCATTAATCCTGTAGAGAAGGTTAAATGAATCGATGAGAAACTCTGAGTGTTGAGATCTGGCATTGATGTATCTCATGGTTCATGGGCTCCTGAGCTGTTTCGGTGGGCTTCAGAGCCTGCGATGGCATCTGATGAAGTCTGTTTGTGTTGCAGAATTCATTCCATGCATGGACAAGCTTTTCGATGAGTCAATACTCATTGGCTCAGGATACACTGCGAGAGAGACGCTAAGGTAAGAATGCAGATTAACCCCCTCTAAACCAGTATTATTTTTGTGTGAAACTGCGAAAATTCGCAGGGCACACATTTAACCTCCAAAGCCTTGTTAGGCAGCGCTGCAAAAGGAATTGCAGATCCACTTAAAAGCCCCAATATACTTTAAACGAAATCGAAGTATGAACTGTTATGACGTAATAAAGTTTGTTTAAGCAATTTGAAACCGCTCACCAAAGCAAACTTTCTTGAGTTCGCTTTGGCTCCTGAACATCTTTGAGTTACCTTTGCGATAATGCAATTGTTGAATATGTTCTGGAACTCTACCCTCTTTGATGTGCACATTTCTTTTTATTTATGTATTTATTTTTCCCAGTTCGTTTCTCATTCAGCAGCAGTCAGGCAGGAGAAAAACATCACTAACAACATAAATACACTGTGTTGAAGAGCTGAGCTGCCGCAAGTATATCCGCACCTGTACGATTGCTCGCGTAGAGACTTTAAAGGTTCAGAGAAAGCATTTAATTCCTAGAAAGTAATTGCAAGGAAGCTTGGTGTCGATGACCTGGAGTTATGCAAAAAGCGACGTAGAGAAACATCAGATGCAATGTTTTCTAAAGCCATTAGAATAATGAAAGGAAAGAGTAAAGATATAAGGTAGCAAGTACCAAATACATGTGCTTCAAATAAATGTTAAACCATACTGCTGCTGCTGCTGTTGTTGTAAGTTTATTTTAAATGTTTGCAAAGTTAAGATTAGATGACATCTAAATGTAACAACAGAGAGTATGAGCAAACACAAATCCAATTTCCATTATCGTCCAATATAACTAAAAATAACCCAATAACACTTGGTAATCAATGGTGATACGGACACATCTTGAATTAGTTTGGATCATTTTACGGAATCTGCTTTTTTAAGTTAATATCCAAATTCCTCAACACATTTACATACACAAATACTGATCACATTTTGAATAAGTCAAAACTATAATGTAGCAAGACCAAATTCTATGTAACGGAAATGATTATTTCAGTGCGTAGCTGGGTCTGCAGGCTATGCAGTCTGTTAGTTCCCCTCACCTGCCGAGCCAGAGTCATTTGTTCTTATGTCTAATGTCTCATCCCATAGGTTAATTCTATGTAGTCTGTACAGGAAACCGAATTAATTAGTTTGAGTCATTTGATTATGATGTGACATCACGTGAAACAGCAATGAAGGCTCGTGAGATAAGCTAATCATTTCTGTTTCCTGTATTTAACCTATACAATGTTGCGCATTCACGGTCAACATAGAATGAATAAATTGTTCCGGGGGTGTGGCCTGCTGCTGACCCTGTGTCTTGCTGTTTTGTGGTATTTGTTTGTTTGTGGATCTAAGTTGTTATTTTTAAAATTAGTTTTTAATTTTGGTTTCTTAAATTGGGAGCAGTATGAATGTGTGCATGATCTGCATGGCCTTGGCGCTAGTTGGATTGGTGCTGGCGGGCGAAGCCTTTGAAGATCAACTGGTTTCTATGGTGTCGAGTCGGAATTATTCAAGAGACTTCTTGTTATCGTTACGATATGATAATCATTCCATCGATTTAAAGATTCCAACAAGTGGATGTTTTCGTAAAAGAAGGAGATCAAGAATTAAGAAGCGAGGCTCGAGAGGAGGAATTCGCAACAGATTGCGGAGGCGAGGAAGCCGTCACCCCCTTCCAGTGATCACGCTGTCTAACGTGAGATCTCTTAATAACAAGATGGATGAGGTCTTGCTTCGAGTTAAACAAGAGGAGGAATTTAGGAGCAGTAATCTCATCTGTTTTACGGAAACATGGTTAAATGAAGATCATAGTGTGGATATCGAGGGATTTACCACTATACAAGCCGACAGAGATAAGGTAAAATCACGGAAATCTGTTGGCGGGGGACTCTGCATGTATGTTGATAAGAACTGGTCATCACAGTATACTATAATTGAACAGACTTGTACCCCGGACTATGAAACTTTGGTTGTATCTTTTAGACCATTATATCTGCTGCAGGAATTTGGTCGAATAACCATATTCCTAGTATATGTACCAGAACAATTAGATGTACTGCAATTTGCATATAAATCGCAAAGAGGAACAGAGGACGCTACGCTCACTTTAGTCGATACAATTGCTAGCCATTTACAACAAGCAAAGGCTTATGTGCGTGTTCTTATTATAGATTACACCTCTGCCTTTAATACCATGCAGATACATTTACTCTTGGAATGTCTCCTGGTTCTAGGTGTGAATGGGGGAATAGTTCATTGGATAAAGAATTTTTTAACAAATCGACCACAGCGAGTTTGTGCTCGGGGGTTCAAATCAGATATTATATCCTTAAACGCGGGGGCACCCCAAGGATGCATCCTGTCACCCCTTTTATTTTCTGTTTATACAAGTGGTATAAGAGTGCAGCATGAGAATTACAAACTATATAAATATGCAGATGATATGGCACTTGTGGCACTTCTATGGAAAGACTGTGTACATCTTGAGTACGAGGAGCAGGTTTTGAAACTAGAAAAATGGTGTGAAGAAAGTTCTTTATTGATAAATGTAAGTAAAACAAAAGAGTTGATTTTAAGTCATCCAGAGCCTCTAACAGAAATAATGTTATGTGATCAAACTGTTGAAATTGTGAAGACTTTTAAGTATTTAGGAATCATGATAGACTAAATTGAACTTCTCTGATAATGTGGCTCTTATTTGTAAGAAAGCAAATCAAAGGCTATTCTTGCTAAGGAAACTGAAAGAATTTTGTGTGAGCAAAGCTGTGTTGCAAAGAGTTTATACAGGCTTAATTGAGAGTGTTTTAGGGTATAATATAACTGTGTGGTTCGGACGAGTTACTTCTGTGAATAAAGTTAAATTAGACAGAATTATAAGAGTAGCTGGGAAAATTATAGGATTAAAGCAAAAGTCAGTCGTTCATTTATACCAAATTGCTGTTCAGAGAAAAGCTTTGATTATAACGAGAGACACAACACACCCCTTGAATCATGTTTTTGAATTATTACCATCACGTCGTCATTATAGAACACCAAAAGCAATGAAAGCAATATATAAACAAACCTTCGTACCAAATGCAATAAGTCTTTTGAATAAGAGGTAGGAATGTAAATTTTAATTTTGTTATTGTGGATATGTGTATGGCTAGATGTATTCATTGGATGTTGTGTATTGTTAATTGTTTTGTGATTGTATGGCGAGACCAAAGATCAATTTTCAGCTTAGGCTGAACAATAAAGTACTACTAACTAACTACTAACTAACTAAATCATATTATTATAATAATATAATAAGAGTTATATTAAAGATTTATTCAAAAGAAATGAACCATGTCTATGTAAAAAGCAAGGTAAATGACTAGATTTTGGATTGGAGCCATGATAATAATAAATGTTCATTTTATTGTAATTTCTTCAATGTGGCTAGAGGCCACAATCCTTTTCCTCCCAAGTTTCTTTGGGGAAAGAAAAGTTAGATTTCATTAAGTGCAGCATATCAGAATTGATTGTTAATGGCGCGTGACTGAGCTGAGTTGCCCCACTGGGCAGAACAGATCCAGGTGCCCATCTTCATATGCCAGGCTGTCCTGGCATTGCCCACTGTCTGTCTCCCTGCCCCAGATGTCATATGCCTGCCAACGCCACCCCTCTTTCATCCACGGCTTCCATCAGCCTTCAGCAGGCAAATTTGGCAGGACTCAAAATCTGTCAAAGCCATTAGTGTCGTTTATTCTGAAACTTTGTCTGAAATCCCACAAGTATCGACCCAAGATAGTATTAGCCAAGTTAAGAGCTATTTGTTCTTAGAGGGTTGATTTCTGATCAATTTCAGGCTGGAGGTTCCACGGCACAGGAGTAGAGATATCTGTAACAAGTCAATAGAATTATAAAATTAAAATAAAATGTAGCTACACTGCTGTTTAAAAGTTTGGGGTCAGTAAGTTTTTATTGTTATTTTTTTAAACTAATACTTTTATTAAGTAAGGATGCATTAAATTGATAAAGTGTTAGTAAAGACATTGTTATAGAAGATTTCTATTTCAAAGAAATGTTCTTTTGAACTTTGTTGGTTACACTTTATTTTATTTAACATTGTCTTTGTTACAGTGTAATTATACATTTAAAAGCTGAGTAATATTAATTAACTACATGTACTTAACTATATGATTAGGATTAGGTTCTGCCTTTTGTTACTTGCATGTAATTATGCATAATAGTTATTATAATAGTAAGTACATGTAATTTGTAACAAGGACACCTTAAAATAAAGTGTTACCACTTTGTTCATAAAAATTATTCTGAAAGAATTTTCAGCTGTGATATGAAATGATCTTTTCTGGAGTAATGGCTGCTGAAAATGCAGATCTGCCGTCACAGGAATAAATTACATTTTTAAAATTTAAATGGAAAACGTATATTTTTTTATATTATTTTTTTAATAAGGGTTAAACACAGTCACTTGTGTCTCATGGAAACACACTGGCCAATAGTCAACATTGCCATGGTATCGAAATTGCTACTGAGAAGTTTTAGTTTTTCCACAACCCTAACAGAAGCTTAGATTCTGTATCTTGATGTTTCAGGCCCTTGGCATACAGCACGCTAGCAGACCTGGTGCACCATGTTAGACAGAACCTCCCATTGACGGACCTCTCTCTGGCTGTGCAACTGTTTGCTAAGAATATTGACGACGAGTCCTTACCCAGCAGCATCCAAACCATGTCCTGTAAACTGTTGCTTAACCTCGTAGACTGTATCCGATCAAAGAGCGAACAGGAGAATGGAAATGGAAGAGACATTCTCATGAGAATGCTGGAGGTGAGAGAGGCTGGCACATTAGCCTGTGTAAACTACACTGTGATTGTGATTACAATAGGATACAAGACTGACCACATGTAAATGCATTTTTAAAGCCCCAAAAATATGGATATGACTTTTCTATTCTCAGGTTTTTGTGTTGAAGTTCCACACCATTGCACGGTACCAGCTGGTATCTATCTTTAAGAAGTGCAAGCCCCAATCAGAGATGGGTGTGGTGGACACAGGGGTGTTACCAGGAGTCCCAGCCACCCCTACTGTAACTACACCCGCCTTACCTCCACCTGCACCCCCAACACCCGTCACCCCAGCACCACCTCCAGCCACATCTTTTGATCGACCTGGGGACAAGGAGGACAAACAGACCTTCCAGGTGTCCGACTGTCGCAGTCTGGTGAAGACTCTTGTATGTGGAGTGAAAACTATCACATGGGGCATCACTTCTTGTAAAGCTCCTGGAGGTGAGATGGATTAACTTTTACATGGCTTTAGATTGTGCAAAGTCATTAAATATCGGTTCTGTTTAACATTTTCTTTGTCTGGACTATTGAAGTTTGTGTAGTGTCTCAAAGTCATTGGAGGGCTAGTTCTGCTCAGCATTCCCATTTTAATATTCTCCCCTTGGTATTGATGTATTACAGAGGCACAGTTCATTCCCAACAAGCAACTCCAGCCCAAAGAAACACAGATCTACATCAAGCTGGTCAAATATGCCATGCAGGCTTTGGACATCTACCAGGTACGACCGTCCACTGATTAATGCACAACAAAAATCATTACACAAAATAGCTTAAAACTTTCTGGTAGAATAGCTGAGGTGTTTAAATCTGAATGTCACATTATGTTGAGAACATAATAAAGTTGGTTTATTCGAGCACTCTTGTAACCAAGAGCTGAAGTTTACATCTTATGACAAAGCCAACCCCCTTTTGGCTAGGTACAGATTGCCGGCAATGGGCAGACGTACATTCGTGTGGCTAACTGTCAGACGGTGCGAATGAAGGAGGAGAAGGAGGTTCTAGAGCACTTCGCGGGAGTCTTCACTATGATGAACCCTCTCACTTTTAAAGAGATCTTCCAGACCACTGTTCCATACATGGTGGAACGCATATCCAAAAACTATGCCCTACAGGTACTGGCAGTTTTTGTTCATAAAAGAAATGACTTGACATTTATTAAAAAAAAAAAAAAAAGATTGACTGTTGATATGACATGGCTGTTCAATCCTTTAACAGATTGTTGCAAATTCCTTCCTGGCCAACCTGAGCACCTCTGCACTGTTTGCCACCATTTTGGTGGAGTATCTGTTGGAGCGTCTGCCTGAAATGGGCTCCAATGTAGAGTTGTCAAACCTTTATCTCAAACTCTTCAAACTGGTCTTTGGTTCAGTGTCTCTCTTCGCTGCTGAAAATGAGCAGATGCTCAAGGTGAGTGTTGTGTCTTATGCACATGGTTTATGAAGCTTTTTTGTCTTTTAGTTGGCTAAGGTGATTATTTAGAGTATTGAGTAGGTAATTTGCAATTTTTTCAGAGTGATTGGATGGAGGGATTGCTCACACCCTCAAAGCTCTGATGACACTGTGCTGTCTAACGCCTCAGTGCCAGTAACTGTGCTGCATTAATTTTAATGCATTCTGTCAGCTCCTCTGATGAGAAATGACACTTGTGCCTCAGATTGACAGGAAAGACCAAACTGAAGGTCACTGTTGAAATAGTGGAGAGGAAGAGGTTTCTGTATCTCACTTCCCATCGATCCTGTTGCCCGCTGAAATAATCCTCTTATATTCAGTGTCACCGTTTTGAAATATTTTTTTTTTAATGGTTGCAGTTTACTTCTCACTGTAGTTTCACACACACATAAACTACCATTCAGAAGTTTAAAATTGATACTTTTTGCTTAAACTTATTTAGCAAGGATGCATTAAATTGATCAAAAGTGACAGTTAAAGACTTATTCATCAAAGAATCCTGAAAAACATTTTTATTATGGTATCCACAAAAAATTAAGCAGCACAAAAAATATTTGTTGAACACTAAATCAGCACATTAAAATGGTTTCTGAAGGATCTCATCACACTGGATTCTGATTTTTACAGTATTTTTGATCAAATAAATGTAGCCTTGGTTAGCATTAGAGACTTATTTCAAAAACATAAAAAAAACAATGCAATGACTATATAATAAATGTATTTCTTATAAAATTCTTAACATGTCTGAATATATGCCAATCAAGCAGCCTGGCTTAGTATAGTATTTGGCTTTTGCTCAATTATTCAGTTGTTCTTAAGTTACAGTGAAGAATTAAAGTTTGTATTTTTCTTCTCAAGGATGTATTGAATCTCTTTTTTTTAGCCTCACCTTCATAAAATAGTGAACAGTTCCATGGAGCTGGCTCAGTCTGCTAAGGAGCCCTATAACTACTTCCTGTTGCTGAGAGCCCTGTTCCGCTCAATAGGGGGAGGCAGCCATGACCTCTTGTACCAGGAGTTTCTGCCTTTGCTGCCTAATTTGCTGCAAGGTGAGTGAGATCATTAAAGAGTTAGTTTAGTGAACCAGCTCTTTAACTGTAGCAGTTCCCCAGAACAGTGGTTCTTAACTGGTGGGTCACAACACAAAGGGGCTTTAAGGTCACTTCTAAAAGCGTCATAGCGGAGGTAAATATAATCACAAATAGGGTCCAGCTAACCATTTGATCCATTGTGGGGGTAGCAAAATAAACGAGTATCAACTCTACTCATATTTTCTGTTGTTAATGCCATGTCTGTCACCTCTTTGAGTATTGATCCTTTGTGTCATCTCTTAGGTTTGAACATGCTGCAGAGCGGCCTCCATAAGCAGCACATGAAGGATCTGTTTGTGGAGCTGTGTCTCACTGTCCCTGTGCGGCTGAGCTCTCTTTTGCCCTACCTGCCCATGCTCATGGATCCACTGGTGTCTGCACTCAACGGTTCCCAGACTCTGGTCAGCCAGGGCCTGCGCACACTGGAGCTCTGTGTGGACAACCTACAGCCTGACTTCCTCTATGACCACATCCAGCCAGTCCGAGCTGAACTGATGCAGGTAAAAGCTCTGACCTTTAATTTTAGACCTGACTGAGGCCTGATGGATGATTCAAATGTTTTCCGTAATGCATTTATAAACAGGCGTTGTGGCGAACACTTCGTAACCCTGCAGAGACCATCTCCCATGTCGCTTACCGGGTACTGGGCAAGTTTGGAGGAAGTAACCGGAAAATGTTAAAGGAGTCGCAGAAGCTGCAGTATGTGGTGACAGAGGTTCAAGGCCCCAGCATCAAGGCAGAATTCACAGACTGCAAAGCCTCCGTTCAGCTTCCCATGGAAAAGGTAATGCTTAAATCATCCTCATACAAGCAGCATCTCATTGTGTTGTCAGTGCATGATACCTTTTAGGACTGCACAACATATTGGAATAAAACCAATACTGCAGTATAATCAAAAATATTCTCTGCAGGTTTATGTGTGTAAATTACATTACATTTGCTGCGTATAAGTGAACACAGTGCCATCCTTCACTCTGAGACCAGCATTTATTTGATTAAAAAAATGGAAGATGTCGAAGATGTTTGTCACATAAAAAATTCAGGCAGAAAGTTCAATTTAAAAGTTAAAAAACTTGAGAATAAAAGGTCATTTTTCATCCATTTTAAAAATTATTTTAGTTTTCTCTGCAGATGCTCAATCACCTCAACCTGTATTTTTTTCATATTGCTGTATACCTTGTCAGCTTTAAAGGAGTAGTTGTCATATACTCATTTTCATGTTCCAGACCAATAATAATTTTTTTTCTTCTGTGAAACACAACGACACATTTGAAGAATGTGCTGGCCATTTTTTTTTTCTAAATAATAGATATAGATAGTAATAGATAGTACTGTCAAGTTTTGATATGTCAATAAAAGCACCAGAAAAGGTCTGTACGAGTATTCCAAAACCATACAACTGATCAAAGTCCCAAGTGTGGCTTCAGAAGACTTGTCACCAGTTTTACTTCATTTTAAGGAAAAGCATAGATAGTATATTCTTCAGTATTTTGTACTTTGGGCTTCAAATGACATGTTTCAATTATTTATTTAATAGGATGTTGCTTACTCTATTTATATTTAATACTGTTTTTCTCAGTGCTGTTAGAGGTTGATTTGAGATGAATCTTGTGTTTTTTTTCTTTAAGGACTCTCAGAGAGCCATCAGAGTTTGTGTCATGCTTTTAAAAACACTACGGAAACACCGCTTTCTAGATTGCATGAGAGCTATCTCAATAAACCGTAATGAATCCACTTCCTTCAATATGTCAATTTGACCTCTATATGCGTGTATGAAGGGGGTGGGGAGGTTGAGGGGTTAGAAGAGGGGTTCTCTTCATGTAATGAATCCTTGTCAAAGTGTAGAGTGTGCAGAAAGACATCGTCTTCCCCAGGTAATTAAATAGATGATCAGGCTGTAAGCTGTGCTCATCTCTTCCCTCCTTCTCCACCCCCCCTCCTCTAATCAATCTCTCCCTGCTGTGCAGACGGGATTATTTACTCCAGCTAATGGCCCTTCCTGCTGCTCATCGCTGCTTGGGAAAACGCAAACTGTCATTTCTGTAATTGTGTTCACTCCACAAAGATGGATGCTACCGCCATTGCCCCATCACTGCTTAATTTCATTTGCATGCGCCCTGTGGTTGCCGCAGGCAGCAGCTGCTGTTTGCAGGCGCCCGGAGCCCAGTGATGTGTTTGGTTTGAGACCGACAACAACTCATTCTGTCCCCCATAGGACCGGCCTTCACTCTCAAAGCATGCACACTTGTTTCAGTATGTGTAGAAATTTCCAAGCACGGTTTGATTTGGACACCAGACGAACTGAACTGTCTTCTCATTTAATATGAAGCCGGTCTACGTTCCTTCTCTCCAGGAACCCAGACGGTTGTAAATGAGAGCTAATGCAGCGTAGTTCAAGAAAGTTCTCTGTGAATCTTCTCCTGTCAGAGCTGATGGTCTCTTGCTTGATTAATTTAGCCCATATTTGTCAGATTTACAAGCATCATGGTATTAAACGAAGTTGAAACATTCAGATGGTGTCAGAGGCCTTCATCAGGGGCTCCTAGATTAATTTTCAACATGAATCAATTTAGCATGAGAGAAGAGCTCCCAAGGAGTTTTAAAGAAAAACACATTTTTAGGGGCCAGGCCTCCACTGTAAAGGCCTTGAGCTTTTGAAAAATGACATAGTTTGTGTGGAGGGACCTCTTGGGAATAGAACATGTGTACAAGGTTATGTGACATTTATAATAATGTCTCAACAAGGCAGGAACAGCTCAGGACCCTGAGGAATTGTAAAACAGTGCTGTACTGCCAGGTACGACCCTCTTTTTCTCAGCCCGTGTGCCATTTATTTCACCTTTTCCAAGAGCACATAAGTATTAAGAGCCAGTTTTGGGTTTTCTCTCTTGAAATGACCTGCGTGGCTGTCAGTGGTCACGCTGTCTTCGGCGATAATTCATTCAGACAGCCCTTTCTGTGGCGAGCTGCCTTCTCTATCCTTGAATCTTACTAATTAGCTCATCTTCTCCCTCGACGTGTCTTGCCACTTTAGCTTGTCTCTTTATAATTTAAGGTTTAAGAGGCATCTAATCACTGCAGAATGTTTTAATGTATGATGGGTCTTTAAGTGTCATCACCGAAAATTTCAGTCAAGCGGAGGAGATTAGTGTCATATAAATGTGCAACATAACTTGAATAAAAATGATGTGTGAGGCATGCAATCATATGCAATTTTGTGATGAGGTTTTTATCACGTTAACCGATTTTTGGGTTGTTAATGTGAGGCATTAAGCTGTTTAATTTAATTTTTTTGTGTGTTCATTTGGTCAAGTAATGTTTAACGTTGTCCTCGTTATGTATCTAGGCTATAGAGACTGCACTGGATTGCCTGAAGAGTGCCAATACTGAGCCTTATTACAGACGACAGGCCTGGGAGGTGATCAAATGCTTCTTGGTTGCCATGACCAGCCTGGAGGACAACAAGCACGCCCTTTACCAGCTCCTCGCCCATCCAAAGTAAGACATCCACTTCATGTGTCATGCACTGGGACTTAAATGTAAATAGCTCAATATGAAACTGTACTTGTCCTATTAAGAATCTCAGGCCAATTGTTTAAATTCGGTGTGAAAGGCATAGCACTGACAGCTCAAGTTCTTGAGTAGGGATGCAACAATTACTTACATATTCGTAAAATCTATAATAATCTGAAAAATTATCAACAAATCTGATTATAGATCAGTGGCAATATATGCACATTGTACACAGAAAAGTCTGAAATACAGCAGAGGACAGTCTGAGTTGCAGTGGGAAAAGTTTTTGAAAGTGATCTAAAACAGGAAAATGTTGAAAACTACTTAGTTTTCCTGTTTTGTGATTTTATTTGTAAATTTTAAAGCAATTTTAGAATGTATCCTTTTTTGCACTTAATATAGTGTACTGCATAGCCTACATAGATGCATCCACAGTGTATTTTAAAAGACACTAAAACTTAATTTATACATATTAAAAATAAAAACATTTGGATTTTTAAAAATCATATTAATAGGGGAAGTAATTCACAGTTTATTTGTTTATCAAAATAACTATTAGTTGCAGCCCTGTTCCTGTGTGTTGTGAGGCTGAAACCTGCCTCTGCATTTTCACTGTTTTTGCTATGTTTGCAGCTCCTCTGTGCCTCATCCAGCCTGGCCGCTACTGTCTGCAGTGTTCAAAGGGCTAATTACTCAGAGCCGTTTCTACTGGCTAGGGTCACATAACAGAGTCATTGATCTCCACGCTGAGGCTAATTGACTGTACTTTATCTGTTTACCCCAAAAGCCAGTCATACGGGCCCCTTCCGAAATAACTGAGTGTCAGTTATATGGGAGGAGAGCTGCTGCCACTGTTAGATGTCTTGATTCATGACATCCTCTCTCCCTCTTTCAGTGTGGCACACTGCGCTGGTCATCATGAAAGGGGCCTTTTTCAGAAGGCGGAATGCCCTCTTAATATCACAAATGCCAGGCCGGATAATTGAGTTCCATTCCAAGTGGCGGCGTTATGAATTTGAATTGATCTGACCGCTCTCTTCGGCTCAGTCCTCTCCCTAAGCCAAGCCTTTTAAATAGCGATAATGAAATGGAGCGATCCATCACCACTGCTACCGGCTTTGGCATTATAGAACACAGGCTTGAGGAAGGATAAAACACTCACTCCATCACTGTGCTGCTATCAGCTGGGATAAATAACCAAACATGAGACAAAATGTCAGCCAGACACAAAGCCAGACTCCCATGGGGCTCAGCTGTCCAAACACAAAAAGCCTTTTATACATGGTAATCAAATCAAATCGCCTGATTGGGTTATTCAACCCCAGGCGCATGTAATGGAGCGAGTTTATGGATGCGATGCGAATTATGAGCTAAATCCCTTTGCTGGTTTTCAACAGCTTTACAGAGAAGTGGATCCCTAATGTGATCATCTCCCACCGGTACAAAGCCCAGGACACCCCGGCACGCAGGACGTTCGAGCAGGCCCTGACGGGGGCGTTCATGTCCGCGGTCATCAAGGATCTCAGGCCCAGCGCTCTGCCTTTTGTTGCAAGCTTGATCCGCCATTACACTATGGTGGCAGTGGCTCAGCAGTGTGGTGAGGAATCGTTCTGCCTTTTTGCTACTGTCATCTATATTGAAGTTCAGTCTTAACATAACTTAGTCTTCTCTTCCGGGCCTGTTGTGAGGGCGTTTACGATGTTGCTGACGTAAGATGCTGCTGACGTGTTTTCTGGTGTGCCCAATAACAAAGATAACACGTCAGCAGTGTCATACGTCAGCAGCGTCACTGCAGTGTTGTGAACGTGCTCACAACAGACCCGGAAGAGAAGACAATGAATGATAACTTTCTATTGGTAGCAGAGACATTTCTTAGCTTTTAGCACATCCTATTTTAAAATAATTTAATTCTTTCACTTTTGCTTAGCAACAACAATGTAAGCTTTTATTTTCTATCTGTGTGTGAGAAACATCCGAAGAGACCTCAGATCATCACATCACTCAATTTTCTGCCCTAGGTCCTTTCTTGCTGCCATGCTACCAGTCAGGCAGCCAGCCCAGCACGGCTATGTTTCACAGTGAAGAGAACGGCTCCAAAGGCATGGACCCCCTCGTGCTGATCGACGCCATCGCCATCTGCATGGCCTATGAGGAGAAGGAGCTGTGTAAGATTGGGGAAGTGGCACTTGCTGTCATCTTTGATGTCGCCAGCATTATCCTGGGCTCCAAGGAAAGGGTGAGGACTTCTCTTGAAATGTATCTTCCTATAAACCTTTTTCTTTAATAGCTCGATTCCACGAGAAAGGTCTTCTTCTGAAACTCAATCTGGTTCTTTGTTCAGGCGTGCCAGCTGCCATTGTTCTCATACATTGTGGAGCGGTTATGTGCATGCTGCTATGAGCAGGCCTGGTATGCTAAACTGGGTGGAGTGGTGTCCATTAAGTTCCTGATGGAGAGGCTTCCTCTGATCTGGGTGTTGCAAAACCAGCTGACTTTCCTCAAAGCTCTGCTCTTCGTCATGATGGACCTCACAGGAGAGGTACAAACATTTTGGAATGTCATTAGAAATCATTGATGTTTGGGTTCCCTGCATGAACTTCTGTATCCCATGATGGCTCTCACAGGTGTCTAATGGCGCAGTTGCAATGGCAAAGACCACGCTGGAACAGTTGTTGATACGCTGTGCCACTCCTCTTAAGGATGAGGAGAAGACTGAGGAGCTTCTGTCTGCCCAGGATAAATCTTTCCATCTGGTGACTCATGACCTGGTACGGGAGGTCACCTCGCCCAATTCCACTGTCCGCAAACAGGCCATGCACTCCTTACAGGTGCTGGCCCAAGTCACAGGCAAGAGCGTCACCATCATCATGGAGCCTCATAAAGAAGTGAGTGTGGTATTTTTGATGTGTTAATAAAGACAGTGGCAGGAGTTCTTTGCTGACCCCTTTCTTTTACCCTGCCAAAATTTTCCTGGACGCACTATTTAAAATTATACTTTTATATTTTTAAAAACATGTTATTGCTAGAAAAGTGATGTGTACTTTTTTATTAATTATATTTCATTTGTTTTATTTTCTAATGAAGAAAGCATTTACAACTAAAAATGATTTAAAATTAATATTACATTTATTTAAGTTTTCTTTGCTCTTAACTGATATTAAGGTATTTAAAGGGTTAGGTAGGTTAGATATTTCAATAATTTAAATTAAATATCAGTGTTTTAATTTGTTTTACATTTTACAGTTTTTCATATTTAAATAACTAGGTTTTGCAAGAATAAATATACCACTCCAATTTGACAAGCATTTTTTTTTTTGCCAATTATAATCTGTCAATTTAATATTATGTTGATTTAAATCAGCACAATTCATGGCCACAATATTTCACAGAAAACAATTGTTTACAACACACTTGTATTTTGTAAGTTTAGATAATGCTACACTGGCCAAGTGACCGTTCCATCAACTCTGTCGACTCTGTCTATTCAGAGGAAAGTTTAAAACTCTCCTTTTTTCCTCCAGGTGCTGCAGGACATGGTTCCTCCAAAGAAACACCTTCTGCGACATCAGCCCGCCAATGCTCAGATCGGCCTTATGGAGGGCAACACCTTCTGCACCACCCTACAGCCCCGCCTCTTCACCATGGACCTCAACGTGGTGGAGCACAAAGTCTTTTACACAGAGGTCAGTCTGAAACTTTCTGCTTTTAAGTGGGAAATCTGAAATCACAAATGTGTTGATGCTCTGTGTGCTTCCTCTCTGAGCTCCAGTATCTCTGATTTGTCACAGTTGCTGAACCTGTGTGAAGCTGAGGATGCTGCTTTGATGAAGCTGCCCTGTTATAAAAGCCTTCCTTCACTGGTGCCGCTGCGCATTGCTGCTCTCAGTATGTGCTACTTTTTTATTCATGCATATACAAGAAACTGTATATAGGCTCTCTTCTAAAACCTAGTGAGCTGCCTGGCTGATTTTTGCCTACACAGGCAGGCACCTTTCTTCTAAGGCAGCACGCTAACTGAAATGGATCCTGAGAAGCGATTGATTTGGAAGAATTTACATAGGCAGCAGCTCTGTATGTATACAATTAAACCTCCACACAAAGTTTGTTGTTAGCATGGTACTAAGGTAAAGTAGTCCTGGTTTAATTAGATTTAACTTCACCAAGGCTGCATTCGTTTGACTCAAATATACAGTAAAAACAGCAATCTTGAGAAATATTATTACAATATAAAATAACCATTTCTTATTTTAATACATTTAAAATAATTGTACCTGTGATGGCACAGCTGAATTTACAGCACTTTACTCCATATGATCTTTCAGAAATTATACCAATATGCTGATTTGGTGCTCAAGAAACATTCTTATTGATGGAAAAAGTTGTACTGGTTCATATTGTAATGGACATTGCATTTTCTGCAGAGGATATATTCAGTGCTGCCTTCAAGGTTTGATATTTCAGAATGCAAAAATATCATACTTTTCTGTTTGTAATGTGCCTGGGATGCCTTAACATGTTGACTACATAGGCAGCTCACTAGGTTTTAGAACAGTAACCTGTTGTTTGACACTTTCACATACTGATAAATGTCAATTTTTGGGGGGTCTGCCACATACCTGGTAGAATTACCAGGTTAAAATGTGTCTGTCTTTATAATTTCTCTGTTTAACCCTTCCGTGTGTGTCTGTTCAGACGCCCTGGCGGCCTGTAACTACCTTCCCCAGTCCCGAGAGAAGATCATTGCTGCCCTCTTCAAGGCCCTCAACTCCACTAACAGTGAGCTGCAGGAGGCCGGAGAGGCCTGCATGAGAAAGGTTAGCCCTCTTACTCCACAAGCCTCATTTCCTTTCTCCTATCTCTCAGTCTTTTCCGCGCACTCTTCCTCTGCCCTGCTGCCTCTAATGAGTCCTACCTGAAAAGATCAATACAGGATGGACTGAAACAAGCTGAGAGGAAAATTAATTTGGCCGTGATGCATCGTCTCATTGCGCAAGGCTGGAGTTGCCTTTCTTTTTGCACTGGGTTTAGAGTTTTTCTGCTCCTGTGAATTGACAGAACCGTAGCGAAAAACAGGGTTTTAAGATGCTGTTATCTTGTACTCTTCCTTGTAGGCCATGTAAAAGCAGCTGTCTCTATTAAGCTCTCATGGACTGTTTAATGGCTGTATATATGCTTTGAAGTCTGAGTGTGTATTCATGTTCAAATGTGTTTCTCAGTTCTTAGAGGGGGCTACTATCGAGGTGGATCAGATCCATACACACATGCGGCCCCTGCTGATGATGCTCGGAGACTATCGCAGTCTGACTCTCAATGTGGTCAACAGACTGACATCGGTCACTCGTCTCTTCCCCAACTCCTTCAATGACAAATTCTGTGACCAAATGATGGTAAGCACAAGTCAACATTGATAATAATATTTTTTTCTTAAACACCAAATCAGATTATTAGAATGATTCATGAAGAATCATGCAAACACAGAAGACTGGATTAATGGCTGCTATGTATTTAAGTTAAAGAATATTAAATATAAAAAAATAAATAATAATAATAATATTTTTTTATGTATACACTACCAGTCAAATGTTATTGAACAATACACTTTTAAATTTTTTTTTTTAAAGAAGTCTCTTCTGCTCCCCAAGTCTTCATTTATTTGTAAATATATTACAATTTTGAAATATGTTTTACTATTCAAAATAACTTTTCTATTTGATTAGGTTTTAAAATGTAATTTATTCCTGTGATTTCAAAGCTGAATTTTTATTATCATTACTCCAGTCACATTATCCTTCAGAAATCATTCTAATATTTTGATTTGCCGCTCAAAAACATTTTTTTTATTATGTTGAATACAGCTGAGTAGAATTTTCAGGTTTTTTGATGAATAGAAAGTTCAGAAGAACAGCATCTATCTGAAATGGAAATCTTTTGTAACATTGTAAATATCTTTATCACACAATTTAAAGCATCCTTGCTAAATAGAAGTATTCATTTCTATGACCCCCCCCCACTTTAAAAAAAATTATATATATAATATATACCAAGACATAAATTCTGTGACCAAGAGCACAGACTCAATGTTTCTTCTGCTTTTGCAGCAACATCTGCGTAAATGGATGGAGGTGGTGGTGATCACGCATAAAGGAGGCCAGCGTAGTGATGGCAGTGTGAGTATAAGCTTGTTTTAATATCTCTGTTGAATTATTTGTTGTACTTCACAAGGGCCGCAGCCACGTTATATATCAATGTGCAGAAGGATTGTCTAGATACAGAGAGCTGAGATGAGCTCTCTGGACTGGACTCCCTCCTCCAGCCCAGATCGCCCCACTCAGACTCTGTGAGTGGCCAAATTACAATCAATGATTAATTAGGCGCCATCCACCCCCAGGCCGCCTAAGTAAGGAGCCTCAGAGTTCTGGATCCTCGTTATCTTGTTGGACAGATAACCTTGTAGAGTAAGAAAAGGTGATAAGTGGAGAAAGCCTTTCTGTTTCCATGCTTCAAAACGAGCTGCCATTCTTTATGTCTTGTTCACACCCTGCCTTGCTCTAAAATGTATTATAATTACATGCAAATTGGCCCTCTGTTCCTGCAGTTCTTAATATTCTTACAACAATGGCAGAATGACCGGCCATACATGACAATGAGTCGGGGTCAGTCGGGTTCAGGGTTGGAAGGGTGGGGGGCATTCAGAATGCTAGTTCCAGAAGATTAGTTTAGCCGTACAGAGAAAAAGAAGGTCAGTTCAGGGAGAGCGTACAGATTTATCCTTCATGAGAGCATATACTCAGATAAGCCTATGCTGGGGTGCTGCTTCTGTACTGGGTTTGTTCTTCAGTGCTTGAATTTCAATGTTTTCTCAGTATAAAAATATCTTGACAGTGTCCCAAATATAGTGCGAAAGATGCAGTCAGCGATTATGAAGACTTTGTTTTCTGTGCCACTCTGTACAAAGGGATTATTTATAAATTAAAAAAAAAAAAAGTATATTTATCACAAAAATGAGTCATGTTCATGTTTTACCCTTGGAAAAACAAATCTTACAAATATATGCTTTTAGGACTAGTAAAATGTTGGATTTGTGACATGTGACATTTGATGTAATGTTAATTTATTTATTAAAATTAATGCAAGTTTTGATGTAGTAAAGGATGCACCGTTATTGACACTGGCATCGTTTTTGGGCCAATATTGAACTAATCTCATTAAAATGCTCTGATAAAAAAAAAAACAAGTCAAATCTGTTGAATTGTTCTGAAAATCTCCATGCAAAACATTTGATCCTAATAGTAGATTAGACTTTATGCAAAATATTTTTATATACAATACAAAGCATGTGCATATGTATGTTATATATAAAATATTGCAAGTATTTAGGATACCTTTGAACATTATTAAATTGTGTGCATTACTTGTTTGTCAAGTAAAATATTTATGTTTAAAATATTGCATTTAAAAGTTTAGTAACAATCATCGGTTTTGCAGTTATGCATCATTTAACGCTATGGACCTAACACCCATAGTTTTGTATGCCTTTCATGCTAATTAATCAGTACTGTGTATTCCCACACACGATTTCTCTCACCTTCAGTTTGCATGCTGAAAATCAATGGATCTTTGGATAGAGTCCAGCTGAAATACTGCTCATTTCAATTAAAAAATTTTTTTTGGGACTTTGCAGCAAGTGTGCAACCTAGAAGAAGGATTGCTTTGCACAGAATCACACACGCACACACACAACCTTTCCCATTAGCCCATCTCCTCAATCCATACAGCACTCATTACCCACACTGCTTTGCTGATTGTTTGTTGTCTCCTGTTCTGGCGCAGCCTGCCATGGAGGGTGTAGAGGTGAGATGGCGGCTTGCTGTGGGGTCTTCACTGGCTCCGCTCTCATTGTGCTCGTGGTTACTCTGTGCTAGTGGAGTCTTTGTATCCGTATCTCTGTATCTGTGGTGTTGTGTTTGACCTCTACGTTACACATTTCTGAGGTGGTCCCTATCAATCCTGCAACTGAGTGATGTCCCGCGGATCTATGATGTTTTCAGGAACCAACCTCCCACTTTGACTTTCCCACAGATGTTCCTCAAATTGTCACTGTTGATTATGTATTACAGGAGGTACACTTTTCCAATGCTGGTTATCACTAACAGTCACTGTGATGCATTCCTTCATGCCCTTTTTCAGGAAATGACGATCTGTTCAGCCATTATAAACCTCTTCCACCTGATACCAGCTGCTCCACAGACACTGGTGAAACCTCTGCTGGAAGTGGTCATGAAAACAGAGAGGGCGATGCTCATAGAGGTACAAGATTGGCATGCAAAATTACATATAGGTCTATAATGAAATGGAATATAAATACCTATAAGTATTTATTTCAGCCTGCATTGAAATCAAGATAATTAGACTAAAGTGTCAGATTTTTAAATCACTGAATAGATGTTTTATATCTATCTATCTATCTATCTATATATATATATATATATATATATATATATATATATATATATATATATATATATATATATATATATATATATATATATATATATATATATATATATATATATACACACATACATAAGCTACTGTACTGTTAAAAAGTTTGGGATCAGTATGTATTTTTTTAATTCAAAGAAATTCATACTTTTGTTCAGCAAAGATGCATTAAATGATCAAAAAGTCAAATTTTTACCAAAACAAAAATCACCATTTCTACAGAAATATTAAGCAGAGCAAGTGTTTTCAACATTGTCGAAAATAAAAATTGTTTCTTGAGAACTAAATCAGCAAATTAGAATGATTTCTGAAGGAGCATGTGAAAATGAAGACTTGAGTTATGGCTGGTAAACATTTGACTGCACAGGAATCAGTTACATTTTAAAAATGTATTAAAAGCATTAAATATTAAATAATTTTTACAATACAAATATTGTGGTTTTAAACAATTTGCATGTTACTCCACAGGCCGGCAGTCCCTTTAGAGAGCCACTGATCAAGTTCCTGACGCGTCATCCATCTCAAACAGTGGAGCTTTTCATGATGGAGGCCACTCTTAATGACCCACAGTGGAGCCGCATGTTCATGGTTTGTTAGTTTTTTTCTTTCTTCTCCATACCTCACACTGTATCGTGTGTCTTTGTTTAAAAATTCCTTGCCATTTTATTTTATGAATGTTGCTTTTTTTCTTCAACCTTTATCGTTTTTCTCATTTGCAGAGTTTCCTTAAGCACAAAGATGCCAAGCCACTTCGAGATGTCTTGGCTTCTAACCCAAATCGATTTGTCCCTCTGCTGGTTCCAGCTGGGTCTGCACCAACTGTGAGGCCTGGGTCTCCTTCCACCAGCACTGCCCGCCTTGACCTGCAGTTCCAGTCCATCAAGGTGGGCCAAACACTTTCTGAACTGAACCATTTACTCTTAGATTTTTTTTGTAATGTGCTTGTTTGTAGAGCCTGAATATTAATGAGCATTAATAAACTCCCTCAGATCATAAGCATCATTGTGAAAAATGATGAAAGCTGGTTGGCGGGTCAGCACTCTTTAGTGAGTCAGCTCAGGCGCGTGTGGGTCAGCGAGGCTTTCCAGGAACGCCATCGCAAAGACAACATGGCTGCAACCAACTGGAAAGAGCCCAAACTACTAGCATACTGTCTGCTTAGCTACTGCAAGTAAGTGTTTTCTGTTTACACGTTATGTTAAGTGTTTCGGGCGTGAGGTACTTTGTGTTGTACTTTGCCATGATGTTAGAGTGACCATATTTCCTCTTTTTCCCAGACATGTCCTCTTTTTGGACATAAAAAAATTTGTCTGGCCGGGATTTCTGAATCGCACAAAATGTCGGGAATTCGTCTTTTACTTTCTAAAGTTGCCAGTGCTTTTTTGTATTAGAGCGCTGCGAGTGACTTTTTTCTTAATCCCGCTCCCACTGAATGTCTGACCATAATTGCCCGCTCCCGTGATTTTTTTTTTTTTGTGTCCAATCCCGCCCGCTCCCTGCAAACATGCTAATATTGCATAATTTTTGCACATCATGGAGCCGCTATCAACACGCAAAGTGTTTAAATCTCTTTTGAACCAGCCATCTCTATCTCCAGTGTTGGGGAAAGTAACTTTTAAAAGTAATGCATTACAAAATTGCGTTACTTCCTAAAAAAGTAACTAATCATGTTACTTTTTATTAAAAGTAATTCATTATTACTTTTGTGTTACTTTTTAAATCTCAGCTGGGCTTGTTTGTTTGCTTTTAATTAGGGGTGTAACGATACGCAAAAATCACGGTTCGGTACGTACCTCGGTTTTAAAGTCACGGTTCGGTTCATTATCGGTACAGTAAGGGAAAGAAATTCAAACATTAAACTGCAGGTTGTTTATTACTTTAAACTTTTTTTTAACAATTTGTTTGTCTTTTTTTTTTTAAACACTTTATATAATAAAATATATATATAATAAAAAATGAATAAGAAATAAAATAATGCTGCAAAGTTCTCCACTAAATAAAATACTCTGTCTCAAACCAATATCACATAATAAAGCATAATGAAAAATATAAATAAATAACTATGATTACAGTGCAGCATTACCAATCCCAGCTTGTAGGCCTGCTCATATTTAAAAATATATATATAACTTTTCCAGTGTAAAGTGCAGCAACAACAGTTTCAGTTTTTAGACCTGCTCAGATTTCGTTATACTGTTGGCCCGATCGGAATTAAGAGCAAAGGTCTGTTTAAATGCAGACGGGAGCTGCGTTTGAATTACGGTCGTTTTTTTCCTAGTTGTAGTGATGTTAACACTCACGTGATGCCTTTTGAAAACTTTAGAATCAGCTGCAGGGCGGGATTTGCGCTGAACACGGAGACTTCCGCCACTTAATATGTTCGTGTGGAAACACGAAAATGTACCTATGTTCCGCACACAAAATATTGCATTCGGTCATTCGGTGCACACGTGCACCATACCGAAAGCCCTGTACCGAAACGGTCCGGTACGAATACACGTACCGCTACACCCTTAATTTTAATATAAAACGTTCTATTTTTGGCAAATGTAAAAGCCCTTTCACACCTAAAGCCTCAGGCTGAAGGAAATGTAAATTCACTAAATCTGTACAATAGAAGAAAGTTCAGCACTCTTCAGCAATTAATAAATCTTGTGTAATTTTTGCTTATTAGTATGATTGAATTGGACCATCGAAGCTCAGCAGCAAATTGATTAATAAAATGGATTAAATACATAAAGGATATTTGTATTATTTAACATTTAATTATTGCAGCTTTGAGTAATATTCTGAGTTGCTTTTAACTGTTTTTATAAATTTTTTATAAATGTTTTATTAATTTCTGTTTTTATTAAACGTCTTGTGATTCATTTTAAAAATGACTAATTTCAATCATTCAGAGTCAGCTCTTTCTTTTGAAAGACAATAGCTTTATATATGGTGCACTTTAAGATTTAATACTTAGCAGGATGTTTTCATTCACTTAGAGCTGTGTTACACACTGCATGAAAGGGTAATTTTCAAAAATCCATAATAGGGGCACTTTAAATGTTGTAAATAGCTTGGAAAATGGAAATGCAATGTTTTTAGCTTGATTCTTTTTCAAAAAAAAGTTGCACATTTTCTTTCAGACGCAACTACTCTGAGATTGAGCTACTCTTTCAGCTTCTGAGAGCCTTCACTGGTCGCTTCCTGTGCAACATGACCTTCCTGAAGGAATACATGGAGGAGGAGATCCCAAAGAACTACAGCATCACGCACAAACGAGCGCTCTTCTTCCGCTTCGTGGAGTTCAATGACCCACACTTCAATGATGAGCTCAAGGCAAAGGTGAGGTTATACCATTTGTACACCTGTGTATGAGTATTAAAATGTTAAGAAGAAACTCCCATGTAGTATGCCTTTGTCGTGACCGCTCATTTTTGATTAAGAGCTACCTCGAGTGTAACAGAAGCCATGACATCGGCCTCCATGGTCAGTACTATAAATTCCACCTTTGCGGTACATTTCTGTTGAGAGTGGCACAGCGTCATGCTCTCTTAACGCTGACCATCTAATGTGGCTAACAGCCAGCCCCTGCTGAATATGTATGCTCAGGAGGGGAGGGCGAAAGGGACTGGTCGTGCATGACACACTCGGTTCTCAAAGGCACATCTTCACACTCAACCGAAGTCTTTGAAGAACGCTAATGAATATTTATCTGCAGATTACTCTAATAGCCATTGCTCATACGCTGAGGGTTTGCCTTTAATCATCCTTGGAGAAGATGGGTAACTTAGATGATGGAGCAGGGCTCAACACAAAGAATGTTTTTTGCTTGCTCGGATGCGTCAGTAGTTAGATTAGTTATTTTGGGTCACATTTTCACTAATGCAAAATGAAAAAAAAAATGTGCAGTTGTTTTAAATGACAACATAGCACATAGATTAATGTTGCATTTTTGGCAGTGTTCCCTTCTTTTGTTGATTCTTTTGAACATACACCTGTAAAGGGGTGTTTATAGTGGGCAAGCACTACCTGGGGTACATGGACCCAACGGTAAACAGGTCAGTCGGGATATTTAAGGCAGTGTTTCTTATTCCCACCTAGGGTTGCAAAGGGGTGGAAAATTTATGGTAAATTTCCATAAACTTTCCAAATATCCCTGGAATATATATAAAAACTGGAATAATTCCGAAATTTACTGGAAATGTTCCACCTTTTTGCAAACCCTATTCCTGCTTCATTTGTATTCATGTGAAATAATTCCATCAAGTTTGAATAAGAGATCAAATGCCAGTTTATTAAAATGAACTGGAGGTACTCCTCAAATTGCCACCCTCTACGAAGACTTTGAGAAACGGTAGCCGTGTATCGGCAGGTCGTCTTCACAGCTTTGATGGCTGAGGCTGCTCTTGCTCTGCTAAATCACTCTTCACAGCCAAACAGACGTTGCATCCCAAACATTCCCTAGGAGAGCTCAGCAGCTGCGCACTCTTAACAGAATACATGTTTAAGGTGATGTTTTCATGCTGCTGGAGCCGCAGCGGTTTGGGCTGTGATGGATCGTGTAGAAAAGGATTTGTTGTGATCCATCACTCATGTGAACGGTAGAGGGGCTCATTAGGACGAGGGATAATGAAGGAACACCTGCAGCCCCATGGCCCCCATGTTTGAATAAATCCACATGCTGATGCACACTTCAGCTAGCAAACAACACAACCATGTCTGACTAGACAAAGTATTGTCTTGTACAAAGCTTAAATTACCAATTGGTACCTGGTTGACATGCTTGTTAATCTCTGATATTTCTTTCAAATTAATAATGTAGAGCAGAAACAAAGCCATTAGTGTTCAAAGATTCTAATTATGTAACACATAAGCGTTAACATATGGAAAGTCAGGGCTTGAAGGAATTAGGGGTTTTGAGCATCTAAAAACATGGCCACAATTTGTCAGTGACAGTAATATAATGAGGTTCAGGGTGATTAATATCAGTTAACTTACAAATGAACCAAATCTGAGGTGCTACGTCGTGTTTTTCTCTCTCTTCTGTCATCATCACACTTTTTAATGGCTTTATCTATGCCAGTGCTGCCAAAGCAGCCATGGTTTTGATCGTTTAAGCAAATTCAATCAATTCAGTAAATTACATCATGCTTAAAAACTATAAAGATTTACTCACCATGAACCTTTTTCATTAATGTTAACACAAAGCATTAAGTAGAATTGTTGGCATATGATTAAATATACACTCATATGAAGACTCCAGTGGCCCTTAGTTCTTGTTATACATGAAGCAGGTTACCCATCATAGGGGGCAGCTATTTTAAGATGTTTTTCTATTATTATAATCATTAGGGATGAGGATGATAAACAATAAAATTGTTGTTATTTATATTTATACAATTTGTTTATATAGGCTATAACAGCATCATATATCTATTCCATTGGGTCAGTTTGGAGTCCAAGACCTATGGGATGAATAACAGGCAACAAAATGATTTTTCTCAAACAATCGTAATGCTGTTCATTTGATAAACAGACAGCTTCCCAGCTCTTTGATATCCTCAATGTAAACACATGTAATGTAACTTACATGTTATCTGTGTCTACTTTCCAGGTGTTGCAGCACATCCTGAACCCAGCCTTCCTATACAGCTTTGAGAAAGGAGAAGGCGAGCAACTTTTGGGGCCGCCCAATCCAGAGGGTGACAACCCTGAGAGCATCACTAGTGTCTTTATTACCAAGGTAACCCTCTCCAGCTGCACCATAAGCAGTGCTTTCACTCTGTCTTTTATCAAGTCACCAGTTTGTCTAGGATGACCTCCGGCTGTTATTTCTACTGCAGAAATGTCAAGGCCACAAATAAAGGTCATAGTGTTTGTTTCCAAGCAATGAAGGTTATTTTACGCTTAAATTGATTGTCTCTCCCCTGCTGGTAATCATAGCAAAGAGCAAACCAAAAAGCTTGTTTGTTCCTCAGGTTTGTTTTCAACACCTCCAGCAGGAAAGGAAGCCGTTCAAGTTAAAACAGACTTTTAAGTCTGCTATATGCCTCACAGCCCTAAAAAGAAGGCATCGTTTAGTGTCTTGTAACACATTTTTTCCGTTATTGTAGGTTCTTGATCCTGAGAAGCAGGCAGATCTGGCTGACTCATTGAGGATCTACTTGCTTCAGTTCTCAACCCTGCTGGTAGAGCATGCTCCTCATCACATCCATGACAACAACAAGAGCAGGAACAGCAAGCTGAGGCGTCTCATGACCTTTGCTTGGCCTTGCCTGCTCCCCAAAACCTGCGTGGATCCGGCCTGCAAGTACAGCGGCCACCTCTTGCTGGCACACATTATTGCCAAGTTCGCCATTCACAAGAAAATTGTGTTACAGGTAGGCATGCAACAAAATTTCAGCTGCCAAAAATACTATGAAATTATTATTTCTTTCTGATTTAGTTTGAACTGATTTTTTTTTAATTCCTGTGATGGCAACATTTTCAGAAGCCATTACTTCAGTCTTCAGTGCCACATGATCACAAAGCAATCATTGTAATGCTGATTTATTTCTCAGTTATTGATAATTATTGGTGCTCAGTTAATAATGGTTCTTATTATTACTAATGTTGAAAAACGTTTGCCTGCATAATATTTTTGTGGGAATCTTTATACTTGTTTTCAGAATTCTTTGAATAGCAAGTTTAAAAGAACAGCATTTATTTGTAATAGAACACTTTATATATTTCTTTAATCTAGAAATTATGTCTCTACAGATATCAGTTTGATAAATTGAATGCAGCCTTGCTGAATAAAAGTATTAATTTCTTTACAAAATATTCAATATTACACTAAGCCATTTAAAAATCATTAGAGCCTATATATTGCTGTGATTTAAAAGAAGAGAAAAAAGTTAGTGGATTCATTTTCTGCTTTTTTTTCTAGAATGTTTTTGGTTTGGGCCATGATGGAATTAAAATGTTTTAAACAGACCAAATCTTTAGTGGCTATTTCTTTTTAATTAATTAAGGAAATAACATGACACGTTTATTATAAATATGATATCAGCCCTTTGGCTGATACAATGCTGTTAAAAGTCTCTATATCGGTTCTCTGCAGGTTTTCCACAGTCTGCTAAAGGCTCATACTATGGAAGCACGTGCCATTGTTCGGCAAGCCATGGCAATTCTCACACCTGCAGTACCTGCTCGGATGGAGGACGGTCATCAGATGCTCACACACTGGACCCGCAAGATTATTGTGGAGGAGGGCCACACAGTTCCTCAGCTCGTCCACATACTTCACCTCATTGTACAGCACTTCAGAGTATGTAAATTCACCTAACTCTCACTAGTTATCCTGCAGATAATTTTATAATCCAGTATTCACAGCCTTAGGTATCAGTTTGTTTGGTAGGTCATATAACATTTTGTTTTTTTGTAGAGTTTGCTTGAGTGTATGTTTCTCTGCCTACAGGTGTATTATCCAGTGAGACATCACCTGGTTCAGCACATGATCAGTGCTATGCAGCGATTGGGATTCACCCCTAGTGTGACTATCGAGCAGAGGAAGTTGGCAGTGGACTTAGCAGAGGTGGTCATCAAATGGGAGCTCCAGAGAATCAAAGACCAACAGGTTTGTCAGAAGGAGATAACATTGCAAAATCAGTTGTTTGGTCTTCTGGGTTTATTTAATGCAATGAAAATTTTTCGTACATTCCCAGCAGTTAATTGTGTATGATTTTTTTTTTTTTTATACTGTACTTAGCCTGAATCGGAAGCTGATCCAGGAAGTGTGGGCGAGGGTACGAGTGGAGCCTCTGGTGCTATGAAGAGAGGAATGTCCATCGACTCGGCACAAGATGTAAAGAGATTTCGCACTGCAGCTGGTGCTGTCGGCACGGTGAGGAAACCTTAAACCGCTTGCCTCAGCCTGAGTGTGACCACTGTAATCAGTCTCTCACGCTCTGTACCCTGATGGACAGTGCCATGTTTGAGAACATTGGCTGTATTGTTTTTGTGTTTTTATGTGCAGGTCTTTGGCCGCAGTCAGTCGATGCCAGGGACAGAGGCTTTACTAACCAAACCTGTGGAGAAACAGCACATAGATACTGTGGTCAACTTCCTTATCCGCATTGCCTGCCAGGTAGTTATCCATGAAAGCCACAGAAGCTGGCAAAGCGTTAAACACAAACAAACAAGCAAACATTCTCATACCTGCTTAGTAATTCTTACTGGAGTGTCCACTAATACTTACACAAGCTAAATCCCGCTCTGTGCCTGCAGGTTAATGATAGCACTAATGTGGCAGGCTCCCCTGGTGAACTGCTGTCCCGTCGCTGTGTGAACCTCATGAAGACTGCCCTAAGACCCGACATGTGGCCCCGTGCCGAACTTAAACTGCAGTGGTTTGACAAACTCCTTATGACTGTGGTAAGCCTGAACACTTGTGGGTTTTGGTCTGTTTTCTTTTATTCATTTACATTTACATTTTATTATTTAGCAGACGTTTTTATCCTAAAATAAATTATATCAATTTGTGGCTGGATAGGAGATTTGTAAGTTCTTGGCTTATTGTCAAAAAGGAAATTAAGAAATATCTAGACTAATGTGTTAAAAAAAAAAACTGCAGATGGGATGCATGTCCCAGAGAACAAAGGAAGTCTTCACAGAGATGAAAGGAAGATGAACAGTGTTTGCATGTTTTCAAACAGCTGTTTCGATTTTTGTGTTCAATATGGTGTTAATCTAATAACACCAAATAAAAGTGTGCAGAAACGAGCCAGTTCTGGGATTCTTCCTCTGCTATTCACTCACTCTAAATAAAGTACTTTGTGAGTGCTACCAAGTTGTTATTTTATGTAACCGTAGTGGCTCTGGCAGTGACGAACACCAAGAAATGGTAAGCCCGTTTTTTTTCACAGTTCACAGTCAATGGAAAAAATGAACTACATGCAAATGTTTGTGTGAGTCTAAACAGACACATTTAACAACCGTTCATTCAGATTAATATTCAGATTTTTTTTTCTTTTTTCTTTTTTTATCTTTGTGTGAACAGGAGATCTTGGAGAAGATCTTCATATCCTGTTCATCTCACTTCCCTCTTCATTATTTCCAGTGCCTTTCCGAGTAGTTTTTTCCCCAGCCAAATCGATATCCTGACTCTTATGAATGATTTTTCTTTCTTTGGAGTTCAGTGGTGTGACTAACTCAGCTGTCATCTTAGAGAACAGCTCTCAGTTAGTGAGCATCCACCACCTGCACTATAATCACTGCAACCTCCCATCCCTCTCTCACTTCCTCTCTCATTCCACCTGTTATCAGGCAATGGGCTTCCTGTCGTTCAGACACACCACTCTATTGATTCTTTTCAGGGCCTGACAGTTATGCAGCTCCCTCTGCTCATGTAGCCCTGTGATTGAAATGCTCTTATATGGCAGAGAGGAGGCTGTCTGTACCTTGGAGACTTTTAGACAAAGACTTGGAGACAAAGGACTTTTAATTTGTCCTTTGCTCATCCAAAGTTTCCTCCAAGGAAGTGTTCAGAAAAATTAATGCTTTGGGAAAATAGATTTTCTGTACATATGATGAGTCCCACATGACACATGCAGTCTCTCTTGTGCCCTCTTTTCAAACAGCCAGAAAAGCTGACGATCACCACTCTACCATATCTTATGTCTTTATTTTCAGTGTGGGTTTGACAAACAGGTCACTCATCGTCTGTTGAGGAAGTAAGGTGCTCTTTTCTGCTCTCTTATACAAACTAATGGCCAGTGCTGCAAATCCAAGAGGCTTTTATCATCTTGTTGTGTCTGCTTGTCAGTGATTAAAGGACAAGCTGCAGGGACGAGCTTAGCTTTGTGCAAATCTGTCCTCAGGGTCAGACCTTAGTTGTCAATATTCAGTGGCCCCTGAAATTTAATCAGCACTGGTTTTTACTCATTGTGCCAAGCCTGTGCGTTACTTGACCAAAATGAGAGAAAGAATGGATTTTTTTCAATTATTTGAGCATTTTATGTGGCATGAGAAGCTTCAGTAGTCCAGTAAAATGTCATGATTACCGAAACCACAGCATAAACATGCCAGGATGCTATCGGACATGCTGCTTTATTTAAAAGTGTTTAGTAAAATTATGTAAGCATTGCTTCAGGTAATCAATCAAGTAAACAGTTGGTTAATCTAAAACAATAAATCAACCATACAAATTAAGAAACTGTGCTTGAGGTACTCAAATTTAATGGCAAAAGAAACTAAAAAAGCACTTTATCTGGCCTTCTGAAAGTAGATGCATTTAGGAATCTTTAAGATTACTTACAATAGAACAGCAACGCATTTTATGGACGACTGTTTCGTGAATCTAGGAGAGGAGGTAAATCTGACTTTGTTACGACAATCTGGTGCTTCTGAATCAGCTTCTGTAAGTATGTTTTGTTATTAGTTTAAGTATTTGCTATTGGGTATTGACTGTTAAATGCTGAGTTTTGTACATCGTGTGTGTGTGTGAGAGAGAGAGAGAGAGAGAGAGAGAGAAACAGGGTGACATTAAAGTCAAATGTTTTAACCATCTGTGGCTTGTGTACTGCAAACACATACAAGCTTCATCACTGTGTCTGTCACGTGACTCTGTTCCCCTTTCGATCTTAAACTGATTGTAAAAAATATTGACATTATTAACTATCTTTACATTTACTTTTAAAGTGGAAGCTTGCGGTTATGGAAAGGGGTGTTGCATTTCCGATGAGTGCTTGTGTTGTTTGGCCAATCACAATGCACTGGGTCAGTTGGTCAATCAGAGCAGACTGCACTTGTCGGAAGGAGGGACTTTGTAGAAAACTACGCGTTTAAGAGAGGCGGGTCATAGACGACCTACAATAAAGTTTTTTGAATATTGAAGCATGTCAACATATTCTGTTACACCAAATACACAAAATAATGATCTTTAAAAAAGCATCATAGGACCCCTTTGTGGTTCAAAATACCCCACAGTTAATTTTTTATAGCTTGTTAAAGTTGCCACTTTTAGGCTATGAACCAAAATTTGCCATTTTTGCTTTTGGCCCTTTAAATGCAAATATGCTGATGCTCCCTGCTCCCTTTTCAGAAAATGGTGGCGCTTCAGGAGCTCATGATCTGTCATAACAGCAACAACAAATACTCAACAAACAAATCTCACACACTGAAAATATCAGAAAATCTCAAGTGGTCGACTTGATGACAAGGATCCCACCCCCTCCCTATATCTACAGCTGTGGTTCCCAAAACAGCATTCTTGTTCTCTTGCCAGTGAAGACTTTTTTTTCAGCACCTAGGCTGTGCTGCTTTCAGTTCTTAGACATACCGTTAAGGTTGACGTTGACGTTTGCTGTTCTGGCTCCAGGCCGGTGAACTTTCAGAGTGGCGATGTGGTGTCGACGGTGGTGGATTGCAACCTAGTCGAGGTCTGTAAATGCACTGCAGCTAAGCTTGGCATCGCTTGGCCTGTTACTCCTGGGCATCCTGTAGTTAAATGGGATATCTATTATGGGAAAAGTCGCCCTTCCCACCTTCCTCCGGCGAAACAACAGAGATAGCAGAGATAAAGCAGTCATGAGATAAACCCTTTTCTCATTGTGTGACCGTCAAGGGTTACTCGTGTAGTCAGTTAGTGGCTCTCCACCTGCATCTGAACAGGCAAACCACTCTCTCATCGGACAGCTCCTCCCTCTCTGGGAAAATGGAACGCTTCACAGCTTCCCTGTACCAGAAAATGTATATGTCTTCGGCACTAGTGGTGACCGCACTAAACGTCACTTCATTGTTGATGGCCTATCAAGCCGATTTACTGGAGGAGCTGGGTATGGAGCTGGACACTAGTAATCTGAACCCTGCAGTCTGGGAGGAGATCTGCAACAGGATCTTAAAAGAGTGCTCCTAATCTCACTTTATTACTTGTATAAAAGACTCCTGGGAGCCAGAAATCTTTCTGATTGATACAGGATCAAATACTTATTTAACTTTTTTGAAATAAATTTTTCTGGATTAATTTTTTTTTTGTTATTCTGTCTCTCACTGTTAAAATAAACATACCATAAATTTTTATACTTATAATTTCTTTGTCAGTGGGCAATTTTACTAAATCAAATTCAGCTGCTGATCAAAACATTTTTTTCCTTCATTGTACATCTTACCAACCTCAAAGTTTTGAATTAGTTTGTGCTCCTCTGTACCTCATCCTTCAGCATATCCTTCTCTGTTTTTCAGGAGCAGCCAAACCAGGCAAACTTCTCCAACATCTGCACAGGGCTGGAGATTCTTTGCTTCCTTCTCTCAGTACTGCAGCCTCCAGCCATCCTTGCACACTTCAAGCCTCTGCAGCGTGGCATTGCAGCTTGCATGACCTGTGGAAACACCAAAGTGTTGAGGGCAGTCCACTCCCTCCTTTCCAGACTCACGAGCACCTTCCCCACAGAACCTAGTGAGTATATGAAGCTGTGATTGATGATATCTTCACCTAGAGACCTCATTTGGGCAATACTACAGATATGTATGGTGAACAATAATTGCATCATTTGATTTTCTTCAGTGCAAGATAAAGTCTAAAGGCCACTATTATGGTCAGCAGCTGTTAACAAACACATCAATTTTTTGAATCTCCACAGAGGTTGCGAAATAATAACTT
This sequence comes from Carassius carassius, assembly GCF_963082965.1. Lineage (NCBI taxonomy): Eukaryota > Metazoa > Chordata > Actinopteri > Cypriniformes > Cyprinidae > Carassius > Carassius carassius. The sequence goes on from NC_081794.1 coordinate 12,943,752, forward strand.
AAGACACTAGCGATTATATGTTAAAGCCCTATTTCTGTTATCTGTAACCTCTTTATAAGATTGTCCAGGTTGTACTAGTTTTCAATTAAACTGTGATATTTATTTATGTTAAGACATTTTTTTTCCACTAATATTTTGTTTTTTTCTTTAGGCACATCCTCAGTGGCTTCCAAGTATGAGGAGCTGGAGTGTTTGTATGCTGCCGTAGGGAAGGTCATTTATGAAGGCCTCACAAACTATGAGAAAGCCAGCAGCGCTAACCCAACTCAATTGTTCGGTGAGAAAATGTAATAGCTCTACTACATGACCAATGGGAGTTTTTCTGGAAAATCTTTCCCAAGACAAAATAGATGTTATGGTTTTCAAATGGGTCTTTTATTTCAGTTATATACTTACAAAATGTAAATCATATATTTATAAACTTACCAATCTTATGCAGCAAGCATGCATTAAATTTCACAAGATGAAATACATTTTTTTTTTTACTGTATTTTTGGTAAAATAAACGCAGTCTTGGTGAGCATTTTTCTAAAACGTATTTAAAAAAATATCTTACTAACTCTAAACTTTTGAATGGTAGTGTGGATCCATAAAAAGTTTAAATTTTTTATATATATATATATATATATATATATATATATATATATATACATGTATATAATGAAACATCTTTAATTGTATTTCATAATTCAAAACAAAAAGTGATAAAACTCTATTGGATAACATTCTAAAGTTACCAGTGTTTCATTTCAGCCCAAAATGGCACCATTGGTCAATAAATGCCTCCTGATTCCGCTCTGGCAGTGCTCTAGAGTTACATTTACCACTGATGTACTTTGTCTCCATCGAGGGTGACTTTTTACATTTATCTTTCCTCCCCAGAGCTGTGATCTAAGAAATGCATTACTCATACTTTTTTTTGTCTCCATCCTTACCCGTTAACTCGGTTAGATTTCTTCAGAAACGTCCTTGTAATACAACAACAGGGACAAAGGAGCTGCACCCAAAGTCATTAGCAGGCGCATGTCGCTTGCTGTCCCTGACAGTGTTGTGAGGGCAGCGGGGCGTCATGTTACCAGCTTTTCTCTCCTCTTTGCTTCCAGGAACGCTGATGATCCTAAAGTCGGCCTGCAGCAACAACTCCAGCTACATCGATCGCCTCATTTCCGTCTTTATGCGCTCCTTGCAGAAGATGGTGAGAGAGCACCTGAACCCACAACCCAACCCTGGAGCTGCTGAAACCAGCACAGGTGACCATTCTTTAGACTCTTGGGCCAAGAACGTTTTTCCACCAAAGATACATTAAAAATTGATTTCTCAAGTAGTTGGAATAGTCCATTTATTATTATTATTATTATTATTATTATTATTATTATTATAAGGGGCAAAGTACTGTTAGTCTTATTTTTCTTTTTCTGCTCGTGTCTAAGGCAGCCCATAGAACTGCTTGCAGGAAAGGCACACAGATAAAGGATAGTCTGAACAGTAATACATAACAAATTTGATTTCTCTACCTGTATGAGTTGAAGTATAGTTGGTTTTTTGTAAAAATGTACTTTTTCAAACCTTTGCACAGATTTTTACAAAAATTGTATTTGATCATCTTCGGATCATGGCAACAAAAATTCGTAGGAAATTCAGGTTGATAAATTAAACTCAAATTTGTTTGCACATTATTTGAGAACAATCACACCAAAATGAATGTGAGGCTTTATCTCTACAATGCTGCAGCTCACTGAGAAGGTTTTTTTTGGGGGGGGGGGGGGGGGGGGGTAACCGTGAACTGAGGCTTTTTTTTGTTTTGGCTTATAAATTCTAAAAAGTTTTGCCATAATCAGCCAAACATCCTGTCTGTCATTTTAGATTAGACTGTTTTTCACCTAACTTAACTCTTCTTCTTCAGACCATGCCGGTAAAAACTTATGCATTTGTTGTCAATAGACAAAACCATTTTCATTTTCCACATCAGCGAATTTGATGGCATGATGCCAGACAGCATCTGAGGCTGGATCTCTGCAAAGCTTTGACACAATGATTCCAAAGTTTGTCTGTGGCGTTGTCACCCAATACTGACCACACCAGATTTGTGGTGAGACCAAATCTGGTGTCAGCGCCAACTATTGATCTAAAGTAATAAGCAAATATCACATTGCAAGTGATGGAATTCAGAGGTTTTCAACCATTTTGCTTAAAATTGTCTCTAAATGTCTTAAATCATTTTTGTAGTTAGAATGATGGGTCCTCTTCCTCTTGGCCCCGAACTTACAGTCTGTCTTAAATTTAGGCTCTTGACAGTATGATGGAAAAATATGCACTCTTACTGGGACAGCTTTAATCCTGTTGTCTGCAGTCATCTGGAGGAGTTTAAAAAGTGGGCAGAAAGACAAAAAGACACGTTGTCAACTTGGAGCAGAGTGTGAGAGAGAACCGTTTGACTTCAGCATGTGCTGTCCATATTTGACCACTGGGTGCTGCAGGAGGGCCAATCAAATGTTCGGAGACCGGCCCACAAATCCATCCATACTGAGAAACATCTTTTCTGTGATTGAAGTCAAAAAGCTCCCACTGTGTCCACCAGAATATAAAATCCAGACAATCCCATCTGCTCAGTGGCTGCTAGATGCTATTATGGTTTTTAAATGGTAAATGGAGATGGGACTGATCAGACACACACACACATTCGCACACTTTCGGTCCTGTCTGTCCTGTGCTGTCTGAAGGCCTCATGCTGCAATGTCACCCTGACAGCGTCGCCCAAGACCCCCTCTCAGCGTGAGTCAGCGGCGAACTGGAAATCAGCCTCTAACATATTCTCCCTCAAGGGTTCGACTCATCAGAACAATCACATTTTACCTTGAGCAAATCAAGCAGAAAATACATTCAGAGGCCTGACTAAACTCATAACCCGTCTCCTTTCTGCTACAGCTCTCCATGCTAAAACTCAATCACGTTTCCCCCGTTTTCAGCAGGCAGACTTTTGTATTTTATGGTTCATATCCTCAGCTGTCTTTTACAATTTGTGATGTATGTTTGATGGTAGCCTTTGAGATTTATGTAACATTTTGCTGTGTTCGTGAGCCTGTGTAGTTTTCCTTTTTAAATTTGGAAAATCATAGAAGGCCTGTGAACGAAAGAAATGGAAATAGTATTGCTGCCATGTAATCATGTTCTTCTATGTTTGACTGTAGTGACGAGTGAGTTGGTCATGCTTAGTTTGGATCTGGTAAAGGAGAGGCTGTCGGTCATGAACATGGAAATGAGGAAGAACTTCATCCAGGTCATCCTCACCTCCCTCATCGAGAAATCTCCTGACCCAAAGATTCTTCGAGCTGTGGTGAAGATTGTGGAGGAATGGGTCAAGAACTCTGGCAACACCATGGCTACCAACCAGGTAAAATCTCACAGGCTGCTGCCTCACAATGAAAATTCTGTTAACACTTGGTGACATATTATGAGGAATTTTCTTTTGTTCTTAACATACTTAAGTGTTCCAAAATGTAAGCAGAGCTGACATTTACATGCCAACGATTCATGGGTGATTAGAAAACAATAAATTGTAATAAAAACAAACTAACTCAAGTGCAAGTTCAGTTTAATGTTGTACTTTTAGTGTTTTTTGTTGAAATTTTAGTTACGATTATTAAGATAACAACTAAATTTAAATAACTAAGACTTGTTGGGATACCCCAGAATTTTGCTTCTCCTTCTCCTTGTGCCTGATCCTCTGGCTGAATACTCTGAATACAGCAGTGTTAAACATTTGAGCTCAAAGCCTATCCTGCTGTAAATGAGGCATTGTGTATTCAGTGCGCCGTGGCCCGGACAGCTGAACCCAGGTGTCTGTTCTGTTAGCCTAAGGCGAGAGAGCAGACAGGGAGAAAAAGGAGCCGAGCAAAGGTGCTGCACAGCTCTCCTGATAGATGAAAGATAAATGGACTGTATCAATCTGTTACCCCCTTCTCCTCCTTAGCTCTCCTTCTTTTCTATATTGTTAGGCTCTGTTTGTCTTCGTTTCTCTTCCCTAGGTGCCTAATCCAAGAGAGAAGTCCATTCTGCTGGTGAAAATGATGACCTATATTGAGAAGCGTTTTCCTGACGACCTTGAATTGAATGCCCAGTTCCTGGACCTCGTTAATTACGTCTACAGGTAATTACGCCGATTAATCACTGGGTCCGCAGTCCGCGCTAGCCTTCCATCTATTGCCGTTAGCAACAAGACTGTGGCTGGTGGGTGGTAGGCCACATTTTGATTGCTAAAGTTGGGGCTGGTGGTGTTTGAGGGACAGGAGGCATTAGGGGTTACCGTCACCCTGGGAAAGAGAGCATTTCTACACCGTCAGGAATAATTCATCCTGGTGAGAACCAATAGGCTTAAATCAACAGCTCTACTCTGGAACACATGCAGTCCTAAATAGCTGTTGTTTGCTAAAGACCCGCCATGTTGTTTATTGTCACACTGCATTTCACGCTGTATCAGAAGGTAAACACAACAACAATCTCGCAGCTTTTGTCTAAAGCACTTTGGTCCCTGTTTTTTTTTTTTCAGAGATGAGAACCTCTCAGGGAGTGACATCACATCCAAGCTAGAGCCAGCATTCTTGTCAGGGCTCCGCTGCACCCAGCCGCTGATCAGAGCAAAGTTTTTTGATGTGTTTGATTTATCAATGAAGCGGCGAGTCTACGAGAGGCTTCTGTATATTTGCTGCTCGCAGAATTGGGAGGCCATGGGCAGCCACTTCTGGATCAAGCAGTGCATTGAGGTACAGACACATATTTTATTGAAAAAATAAGAGGAAAACCACATGAAAAATTGACATGAATTCAGTTAAGTCATAGTTAGAGATGCACAAATAGAGGCATTTCTGGAGAAACGCAATGTATGTTAAGACTTAAAAAAAAGAAAGAAAATGTAATATTCAATAAAATAAAGAAAACATTAAATGTTGATTGATTTAAGCAAGCAAATAAATGTATAATATTTAAATTGGAATATAATTGCATTTAAAGCAGTGGTTTCGTTTATAATTTCTATTAGGGCTGCATGATTAATCGAATGCGATTTTCATGCGCATTTTGTTAGTAAAACCGGTTCTGTAATCAGCAGTAAATCATCATGATGTGCTTTCAGATGGAGCAGCATTTACTACACAGAGTCGTAGTTCACTGACCAGTTATGCAAAAAAAAAAAAATTTTTATGCAGATGTTTTTATTGCACGATTATGAAATCGTTCGCGTTAATGATGGCTGTTTGCGTAGCTTCTCAGTGAACCACAGCTCTGTGTAGTAAATGCTACTCCGTCGGAAAGAATGTGAAAATATCACTTTTAATAACCTATTTTTCCTTCAAACTGGCTTTATTACGTCAGTGGAGTGTTTGAAATTAATCCTTCTGTGAGATGATGTGGCTTTTTACACAGAATAAGGCACGCAACATATTTCATATTATTCTAAGTAGTGATAAAGGCATTGCATTATAAATATAATTTATTTTTAATAAAAATATAATAATAACTCTAGAAAAACTATATATTGTCATCATTGTTTATTAGTCACGTTGAATCAATAAAAGCAGTTAAATGCAGGAGATTTCAATTTAATTTAGATTTATCGTGCAGCCTTAATTTCTATGATATAACATTGCATGTCACACAGCAGGATATGTCTACAGATTTTTTTTTTTATAAGTAATAATAATATAATATGTATTATTCGTCTTCAGTCATGTTGTAAGCTTTTTGTAGAGTGGATAATACTTCATAATTATCCACATGCTTAAATTACATATAAGCCAATTGCACCTTGCATAGCAGTTGTATGCATACGGTTTAATTTTAACGTCACTGATTTTATCAAAACTTCAGCTGGATTTTTAGAGAATTCTTCTTCTGTTGTTAATACATTCACCATGATGTTACAGCTCTGGTATTTGGCCGCTCGGGTCACAATCCATCCATCTCAGCCACAATCAATGCTACTTCGGCTCTTGAATTATTAACGATGTCCTACACATGGCGCAGCTGTGCGCGTGAATCAACCTGCCATGATAGACTAGAAGAATGTTCACTGTTGGAGCTCTGCAGACAGTGTCAAGCATTTTTATATTTATTTATTTATTAATATGTTCGCAAGTGGTTAAAAATGGCAGTTGTTAAACAATGCTGGCTCATGCAGGTGTCATTTATGTGTGAATGTTAGCTGCTTTCTTCCAAGTGTTGTGATGTTCACAGAAGGAGCAGCTGTTTGCTTGCGTGTTTTAGGAATCGTGACAGTTCAGAGTTTGATTCTGTCGTCTCTGCTTTACAGCTGCTGCTGGCGGTCTGTGAGAGGAACACCACCATTGGCACCAGCTGCCAGGGCTCCATGCTCCCCTCCATCACCAACGTCATCAACCTGGCTGACAGCCATGACCGTGCAGCCTTCGCCATGGCAACGCATATCAAACAGGAACCTCGTGAGAGAGAAAACAGCGAGACCAAGGAGGAGGTCAGCTGTGCCATTCAGTGTATACAAACATCTGTGCAAAAAGCTTGTTTGTGCCATTTATTGCCTAATTTAGCTTACTCTAGTATCACATTCGGATATATAGAGAAAGTTCTGATTACATTATCACAAAAGTTAAATATATGTGTGTGTATATGTGTGTAACAAAGATCTTAAAATATATATTATATATTAGACTTAAAATGTATTATTTTTTTGTCCTTATTTTTAAGTAAAATAGTAACATGTAACATTAAATGTATACTGCATATTAAATATATACTGTAATAATCATCTGAAATACAGAATACCTAGAAATGCGTATTAATGTCATCTAATGTTTCTAAAAATACTCAAGTTTGTCGACATGTTTATAATCTCATGTCAACATGTCATTGTCTTACTACTTAAAAACATTGTATTTCTGTTTAAAATCTACTTCCTTAAATTCAAATATCCTGTATCCTATATCTGCCCTCAATTCAAAATCAGGAAATCAAAGGTATTTTCAAATGTGTTCATAGAGGCCTGTTGTAAATTTAGCAAGTTAACATTTTTTCCCCCCATATTTTGTGTTTTTGTGACCTTTTTCATCTGTAGGATGTGGAGATAGACATTGAACTGGCACCTGGAGACCAGACCAGCCTCCCTAAGACCAAGGAGCAGGCAGAGCGAGACGCAGGCAACCAGCTGCACATGCTCACCAACCGCCATGACAAGTTCCTGGACTCCCTGAGAGAGGTCAAGGTGAGCCATCATCTCAACATATGCCGCCCTCATGAGTTCAACCTCAAGCATTAAAAAAAAAACAAAAAAAAAACAGGTTACATAAAGGACATATGTAGGAATGAGTCACATGCAGAAGTCATACAGGCTTTTGAACTGTGTAGTTTAATATGCACTTTTGGTTCTGACTTCTTTCATCTCTAACCTGCTCTTCCTCGTTTGACTGCTCCCTCATAAGCGTCTCCGTTAAAGAGAGTTTGATCAGGCCAACATGGGATTCTGTCTCCAAGCACTTTGAGGTCACAGCGTCATTGATTTCTATTTAATCCTAGACACGGTGCTGCTTTATATGCACCTCTCAAGCTGGCTTTAGATAAATGATGAAGTGAGGAGTTCAAAGCCCTGACCTGGCTGCATTGCCCACCGGAGCTGCTGTCAGGAACCACAGCACACATTTGAGTTCTGGCTTATGCTAACATCTCCATTCCTCTTGTGGTCAAAACCTTTACTGCAGTTATGCCCTAAGAATTATTCAGTGGCAAGAGGTGATGACCAGTCATGCATATGAACATACAGTGATCCTTTATGAAAAGGAATTTTTGAACTTTTGTCCTTGAACGTCTGGAACGTCTTTTTTTTTTTTTTTTGCTGCAAACGAGACATGATACATATAGGAAGCAAGTATAAATAATAGAGTGTGTTAAGCAGGGTTTTATAGATAAACCAAAACCATAACATTGTTACTTGAAATAAATGTTATATTATATATACAAAACATTTTATTTTATATTTCATTTTCATTTCGGTTAGCTTTATTTAGTAAAGTAACAAACTAAAACAAATGCAAAAACAAAGTATATATACACAGTTAAGAATAAAAACTAATAGACGTTCATTAACAGATGTTTCCTGGTAGACTTTGGAACTGAGACAAGGCGCACTTCTGTTAATCGCCTGAGCTGGCACGGTTATCAGCCAGTGTGATAATCTCAAGTGGCTAAATGTCGGTTGATTAATGGACGATATATTGCTTATCTTTTAAATGAGTCTCTTGTGTGTGTAATCAGACGGGAGCACTGCTGAATGCACTGGTTCAGTTGTGCCACATCTCCACCCCATTGGCTGAGAAGACCTGGGTCCAGCTCTTCCCCCGCCTGTGGAAGATTCTGTCGGACCGCCAGCAGCATGTGAGTCCTTCACTTCTCCAAACAGTTGGACATTTTCCATGTAGATGCAGATTATGACTGCTGCTCATTTTAACTTGACCTTTGTTGTGGTTTAAGTGTAGACTGCCTGTTTTACTACTAATAATGCATATCACTGCAGAATCAGCATGCAAAATGTGTGTTAATGGTGTCAGAGGTTGTGCCTATCCGCTCATCTTGGAGACCTTTGCATGGGTGGGGGGTCTGGCGGGCTGTCTTTCTGCCCCTGCCGATGAACTTAAACAGGCAGCATTTGCTAATGAGCAGAAATTAAACCTTTTATGCAAATATCTGAGTTTAATGGACCAGATGTCTTAAGTATAAGAATTCTCATTAAAGAGGTTTAATTTAGACTGACTGAGGCTATAGACTAATACAGTAAATGTGTTCTGGTATTTTATACCTAAACAAATTGCTGTAAAAGTATTTTTCTGTAATTATAATCAGACTGATTTTATTATTATTAATTAATTCTTTATTTTTAATTTAAGTTGACCTATGGTCAGGCTGATTACAATAAACTATTTTGTCATTTTTAAAAATAAAATAATTAAGTTAAATAGATTTGCTGATTATTTTTACTTTTACAAATTTATAGTATGAATATTCATTTTGAGATTTGCTGAAGATTACATGTGATGTCATTTTTGCTTTTTTATGTGATTAGGTGTTGGCAAAGGTAAACTAAATATAAAAATAATGGAAATCAACATGAATTATTAAAAATCTTGATACTGACGATCATTAAAACGTTTTCTTATATCAGCCAATGACTAATATTGTACCACTTTTTCATACATCTCTAATTCTGCTCTTATGTATCCCTTTTTGCAGGCACTCTCAGGTGAGATGGGTCCGTTCCTGTGTAGCGGTAGTCATCAAGCTCAGAGAGATTGCCAGCCCAGTGCTCTAAACTGCTTTGTGGAGGCCATGTCTCAGTGCGTGCCACCCATACCCATCAGGCCCTGCGTGCTGAAGTACTTAGGAAAGACCCACAATCTATGGTTACGCTCCACCCTGATGCTGGAGCAGCAAGCTTTTGAGAAAGGCCTTAGCTTGCACATCAAACCCAAACAGAGCACAGAGTTCTATGAGCAGGAAAGCATCACTCCTCCACAGCAGGTACAGTGATGCATGAGCCCTTCTTTTGTCTTTGTTGCCATTGATATTCTTGGCAGAGGAAGTTTTGTGTTCTGAAGGCTCCCCAGTGTCACTCAAAATGACCTTGTGTGCTGAATTTCCAATTGGCTTTGTTTTGACCTGTCAGTGAGTTCAGTTTGAAGTATCCATGCATTCAAGCTGCTTATGCTAAGCAGTCGTCTCATTGGGACACCTCTAAATATGGATGTGTTTGTCCCCTATATTCTTTGAAGATGTGTTCTTGTGTTCCCTCAGGAGATCCTCGACTCACTGGCGGAGCTCTATTCCCTACTGCAAGAAGAGGACATGTGGGCGGGGCTTTGGCAGAAGAGATGCAAGTTCCCTGAGACGAGCACAGCCATTGCGTACGAGCAGCATGGCTTCTTTGAACAGGTGAGAGAATGAAAATATTGTCGTCATGCATGTATTTGGAAAAATTTGAATGAATAAATCAAAAAGAAGGGCTCCTCACTTATTTAAATCATGATATGGACTAGGGTCTGTAAATATTAAACTGCAAAAAGGCTGTTCAAATTTCATGTGATTGCACTTTCTACATTTTCTTTTTTTCATACGATTAATTTATATTTTAATTACATTATTAAATTCTTCTTTAGACATTATACATCAGTAAAATGTAATAAAACCTTTAAAAAGCAAAAAAAAAAAAAAAAAAACTAATTTGGGAAGCACAGAATTTAGGAAGCCATCAAAAATTTCTCAGGGCCCTGTGCATAATAATAATGCTAAGTCCATCATCATTAGGCTCAAGAAACCTACGAGAAGGCAATGGAGAAAGCTCGCAAAGAGCACAATGTCTCACCAGCCATCTTTCCAGAGTACCAGCTGTGGGAGGATCACTGGATACGGTATGTTGAATGTCCACAGCTCTGATTCAACACTTGAGACATACACTGGTAAGTGAGTTTGCCAAGCAGTACTACTAAGAATATAATGCACCAGGCCAACAAAATCACTGCCAATAAAACACCAATATTTTTAAGATACAGCTGTGTGGATTAACCAAGACTGTGCAAATAGAACCAAATTGACTAATAGAGGTTGACCAAAATTACACTCTCAAAGTTTTGTTTTGCATTGCTAAGTACAAAAATGGTAGTGTAAGTTAAATGTGTCACACATGGAAGTGGTCAGCTGCTCCCATCCCCACCCCCCACACACATTTAATGAAATATTATGTTGACTTCCAGTTGTTCTAAAGAGCTGAACCAGTGGGAGCCTCTGACAGAATATGGGCAATCTAAAGGCCATAACAACCCATACCTGGTGCTGGAGTGTGCCTGGAGAGTGTCCAACTGGGCTGCAATGAAAGAGGCTCTAGTGCAGGTAAACTCCGTACCACACTCCATTCAGCAAAGACAAGGATTTAAAGCTCATAAGTAATTGTACATGTTTTATTTGAGGAGCTGTGTACTTGATCTAAATACTCTCAATCAGTCTATAGATTAGGGCTGGGCGATATATCGAATATAAGCGATACTATCGGAATAATTTTGACGACGATGTACAATTTGAATATATCGGGAATATTGAATATTTCAAATTCAAGCATACTTTCCCAAAAGAACGCGCCGAATGTCCAAAAAAGGAACCTGTAACTGCTGACTGCTCTACGCCCCTCTACTACGAGAGCTGTAATGATAGCGTTTGCCAGATAACAAGAGTTTAAATCTCCCAATCAGAGCTCCACTGTTACAAGGATACATTTTCTGCCCGGTGTTTGCTTATTTTAAGCAATCTGGCAACCATGCGCACGTGCTCACTCCTCATTGCGGAAGAGCCGCTGACGATAATCTGAAAACACTAACAAGCTGGAATTGAGCGATCTAATGAAAGCGTCGTTCAGCCGGTCTGTGTTCTGTCGTGAGATCTCAACTGTATTGTTTGCATTTGTGATCGCAAAATAAATGCACTTAATCGACCGCTGATGTTTGAATAGAGAAACATAGGCTATGGCTGTTTGGAATTACTATTGGGGAATTTCACTGATATGTTTACCAGTTTCCATAATATAGACAGAGAGAATGCAAAAGTCTTTGGTATTCATTGATATATATTTATATATAAGAAATAGCTATGTGCTTCAGCAACTAGCTCCCCATCTAAGAGGGTTTTTAGTGTCAGTAGGAACATAGTTTCATGCCACAGAGCTTCTCTTAAAACCAAAGACAGTTGACAGACTTGTGTTCTTAGCTTAAAAACTTGTTAAAAAATTAAAATAAAATACTTATCACAGTTGCATAGTTTAAATTGTGAATTGCATGCACTAAAAAGTTGACAGAATGCACTTTCTGTAACTGTTACTCAATTTGCACTGCTTCAGTTACATATAGGCCTACATGTATTCATTAATAAAAAGCAGTAAGTGATCTCTTGGTCTAGATTTTTTAACTGCTTAAATTAGCTGTTTAATCTAAATGTTTTTTTTTTTAATGGGCAAAAGAAAATCATGTTTTATTTTTTATTATTTAAATGCAAACATATCGAGATATATATCGAATATCGTAAAAAATTTGACAATATCGAGATATCATTTTTTTTTTGTATATCGCCCAGCCCTACTATAGATATATGCACTACCTTTAAATGTTTGGAGGCAGTAAGATTATTTTAATATGTTTAAAGTAATCTTCAATCTTCATTACTCTTCTGTGTCACACGGTCATTCACAAATCATTCTAATATGCTTATTTGCTCAATAAACTTTTCTTATTTTAAAGAAAAAAAATTAAATTGTTCAAAAATAGTTTTGTGGAAACTCATATTTTCTTAATAGAAAGTTCAAAAGAAACAACATTTATTTAAAGTAGATATTATCGTGCATTGGTCGAGCAAGAGCGATAATCTTCTTGATTATCGACAGAGAAATCTGCTTGTGTCGATATCTCTGACTATCGTCGATACACGATACTATCGTCTATCAGCACAACCCTAATTCTAATACATTCGTGTGTGTGTGTATATATATATATATACACATATACATATATATATATATATATATATATATATACATATATATATATACACATATACATATATATATATATATATATATATACATATATATATATATATATACATATATATATATACATATATATACATATATATATATATATATATATATATATATATATATATGTGTATATATATGTATATGTATATATGTATGTTTGTGTGTGTGTGTGTGTAAAGACCTCTAACACTAGCTTGCTCTATTCTTTTTTTATTCTATCTGTTTTGTTTTTATTATATTATTTAAAAGCCCATGCTACGTGTACTGTGTTAACCTAACTGAGACTTGTTATAGCACTTATATTTCATTGCTCTTTTTGTTGTTTTTGATTCCTTCCACTGTCCTCATTTGTAAGTCGCTTTGGATAAAAGCTTCTGCTAAATTAATAAATGTAAATATATATATATATATATATATATATATATATAAATTTTGCCTGGATACTGGATTTTATTGGAGTAATTTGCACACACATTTCCAGCCCGGTCAGATAACCTAAAACTATAATAATGAGTTTACTGTAGCACCTCAACTGATTATTGGAGTTTCATCCATTTTGCAGAATGTGAAAGTGAACCACTTTCATTATGCAGAAAGTCACACTCTAACTGTGCTTGCCGAATTGTTTATGACTGTTCAGAATTGTAGCCTTGCCGTCGCTGGGTAATTTATGGGCTTCACTTCTAAAACAAAGTAGAAAATGTGTGTGATAGGGGCTGGACACATTATAAATACTCTTGGCTCTTGTTCAAGGAGACTTGGAACGAATCCATTCAGGTTTCTGTCCTAAGGTGACACCTAATTAAATTGTCCAGCCCAGCAGCCCTCCCACTCCTCCTTCTCCTCTTCCCCCTCTTCCCTCTCCGTTCGCTTTGCATCTAATATTTACGGATACGTGCTTGAATAATTGCTCAAACATCTGCTGGGAAGTGATTTGTTTTCTCCGTTCCAGGGCAGGCTGCTTGGCAGCAGCAGTTGCTCTCAGGAAGTTTAAATGTCCCCTCTTTCAATTAAAGGCGGGTGGATAAGGCCAGCCCTGACGCAGGGTTATTTATCAAATGACGGTCGTGATAAGTGTGCACTGACCAAAGAGAGTAAATCCCTTCACATCATCAAACTGTACAATGCCAGCAACCTATACCGACTTATTATTCTCCCTACGACCACCTATTTAGCGTGAATTGCAGTGTGCAGCACTCACTATGAAATAAGATGACCAGATGACCATGAGCAAAAAACTGAGGCACACGTGCTGTTCAAATCATAGGGATTTTAGTTTAAAATAAATATTTATAGCAATTAAACTAGAGTTAAGATTAGCTTCCCAGTACAGTTCAAACTTTGGGGTCAGCGTCTGTATATACAGTATTTATTTCAAATAAATTATGTTCTTTTGAACTACCTATTAACCAAAGAATCCTGAAAAAGTGTTAAGATTTCAAGTAGGGATGGACAATATGACCACAATCTTATGACGTGATATGAGTAATTTTATTTCATGGTGATGGTATGTCACAGTTACTTTTGCTTAAAATAAGGTCTTTGATATCAACATTTTTTGATACCATAGAAATATCATAATTCTTGTCACCAGTGTCAACATCACACACACACACACACACACACACACACACACACACACACAAAAAGAATACTAGCCTAAACTAAAAAGACTCAAGCTCACTGAAGTCAAGTAAACCATCAGTGATTAAATAAGAATAAGAAACTAATTACAAGTAATAGGACAAAAAAACGACAGTAGAAAAAATAAGAAATTACATATACATTAAACAAATGAGATGAATAAAAACACTACATATTCTTTACTGAGTAAATTAAATATACTGTATATTTCTACTTATTAAAGTTACAAAAGTGATTTAGTCAAGAGCAGTGAGAGATTTTCTCTCTTGTTGTTTGATTAACATGAATGACGGATAGCAGGAATTTTAGACTGCTATCACTTTAAGAGCTGCCCAGATTCAATATACTGTTACATGTGTTTTCCTTCTCAGCTGTTTACTTGCACTTAAGTCCTAAATACTGTGTTTACGAGGATACATTTCGACAAATACAAGTGTGTGTGTGTATTTATTGAACTCTTCAAGGCCTATAAAGTGGCAATATTAACTCAAAACAGTACTCCCACTCTTTAAGCACTACCATCACGTTTACGTACCTATCTGACAGCACTTAGAAACAGTAACCACAATATCGACAATACTCCAAAATCATCGGCATATTGCATACCCCTATTTTTTACAAAAATATTAAGCGGTCCAACTATTGTCAGCATTAATATTAATAAGAGCTGTTTCTTGAGTGCTATATCAGCTTATTGGAATTAATTTCGTAATGATCATGTGACACTAAAGACTAAAGTAATGGTCGTTTAAACTTCTGGTTTGCCATCACAGAACTAAATTAGATTTTTAAATACAGTAAAATAGCAAACAGTTGTTATAAATTATACAATTATTTCTCAGTATTTCTGTTTTTGATTAAATAAATGCAACCTTGGTGATCTTAAAATACTTATTTTTAAAAACAAGAAATTAATCAAGTGAGTGTAGTGTATGCTGATACAGCTGTGTTTATGTGTGCATTAGGTGGAGCTGAGCTGTCCAAAGGAGATGGCCTGGAAGGTGAATATGCATCGCGGTTACCTGGCCATCTGTCACCCCGAGGAGCAGCAGCTGAACTTCATTGAGCGGCTAGTGGAGATGGCCAGCAGTCTGGCCATCAGAGAATGGAGGAGACTGCCACACATCGTCTCTCACGTGCACACACCTCTGCTGCAGGTGAGGATCGTCAGCATGTGAGCTGACAAACAGCCTTTAACTGGACATTCCCCAGCTGTAATTCAACATTCTTGATGGTGTTTTTTTACTTTTTCAAGCAGGGCAACTCAATCAGAACACCACTTGCGACCTAATCTAAATTGATTGTCAGTTTTAAGTAATGATATCTCAAAAGCAGATCATCCGTTTAGATACCTAGGCTGACAAGCATAAGATTCGGGCAACCTCATTTCATTTGCGAGTGTGTGACTTCATACAAACCGTTCTTGCAGAGAGAATGAGTGGTTAAAGCTGACACTTTGCTTATAATTGCCTTTTTTGCTATGCATTTCTGCACAATATCACTTCTTTCTTTATCAGACCAGGTCCCTTCTTCCCCTCTCCCTCTTTTTAGCCCTTTAGCCCTTTCTAAAATGGCTGAGATAGTGTTGACTGCACCATTGTGGTGCTCAATAGGCAGCTTGTATTAATATTCAGCGGAAAGAACAGCCTCCTGACTGCCACACGCATAATCAGGCAGAGCACACAATGGGACGGAGCGGAGGTGATGTGTGCCTGTAGATTAGGGTAATGTGTGAGAGCTGTCCACGCACCACGTCCTCTGGGGACTGTTAGAGACTCTTGAGCTCGGCTGTGGTGCGATGGCAAATATGACAGCCAAACTGAGGAAATGAAACGTTGTAGTTGGAGATTGTGATTACACCACACAGTATGTTATGGGGAATGGCTGATGGTTCTGTGGCCACAAACTAGGTCTGCACAATTAATCGAGTTTCTAATCGTGATTACAATTACAGATGCCACAATTTCGTAATCGTTCAAAGCAGCAATTAATCGTTCAAAGTCCACTTTTGTTATTCTGCATGTTTAAGATGAGATTTTTTTCTTTCTGCATGTTATCTTAAGGGTTTTTCAATTGTTTTAATTTAGTTTTAGTACAACATTATTATACATTCATATTAACCAAGAAACCATTCCAATGAATAGTTGACATTTGAGGCCTAATACTATATGTTTTGAGTTACTGTTTTCAGTTGTTTATTTTCATATGAAAATACGGCATGCAGTTGCATCCAACAATGGTATAAACATAATTTGATGTAAATTGGGATAATCATAATTAATAATCGCAATTACAATTACAAGG
This sequence comes from Carassius carassius, assembly GCF_963082965.1. Classification (NCBI taxonomy): domain Eukaryota; kingdom Metazoa; phylum Chordata; class Actinopteri; order Cypriniformes; family Cyprinidae; genus Carassius; species Carassius carassius. The sequence goes on from NC_081794.1 coordinate 12,960,292, forward strand.
GAATAATCAACAATTATGATTACTGTCATAATCATGTAGACCATCCACAAACACAAAAAAGTGTTAAAATATAAGCTCCAAATGAGAAGTGTGCAAAAGGTTTACTACAAATATCCAGAAATCAAACTTGATTGTGTGCTGAAAGATGATCTTACGATATATCCAGCAGTTTTATATAAAAAAAGAAGAAAAATAGTTGTAAATTAATTAATTCTCTACATTTCAATGCAAAAACATACAGAAGATGCTCACACTCACTATTTTATTTTCTTCTGCTTGTGATATGGTAAATGTGATTAAAATAAAATACTATAGAATACTAATCACAATTCAGTATCCAAATGTAATGTCGTCACTGAAAGTTATGTTTGGTCATTAAAAATCGTAGAGTTTAAGTTATATATAACAACAAAGTGAATTAAGTTGATTCGTTTAAGCAGTCAGAGAAGTTAAATAGTGTCGGTAAAGAACCAGCTCCACTTAAAATGCATTTTTGGCCAGACTTTGTTGGCTGTTTTAGCCGTGCCTTCAGAAATTCAGTCATTGCCCCAAAGCCATTGACTTCATAATTGAATTTGCTGATAATTGAATCTGTTTACACCTGCACTCCTTAATGCAACAATACCGGAAAACCAAGTCCAATAAGAGTGATTGGAAGGGACGTGAGAGGCAGACAGGAGCCGTGAGACAGAGAGTGAGAACGTCACCAAGTTTAAAATGGCTAGTAATTACTTTTCCCCATCAGATAGTGTTTGATTAAATACCTGCAAGAAAATTAAATTTACATGATGAATGGGCACTCAGACTGAAGGTTATAATGTGCCATCAGCTGATATTACCAGATAATTGTGAAAAATATTGTATTACTTAATTTATTTTGTTTTGGGGGGGGGTTTGATTTGGCAAGTCCATAGACTGATTTGAGGCATTTATCTTGTAAAGCAGGCATTACTATTGAACGGATTGTTTTTGGATGCGTGTATGGCATAATTCATTATCACAGCTCAAGCTTCTCATGGTAAACCCTCATGAATCACCTTGTAAGTGCCAGACTCCCTCCCTCACGTCTTTCTTTTCCAATTCGCACAGGAGATTAAAGATTCATGTGGCATTTCGGTAAGAGTGTGGTGTGTGTTTACTGGTTTACTGATATGTTATGGTCATGCATCGGTAGTTTGTGAGGAATGGGTAGTGTTTTTTGGGTCACTGTGGCTGGGGTCCTCTCCTGGTTTGGTCTAAGTGTCGTCTAAGAGGTTGATTAGGCATAGGGAATAGACACTTCACTTGTGCACTTCCCTCTCTCTGCCCGTTCTCTGAGTGAATGGCTTTTAAGATACTTTGATCCATCCATTCGTTCAGCCACCTCGAGACTTTGTTTCTATATTTCTTTTTCTTTCTCAATAGGAATCATAAGCCTGTAATACAGTCTCAGTAATGGATTTCGGAGAGCTCTGTGTGTGTGATATATGGTTTCTTGGAAGACTGCAGCCCTTAGAATTAAACTGAGCAGGTGCTTTAAAGAGAGCTTGTAGATATTTACTAACTACATTCAGATTCTCATCTGTTTATTCCCTGGTTATTCTTATTCAGGCAGCACAACAGATTATTGAGCTACAAGAAGCTGCTCAGATTAATGCAGGCCTTCAGCCCGCCAACCTGGGCCGCAACACCAGCCTCCACGACATGAAGACCGTGGTCAAAACCTGGAGAAACAGGCTCCCGATTGTCTCCGATGACCTCTCCCATTGGAGCAGCATCTTTATGTGGCGGCAGCACCACTATCAGGGTATGCCAAGATATGGAAATAAATTCCAGTGACAAAATAATGATTATATTAGCACTTTTGATCCAATTATATGTTTTTTTTACTTTTCTTGCAGCCATTGTGACCGCTTATGAAACCAACACACAACATGATCCAAACACTAACAATGCCATGCTTGGAGTGCATGCCTCTGCATCCGCCATTATTCAGTATGGGAAGATCGCCCGGAAGCAAGGTCTGGTCAACGTTGCTTTGGACATCCTGAGTCGTATCCACACCATCCCCACCGTGCCTATTGTAGACTGCTTCCAGAAGATCCGTCAGCAGGTTAAATGCTACTTGCAGTTGGCTGGAGTAATGGGCAAGAATGAATGCATGCAGGTGAGTGAACTATAGCATGACTGCATCGTTTCAGAATCAATTAGTCATTAGGTTTCTTGAATGACTAGTCATCTAATCTTTCTTAAGGATAACCTGTGTAATTACTGTGGCTTTGGGGTCAGACACAGATCTGAAGCATCTCTTAGAGCATTCTGTATTCTAATGCAGCTGCATAGGGGGATTTCATGGGTGAAATTCATTGTCATAAAAGGACAGGACTAGATTTGTAACTAGATCATTTTAGCTTGCCAATTGCTACATGTGTGCAGTCTGTGCACATGTCATCAGAGAAGAGATGATCCTGTGAGGGGGAGGGAAGTTCAATACCAAATCTAGTTTGCTTTGCCGACACACCTGCTGATTTTGCTGTTAGCCGGACTCTCTTAATCCAAATAACGCTGCTCTCATTACGGAGAGAATGACTGCGGTGCTGTCACAGTAAGGAATGCATTCCAAACAGTAGCTGCAGCATTCGCTTAAGCCTGATTAATGGAGCTGCCTCAACTGAGCTCAAGTCATTAAAGTACCATTGGATTTAATAAGTCTCTCTCTCTCAGCTATCACTTGGACCTGTTCTATTCCCTTTATCATTTCTCTGGCACACTCTAAGCCACTGGCTCTGACCTGGGAGTCTTAGATTGAGCTACAGAGATGTCTACAACAGATATACCCTGTTGTCAGTGATGTTGACTTTTGATGTATAGGAATTCTAGTTCAGAAAACTACTCATTGGCTGAGTCTGGCCCATCCATTTTGAAGGATGTAGTATCATTCTTTATGAGAAAATGGAAAAACTCATAAATATGAAATATACTTTGAGGAATTTTAAATGTAATCATTGTTATTGTGTTGTCAGGGTCTGGAGGTGATTGAGTCCACTAACCTGAAGTACTTCACCAAGGAGATGACCGCTGAGTTCTACGCTCTCAAGGGCATGTTCTTAGCCCAGATCAATAAGTAAGAGTTGATCCCTGGCTTTGTTCGTCTTTTCTTCTTTTCTACCTGTCACTTTGAGTCTTCTCCTTATCGCCCTCATTCGCTCTCTCTTTGTCTTTAATTGACGCCACCTTTGTTATCTTTTATTTTGTGCACAAGTCTTCTCACTGACATGAACAATCGGAAACGGAGACTATTAAGAGCTCACGTTTTAAAATGAACAATTTCAATTTCATGGCACAGAGTCATTATGGAGAGGAAAGATAAACATCTGTGTGTGCCTGTGTGTTTGTGCCTCTAATCATCAGTTCTAAAACTTTACGCCAATAATGAGGTCAGAACAGTCGTTAACAGTCAATATGAGAGTATGATGAGTAATTAACCTTATATAGCATGAGTGCAGCAGAGGATAATGACACTGAACTCATGATGAGTGATTATCTCCTGTCATACTTCTATTGACTGGCATTTTCACGAGTCAATCAGCATTTCCTGTTCCTGGTGTTTTAACCGCCTACAAGATATTTGAACAAACAGATAAGGGTTATTGAATATAAAGAGCTGCCAAGATAATGCACAGGTGAAATCTAGTTTAAAATGCATTCACCTAGTTCGAAAAAATGTAATTTTTTCATACATTATTTGAGAGAAATAAATATAGAATTATATTATACAGTTATTATTAGAAAATGATTATATGACAAAACTGCTTGTTTTGAAATTGGATAGAAAGAATTGGATATTAAAGTGAATTTTAATTTACAAATTGAAAGGCTAGAGGATAGGAGGTGAATTCGAGTGATTGTTGTCAGTATGAATTGCATTTTATTAAAGGGGTCATCAGATGCAAAATTTACTTTTGTTGTTTGAACATAAATGCATGTTGAAAGTGTGTGAAAACATCCATCCTATAATGATAAAAATCCACCCAGTGTTTTTTTTAAAACCTTGTTTTATAATCCCCTTTCTCAAATCAGGCTGTTCTTGAGATTCCTGTCAGAATGACGTAGTTCTGCACAGGCCCCTCCCAAAATAATTGATTGACAATGCAGTCTTAACTTAGACCTGCCCTTTGTGAGCTGTGAGCTGTCTGCCATTGTGTCGAAAACACAATGACAAGAATGTTTCAGATTAAGTGATTGAGGTGTTTTATTATTGGATGTAATAATGAACATAGCAGTCGTCATTTACTCCCGACTCCTGAGCCAGTGAAGACGTAGAGGATTAACATTACTTTTGTTTAGAAGGGAATCTATAATGCCTAAACATGATTGAGCTTCATCTACAGAAGTGAGCATACGGGTTTTTTATGAATCTTTGCAAATCACCTTTCCTAATATGTGCTAGTAAGCAAGTTTCAGGGCAAAAAGTAAACCGTACTGCTTGTCACCCAATGGAAGAAAGGGGTGGGCTCAGCAGAGATCATGGTCTCGTGGTTCTCTAGACCAGAGAACATGGTCTAGAATGACTTGCTAAAAACAGAGTTCATTTTGACGGTAAAAAAAATTTTTTTTACACTACCATTAAGAAATTTTTATCAAAGTATGTTATATACTTTTCATTAAGACCCTAAAGAATCATATCAACTTATATCAAATGGGCATTCGATGATGACCCCTTTAATATATTAACATGTCCAGAACAAAACAGAGAATTATGTCATTCAAAAATAAACAGTTAACTACCCCCTTTTGCAACACCATAGCTCTATATAGGCCTTCCTCTTTTTCTCATCTTGGTTGAATTGATGGCGAACCCAGAGCACGGTGCTGGATTGCAATAGCTTATTAAATACACATGCTGAATAATTAACTCAATGGCAATTTCTGAAATCTCTGTGATCAGCAGAAGTTTCCCCCAGCCTCAGCAGGGCCTAATGTAATCATTACATTTCCACTCTCTATGAATATTAATGTAGGGATTTGATAAAGCAGTAGAGCTGTCGGAGGAAGATGTTTGACAATCGACTGGGCGTGGGGATTTTGCCCGACTCTCGGCAAAGGCCATGAGCAGAAACATTATACATGTCCATGACTGACTTGACGCTTCAGTGGATTTGGTCTCCCCAGACTCCCATTGCAATCAAGTGTAATTTTGTTGCTTGCCACATACTCATTAAAAGTTTCCATTATATGTGAATGTGAATGTGATTGGTTAAGTAGGTGTGTCATAGAGTAGCATTTAGAGATGGTGATGGTAAGGGCAGAGGTTTCAATCTCAGATTATGAGTCTCATCCAGTGCTTTCAGTCCCTTATAAAGCCCTTTATGAGCCTTTCTCAACTTCTATTCTTAAACTGCTTCTTCTATAAAGGGCCCTAGAAAAAATACTCTCAGGGGACAAATTCTCAAAGCTCTAAAACGGCTGATGAAACAAAATATTGGACCCGGTCAGCTAATTTCAGTTAGGTGCTGAGAAATACTGGATAGCTTTTAGAATAGTGTTTGCCATCAAGTTTTTTTTTCTGTCAGATGCTTCTCAGATTTATAGTGAAATGTCAGTAAGAAGCAGATATATAATTATGATTTTGTTTACCAGTGCACCACTGGCAGAAATTTTACTGACTCATGCTCAATCCACCAAATTGCTCATATTCTTTGCATTTTGGAGATTTCAAGATTGTAATGGTCAGAAGTGACAAATTCCCTTCTCATTTGAATTGTCTCTTCTTCCAGGTCAGAGGAGGCAAATAAGGCATTCTCTGCTGCAGTGCAGATGCATGATGTTCTGGTGAAAGCCTGGGCTATGTGGGGCGACTACTTGGAGAACATCTTTGTCAAAGACCGCCAGCCCCACCTTGGTGTCTCCGCCATTACCTGTTACTTACACGCCTGCCGCCATCAGAACGAGAGCAAGTCACGGAAATACCTTGCCAAGGTACGACCTCTTCTCTCTTCTCTCTCCAGCTGACCTCACTGAGTGAATGAGCCAAATGGTCTAATTTAGAAATGTGCATAAAAATGGCCAGTCTAGTGTTGTGGCATTTTTTTTTTTGAATGTTTTATGCATTTATGGTGTTAAAACATAAGCTCCAAATTAATATAATTTACAATAGTATTCATTTTCTACACTTATTTTCTGTTATTTACTTACTTTATTGTCTTATGCCATTAAGTTAATGGTTTATTTCAGATAATTAAAAGTAAAAGATAATTTTAATTTATGATGATAACACTAATAGCCTGACCTTTGTAACACTGAGACTGCCATGGCTTGTGATTAGTGAAAGTATGGATGCAAGAACCACTGATCAGTTGTACTGTGTAATCTAGAGGGCAACATGTATGCCTTATTAGTGTTTTTCTCTGTCAATAACAGGAAAATTGTTGGCAGAGATGCACAGAGCATTTCATAATGGGATAGCATCTTTTTTGACAGGCCTGTAATTAGTTTTACCATTAAACCCATTTACCATAACACACAAGCAAACTCTGTGCTCATTTGTGGTCCAGTAAACCCATTCTGCTTTGATGGCTTTGTTAAATGGGGGCATATCTGTCACCATGTGCCATTTCTGAATTAATGCAGCTGCGGCAGGGGGGATGCACTGCATTCAGACTGATGAACCTCCAATGATGGATGTAATTATATTATTAGACCTGATGATGGGTTTTGTATGGATACTATATAAATGGCAGTCTGCTCTCTGTTGAGTACTGTACACTAGATCAAACAGCTCCATTTGGCTTTTTTCTTTTTTTCCCAGCATGGGATTGACTGTGAGGAGCACTTTAGATTGTATCTGGACTGCTGCTGGCCACTGAAGCTTTAGAGACGGTGGCGTAGTTTACACGTGATTAATGAAAGTAGCTGCTCGCTGATTATCAGTAATTATCCGTAAGCCGTGTAGCCCAGGCTCTCCAGTGCTTAATGTCTCCATCAGGCCTCAGCAGAGATGAAGGTTCATCTTTTACCAGCCCACCATAGCAGAGCCCCACCAACAATAGCAAAAGACGACAGCAGCTGACTGGTGGGAGTGAGGTGGCCGAGATGATTTTACAAGCCATTAAGCCCTGGAGTAGCTATTTCATGGAGCTGATGGCCTCATCTTCAATCGCTGACATATAGATTTAGTTCCAAATGAAAACGTTACCTGGTCATTCACATAGGTTGAGGAGTATTTGATCCAAGCTGGTGATTTATTAATGTTGACTCGATGAAAACTTGACTTTCCAAATTAAGGGATATGTAAACAACTGTACGTACATGAAGAGATATGCACAATAACACAAGGGAAAAGGGAGATAAATTCAGCATTTGCAGCTAGTAGGCCATTTTTTTATTATATAATTTTTCCCTTTGTAGGGACTTGGCTGTGTAATAAATAATTTAAAATGTCAACATTTTTTGCATTAAACATAAAATGATTTTTGCTCTAAATAAAACGTCAATGTCATATTTCTTCTGCCATAGTTCTGGCTATTTCAAAGAAAATTTGTAGATGAAATTTTGTCCTGCAGCTGGGTTTTTAAAATCAGAACTGTTGTCAAAAAAGGCTGTCTCTGTTGTTCTTCAGGTGCTGTGGCTGTTGAGTTTTGATGATAAGAACACATTGGCCGACGCTGTGGACAAATACTGCATTGGAGTGCCACCCATCCAATGGCTGGCCTGGATCCCTCAACTTCTCACGTGTCTGGTTGGATCAGAGGGGAAACCTCTCCTCAACCTCATCAGCCAGGTTGGATTGCTCACAACATTACCTTTTTATTGCAGCGCGTTCATGCTTCCATCTAATCAAGATTAATTTAATCTTCCAGAGACAGTCTGCAGTCAAGACCCTTTTTGTCAAATTCATCGTTTTACTGGTTCCCTTTTTATTTATTTATGCAAAGCATTGTTATTGGGTTTATATCAAACACTCTCCAACAGTGGGAACAGAACCACCAATTAAACAAGAGACTAATTTGCCCTCCTTGATGGAGTATTATTTCCAAGCCATTTAAAAAGCTCCTGAACTTCAAAGAAAAAAGCAACTGCTCCAGGGGCCCAAAGAGAGAGGGAGAAAAGAGGAGACAGAGAAGAGAGTTCTGTGTACTTAACCCATGTAAAAAGACGGCAAAATCCCCCTCTTATTAACTGACTTGTTCCAAAGGGGTTTTGCATGCAGCTCGACCACCTATTTTCTCACGTATGCTTGCCAGACCAGCGACTTCTAATCTCCCCATTTCAGCACTGAAGCACCCGTGCGGTGGAAATGCTTCACTTTGAGATTAAGTACACTTGAGTCCCTGATAAGCACCCAATGAAAGAGATATGTTTGCACACCGTAATCTCAATTAATGGAGTTGTCAAGGCTGTTTTAGGGATGACAAGTCTCCTTGTTGAAGGATCTTTTGGGTGTGATGTAAGGCAACGATGACGAGTGAAAGGTAGACGTTTTGTAAAACTCTTGATTTTTAAGTGAAATCTCCAGCAGGTGGAGCACCTTTATCTCAGGCTCTGAATTATTTAGCTGTGCTCCAGTTGGCGGGATGTTTTAAAAACGTTTTGTGAAATATTAATGAAGGAGAGCTGTGGGGTGCCTTGAGATGAAACAGAGGCGAGAAAAACTCAACACCTTTATACACACAGACACCCATCACATGCACGCGCACACACTCGCACACACCCTAAAATATGATGAGACTTCTAGCCAATTTTAGGGATGATCTGTCCCAAGTTGCCTCGTTCATTATTTATGCGATACTTAACAAGCTCTTAACAGAAGATCTTGGCCATTGCTGCTTTTCATGTAAAAGCCCACCTGGACTCCGAGGTGTCTCTTTACACCTAAGGCCCAGCCTGCTTTCTGCCGTCTGTTTGACGAAGATCGTGTTTCCACTCTAATGGACTGCTTGAGTTGGGTGCTGTGAGACCTGAGATGGGCTGCAGGCGGTTTGAGAAAGAGCGCTGTCTGTCGCCTCCATATTTGTCTTCATCCCCTCTCCACACACTGATGCGGACAACTTTCACACCCCTCACGGATATTGCAGTGCCAGGGGAGAAAGAGGAGAGGAACAAGTTTTGATAAGCATGTTTTTGGGAATATTACATAACAATAAGAGGATCCAAAGATTGGGTTATGAGTCAGAATTTGCTGTCTGTTAGATTTAAACTATAAAGACTGGGGGCATTTTTCTTCAAAAGATGTGAAATAGACCTCACAACTTGGTTCTTTGACTGCAGCTTAAATAAGAGGTGTGCAATATCTGCAGCATTAAATTGAATCGCAAAAATAAGCGCTGTTTTTAAACGGTTTATCAGCTGGTTTAACGCTAGAGAAATGGTGTAATTATCTGAAAATAAAGCAGGAGACCTATCGTTTCATACCGTTATGTAGATATGTGACCATGGTAATACCATTACATTCCTAAATTTTAATATGTGAATATTGAATGACATGAATTATTTTAAGTAATTAAATTACTGCATTATCAAAAGTAGCCATTTGCTGCATGGTTATGTAATACAAAACATTTTGGGTTTTGTATTCTGGCAAAAATGTGCCAAATATCAATATACTGTTACTGTGCTGTTACTTGTAATCATACCACCTTACCCTACTGTTAATTAAAAAAGACATTTGTCTATAGTGCCAACGCTTCAGTACCGTTTTGATAAATACACTAGTTTATAAATCATTAAACAGCCTGAACCTTCTCTTTGTGATGTTGTTCAAGGACACAGCAGATCTCTGAACGGGAGAAAGTGTACACTAGGGCTTGACAAGCTTTTAGCTGGTGTCATATTGAGCCATGGTTTTAATCTGCCCTTGATGTTTGTCCATCTCATTGCTTTCCCCCTACGGTTTAATTTTCAAAAGCCTGCACTATCACAGAGAAGTTTCAAAACATGCCAGCGCTACGTTTCTCTTTCGCTCTGACCCAAACCCACAGGGACAATCTGAAATGTAATCTGCAACTGTTTCTCTTAGGTGGGACGTGTCTACCCTCAAGCGGTGTACTTTCCGATCCGAACCCTGTACCTGACGCTGAAAATTGAGCAGAGGGAGCGCTACAAGAGCGGTATGACTGGAGTTTTTTCACACAAAGTCCTATGAAAGTCAACTGTTTCCTTCATGTGCTGTAATTTCTGTTTCCCCCAGATTCTGGCCAGCAGCAGTCCAGTTCAGCGGCTGCCCAGACCCACTCAGCGTCCGACCCAGGTCCCATCCGTGCCACTGCTCCCATGTGGCGCTGCAGCCGGATCATGCACATGCAGCGTGAGCTCCACCCCACCCTGCTCTCCTCTCTGGAGGGAATCGTGGACCAGATGGTCTGGTTCAGAGAGAACTGGCACGAGGAGGTGAGTGGTTTTATGTGTTAAAGCAAGTGTTTTTGTATTCCAGAAGCGAGTGGCTACCTCTTAAAGCACATCAGCCTTTAACGCAAGTTAAACATGACATGAATGCGTTTTCTGTCCGGTTTGCTTACATTCTTTAGTTTAACGCCACATGCTCTCGTACACGTAGCTGTTTTCAGAGGGCCGGCTGAGCAGATGAAAGCTGACAGAGGGGAACGATTGGGGCTCAGTGAGGCTGAAAAGTGGTTTTGCAGTGCAGGTGGACATTGGAGCTCCAGTGCTAATCGGGCTTTGGCTAGGGGCTCTCCGTGATTGATGGGTGAGGGGAGTGTAGACCGAAGGTAGGGAGATTGGATTGCCATGACAGGGCTGATGCGGTGATGCGTCGAGACTGCACAGGGAAGGCAGAACCCCATTCCTGTGGGACACTCAGTGAGAAACCGCAGAAGATGAGGACGAGGAAAGAAAGTTTAGCAACGAGAACTGGAGGATGAAAGAAACTGGCATTGAGAGAGCTCAGTGAAGTAAAACATGGGTTTAATTTTCCAGACACTGATGAAGTGTAGTCCCGGTCTAAATTAGACTGATAATGGCAATCTTCTTCTCCTGAAGTCTAAGCTTAATCTGTGCAGCAGAGACCGGTAGAGGCAGGCTTTTACAGATTTCTCTGGTGAACATCTTCGCCTCTGAAGGATTTTTATTATCATCAAAATGGCAAATTGTAAATAATATGTGGGAATGGTGTTATCCATGGTAAATTGATAAAGACTCATTAACCATTCATCCTTGTCTCTTGGTTTCTAATTTTCCCTCATTTCCTTCCACAGGTTCTGCGCCAGCTCCAGCAAGGGCTGGCAAAATGCTACTCTGTGGCATTCGAAAAGAGTGGAGCTGTGTCTGATGCTAAAATCACTCCACATACGCTCAACTTTGTAAAAAAGCTGGTCAGCACATTCGGCGTGGGCCTGGAGAATGTCTCCAATGTGTCCACTATGTTCTCAAGCGCTGCCTCAGAGTCCCTGGCCCGGCGAGCTCAAGCCACCGCTCAAGATCCTGTGTTCCAGAAGATGAAGGGCCAGTTCACCACAGGTCAGAACAATCACAATTCCTGTGCACATTCTTATACATTTTAAAATGTCTTTCAGTTAAATGATATTTTTTGCACCTGTAGTTTATTGAAATGCAGCTTTCTCCACATATGAAGCTAACATATTAAGATGAAATTATCTTCACACAAAACCTAGAATTATCAGGGAATTTTTTTTTAAATAAAAAGTGGAGATTTTTATAGTCAATTATTAAAATATTACTATAGAATTAATTTTTGAATTAGTGTTTAAGCTTTTTCATTTTATTTTAACTTGTGCTTTTAATTTTAATATTTCTATATGGCTTTTATTTTATATTTAGCAAATTAATTTTTGAAGTTTTTCATAATGTCTATTTAGCAGAATATAAAAGAAAAATATTTTTTTAATTACATTTTTTATTTTGTTTTAGTTGTCATTCTGATCTCTATGAAATTCTATATAAAAAAATATCTTTTGAAAAATCATGGAAAAAATTGGTTAAATTATGGGAATTCTCATCATAGCTGGATTTCCATGGTCCAATTAAATCTTAAAATCAAACCCTACACTTCTTGTTTTACCCGGAAATGTCACATTATAAAAGTTTTGTTAATTGTGAATGCTTTCCTGTTGTCTTCAAATGTAGTTGAAATTTATTTAACACAAAAGCACAGATAAAATAATTCAAGTGAACTGAGAATGAGCTGTCACACGTGGACTTCTCTCAGAAGTGTCAAGAGAAGTCTAACTTGCAGGCAGCACACTTGAAGGTTCACATCCACAATTACACATGCTCTCTCGCTCGTCTCTGTTCTGCATAACCACTTCTGCTCAGAGTTAACCACAGGCCTCTCCACCCGGCCGACTCGGAGAATAATTGGCTCGGTGAACCATGTGATTAGATTTAATGGGAAGATGACTATGGGCAGAACCATGTGTGCGTGTATCAAGGTGCTGTTGACTGTAAAGAAATTGCACAGTTTTAGGTAAACATGTTTACCAAAAAACACTACACATGCCATATTATGTGTAGATTGGTTTGAAAAGAAAATTGTTTTGCAAATGTTTTGTATTTAATTTATTATTATTATTAGTTTAATCAGGTAAAGGGGGAAGTGTGTAATTTCGTTTACTTCTGGCGAAATTGCAAACATATTTGTGCCTAAATGCTCCACCTGTCTTCCTGTATTCCAAACTATTTTTCCAGTGTTTCCCAGTTGTTTGGCACATTTTTATGTATTTGCCTTTAAATCATAGTCATTCGGGGTTTTTCTTAAAGAAAGGAACCGTATGCTGTATTTTTATTTCTGTGACTTTACCTTTAAATCCCAAATGTCCTTGACCCCCTAGATGTTTGCTTAAATCCCTCTGAGTTGGGGAGAACTTGGCACGGATGTTTCCTGAGGCCAGTTTTGTACACATTGCCCGACAATAACCTTCCAGTACCCCCGGTGTAGACCTGGCTCTCAAAAAAAAGAGCATGTGTGAGTCGAGGCATATGTTAAAACAAACTCCCCCTTAGCTGTCCTCTGCTCAGGAGAGCAGAATATGTTTGTACTTCACTTCCCTGTCCACCTACAGTCTCCACACCTCAGTAAACTTTGAATCCTGGAGCTAGTGCTCTCGTTTGCTTCATATGAAGCTCTATCCCAAGGCCTGTGTATGTGTTCATGGCCTTAGAGAACTGTTAAGGTTGTAAGGGTGTAAAACAGATGTTGTGGGGCCAGCTGTCTCTGGGCAGTGACTCATGGCCAACGCGCCCTGAGCCTTCTCTGCCCATCTGACATAGTGTGCTACTGGGAATGAGTTTTGGAGGGGAACCAGCAGAGCACAAAGCCCGCTTCGTTCCCCGTATCATTCTTTCCCCTTCCTTGGGGGTTTCTTTTCCAAAGCTCTCAGTTCCAACACACATGTCCAAACAAACACATACTCTGGCACCATTTGTCAAGAGTCCTTTAATCCAATCACAATCAAGCCATGAGCAAATGTTATTGTTTAAATAAAGGTTATTTGAACACTTTAAGATTCATTTAACCCTCTGAAGTCGATTAACGTATATACGTGTTATGAGGCATTTTCTCCTGATAACCCTGAAAAGAACTTAAATTACACTTTTGCACAGTTTTGATCATACAGATAAGAGCAATACATATTGCTCATTATGCGGGTCTTTGTCTTCTCAAGTGTAAATCACAATGATATTTATGATAGTTGACGCCTACTCGCATATGACTTTTACCAACAAAAAGTGTCTTAGAAAATTTAAATCAATATATTGTTTTCTGTGAGTGAGTAAACAAGATGATTGTCACATAATTTAGAAAGAAAAATTCCAGGCTACAAGCTCCAGTTCTCAAAAGTCCCGGGAACCAATGTTCTGTATGTGTTTTATTGCCTTATTCAAGTGATTTAACATTTTTTGTTTTTCACTAACCACGCATAAAATTTTTTCTCAATAACACAATCATGTACATACATGCTGCTCACATGTTATTATAGCCCAGCTTGTGCTGATTACAATGAGACTAGACTTTAGCCATTTATATGTGTATAAGAAACTGGAAAAAGCACAAATGTCAGGGCATGACAAAACTTCTCCAGGCCCCAAAAATACCCTTAGACTCCAGAGGGTTAAAGGCACAATATGTAAGTTTTGGTCGCTAGAGGTTATTCAAAACAGTAACATAGCCAAAGCTTGATGATGCTATGAAGGAGGTTGTTCATGGATGAGGTAATTATTATTATTTTTTTACCTGTACCTTCCACATTTACATTTACATTTATTCATTTAGCTGACGCTTTTATCCAAAGCGACTTACAATTGCTATATATGTCAGAGGTCACACGCCTCTGGAGCAACTAGGGGTTAAGTGTCTTGCTCAGGGACACATTGGTGTCTCACAGTGGATTCGAACCCGGGTCTCTCACACCAAAGGCATGCGTCTTATCCACTGCGCCAACACCACCCACAGATATTCAAACGGTGAATAAATTATACAAAGAAAGCAAGCAAAAAAACATTTACATTGTCAAAGAACATTATTACTGACTTCAGTCTAGCATGAGTTATGATGAGAGAATTTGCGTGAGAGTTGAATTCAGTTAGCAAGTGTGTAGTAAACAAAAAAAAACTCATCTGAATGTCTCTGATTGGCCATTGCATTCATAAGCTCAAAAGACTCGTGTGTGATTGCTTGTAATGCGCAACACTGTAAAAACACACACACATAAAAATAAAAAATAAACATTATTTAAAATTGGAATTTCTCTGGATTTACAAATCCTTGGGAACTTTTGGGATAATGCAAGTACACAACTGCATGAAATAAATCACACTGTGCAAGTAATCCCATCCATGAGTTGGGATTCGAACTCGGGATGCCCACAGCGCTAAAGCACTACATGTCAGTGTGCTGTCCACAGGGCTATCAGTGCCGACCTGGGACATCAACATTGACCTGATGTCTCATTCTATTTCCGATGTGCAAATGGATGTACGCATTCAGCTGTTGTAGCGCAACATTATGCGACTGTGAAAGCTGATACTATAATATAAGTCAAACAAACTTTGTTTTCCTAGCTCCAATTTTGTTTTAGGTATGTTATGAAAAAAAGACATAAATTTGATTAAATTGCCTACATTTTTTGTTTATGTGGAATATAGTACTGGGAAATAATACTAGTAATAGTATTGTGAGATAGTACTAGTGGTGTTAATATTTCTGAAACGTGTGTTTTAGCGTTGCAGGGTTATGCTATTCTCAAGCATTGCTGTCTGCATTGATCTAAAGCGGGAGCGTGTCTGCGGGGCCGAGGCTGTTTCAGGGCTCCTGTTGTGCTGTACAATGTGTTCACTCAGGCATTTCAGTGATGGAATTTAAAGTAGAGAATTCACCGGAGACTGCTACACAGCGAGCGGCGCAGGCAGACGGCCGATGGGGGGATGTATTTTTAGCGCTTGGCCACCTCCACCGCCCAAGCATTATTAGGTGCAGAAAACTTCTGCTGTTGGTGTATCTCATTCACAGGTCAGAGAGCAGAGACTTTGTTTTCCATAGCAGCAGGGAGCTCAAATCTCTCTAGAGTTCAGCTGATCCTGGGTCAGTGAGACAGCTGAAACGGAGCGCACCGTACTACCAATCCATATTCAAACCGACAAAGGTGTTACATTTATCAGAGATACAACAACCATGTTGCCCAGGAGGCACCGTTATCTGAAAAACCCCTCGCTACAGGGCACCGCTGCTACATGGGATCGTCTGTTCATTGATTACACCAAGTCGACCGCTGTGCGTAGCCATGCTTTTCAAGTGAAATCTCTTTTTTTAATACTCACTGGTCATTAAACACCTAAACAGTCTTAAAGTCTTTTAGAGAGAGTCGGATTGGTTGAGATTACAGAGCGTGTCTGATTTTAGAAGACATCGTCTAATTCAGGGCGAGGAAATGGGTGGGAGCTGCATCGCTCAGGGCAGTTCACTGCTAATCAAAATGTCATACGGGACATTGACGATATTGTAAGTGTCATGCATGCAGTGAGAGTTCCTTAAATGGCTTTTCATTATGTGTGGCGGCCACATCTTACTGGCTTTGACATGAGTGGCAGCTCATTGCAAGATGCTTTTGAATTAAAGCCTCTTCTGCCAAAGCCTTAATTATACAAAGAGAGTTTTTTCTTTAGGGTGGTTTTCCTCTTAAATGTATAAAATTAAATGCCGAGCCATTTCCGTATCTGCGGCATGTGGTATTATTAATGTAGCACAACAGAAGAATGAAAGTGGAGCAGCTTTTACCCTATTTGATAAAGATGTTCTGGCCCGGAGGTTGTCTCTAAAATTGGGAACGTGGCTTGCATTCCGACCATACCTTTTGTGTCTGCTCTCTAACTTAATGCACAATGTCATTTAGAAGTTGCATTGAGGAGTTAATCCTTTTTTTCCTCCTTATGAACCTTGATGTTATCAGCACCTCCACGTCGCATGGGACACCTGGGAGGAAGTGCAGCACTTCTGTTTCCCTGATTCAAAGATAACGTCTCCTCTCTCAGTCTCTTTCACACTATCTCTGTCAGTTTTACGCCACGTCTACCTCTTTCTCACACCCGGAGTCTTTTCCACTTGTTCTTTTGCAGTGTTGTTTTTTTTTTTTTTCTCAGCTGCCTATGTGTTCCTCTGGTTTACCTTTCCCTGTCACTCTTTCCGTTCGCAGATTTTGACTTCAGCGTTCCTGGCTCCATGAAGCTGCACAATCTCATTTCAAAGCTGAAGAAGTGGATTAAGATTCTGGAAGCGAAGACGAAGCAAATGCCAAAGTTCTTCCTGATTGAGGAGAAATGCCGTTTTCTTAGCAACTTCTCTGCCCAGACTGCGGAAGTTGAGATCCCGGGAGAATTCCTCATGCCTAAGCCCACACACTATTACATCAAGATTGCAAGGTAACAATCAATACACACTAGGGATGAGTTGCTCTGGTCGACTGATCATTTAGTGATCTAGTGAATCAGTCTCACAGAAGGCATGAATAATGAAGTTTTGATTAAACTTGACACATTTGCTGCTAAAATCTAATAAAAAAATCTTTTTTATTCTTTTGGTTCAAAACCAAAACAAATGTTATTATTGAGGATTTCCTTCAAACTGTGCCCACAGCTCAATCTTAAATATGTAGCTTCATGTCCCTAACATACACTTGAACACGTAGGTCGTTTATAATTGAACTTTTTTTCTTTTTCTTTTTTATTCTCCCCTTGGAGTTCTAAGCTAGACTCCAGCTGAGACCTTAATTCTCAGTGATTACTTCATCACTTACCCATCATTCTCTCTCTCACCCCCCTCTTACTCTACCTCCTAAGGTTCATGCCCAGGGTGGAGATTGTTCAAAAGCACAACACAGCTGCTCGACGCCTCTACATACGCGGACACAACGGCAAGATATATCCGTATTTGGTGATGAATGACGCATGTCTAACAGAGTCCCGCAGAGAGGAGCGAGTGTTGCAGCTCTTGCGGCTTCTCAACCCCTGCTTGGAGAAGAGGAAAGAGACCACCAAGAGACACCTATTTTTCACAGGTACTGCAGCAACCCCTGATCACACAGAACATTTCACATCTCCCTGTAATAGCACTGACTACCTCTATTTATGTCAGTCTGTTGGACAAGACCTTCCATTTTCATGACCAATATATTTTTTTAAGTCTTATTTCTAAAAAAGTTAAATCATTAAAACACATATTATAAAGTCTTACCATTCTCTAGTTAAGTCTATTTTTAATTGTGGCATGCTGTGTTCCGAGCTGCCCCATTTGAATGCTGTCCATTTGCTCTGAGCGCTGGATTCAATGGCCTAGTTGTTCTCAGACAGATTGGGGGAGAAGGAGAATTGAGGAGAAGAAAAAGAGGCAAGATTGAGGTGAAAAGTACCAGAAAAGCTGTGTAGGGGTAACAGAAGTAGAAAGAGAGGGGACTGGAGCAGAATGAATAAAAATGAGGTTGCTCTTCTCCCTGTGGAGACTGAGGGAGGAAGATCTAAATTGTCTTTCTTGTGATAGATACATTAAAGATTAAACCCTATCAGTTCAGAGGTCAAGGGTGCCACATTTTAGCTTTCACTAAAACATTTTGTCTGTTCTCTGTTTTGATTTTTATACTGCAAAGAAAAGAGTCTGATTTTATGCTGCAGCGCAATTAATAATCATTAAGTAGCATTAGCGATGTTTGTGTGCGTATTCTATTTTTATCATTCATTAATGCCTTTCACTGAAGTTATTTATTAGATGTGTATGAAAGGCTCCCAGTGGTCGTGTGACATGCTTTTCTTTTTACTCCCTCACTGGTGTTTTGGGAGCTCTCTCAGCTGTAAATGTGTCTTGTTTAAAAATGACTATGTAAAGCAAATGATTGTATAAACAGGGATAAAATGTTTAGAAGTATTTTAGGGGATGATGAGGTCGTATTTCAGGCCAAATAGAATCTATAAGATGCTTTTTTTTTAAATAAAATTTTTTAGAATTGCAGATGAAATAGCCAGTGGGATTTGAATTGCTTTATATGCCAGTAGAGTACAAACTCTCTAAATCTGTTCTCTTCTCAGTCCCAAGGGTGGTGGCGGTGTCTCCTCAAATGCGGTTAGTGGAGGACAATCCGTCGTCTCTGTCTCTGGTGGAAATCTACAAGCAGCGTTGTGCTAAGAAGGGCATTGAGCATGACAACCCTATTTCCCGCTATTATGACCGACTTGCAACTGTTCAGGCTAGAGGAACCCAAGCCAGCCATCAGGTATTGCTGG
Source organism: Carassius carassius (assembly GCF_963082965.1). NCBI lineage: Eukaryota > Metazoa > Chordata > Actinopteri > Cypriniformes > Cyprinidae > Carassius > Carassius carassius. The sequence goes on from NC_081794.1 coordinate 12,979,009, forward strand.
AAATAATATGAGAAAGCAAATCAAGAAAAATTTATTTTACAAAAATTGAATCTCATGAAATGATCAAGGTGACATTTTTTGAAATATATATACACTTGTTATAATTTTTTTAGCCGTGTTTAAATTTCTATATTATTTTTGCTTTTAATTTTGGCATTTACCCTAATATGCAGTAGAGTAAATTAACCAATAAAAATAGCTTTTCTTTCATTTAAACTGATATATTTTTGTCCATGTTTTAAGGTCCTGCGAGACATTCTGAAGGAAGTTCAGGGCAACATGGTTCCTCGTAGCATGTTGAAAGAGTGGGCGCTGCACACCTTCCCCAACGCCACAGACTACTGGACCTTCCGCAAAATGTTCACCATCCAGCTTGCTCTGATCGGCCTGGCTGAGTTCATGCTGCACCTGAACCGTCTCAACCCGGAGATGCTGCAGATCGCACAGGTACCTGAATGAATTGACATCATGGAATTAATGTCATACCTGATGCTAGCCCTCTTTCATCAAATATACATGTATCCAAGTCCAAAGCAGTTTGTTGGGTTATCACACATTTCAGTGTTTGATGGCCACTTTCCAGCTGTCTTTGATTCTTTGTCCTCTAGTGCAGTACTGGGTGAGTACAGGTCCGTAGAGTCTTTTATTAGAAACGATTTTTCAAACGAGTTACTCGTCCTATTATTCTAATCAGCAGTTTTCTGACAGGCAGAGGAATGGGCAGCTAAGTGGGTATAGTAAGCCTCCTTGCTGCCGGTTCCACTCTACAGATCTCATTAGGCACTAGGAGATTACCACGGCAGTCAGAGCGGACTAGCAGATATGTGCTGTCTTTGTCTCTCTCTCTCTCTCTCTCTCTCTCTCTCTCTCTCTCTCTCAATAACGCACTCTCAAACCATCATAAACCTTCAGATTAGAGCTGCAACTAACGATTATTTTTTCTGTCGACTAATCTAACAATTATTTTCCGATTAGTCGACTACTCAAACGATTATTTTTATTACAATAAATTATTAATCTAATGTTCTTTTTTTGATTAGCTAATTAATCCTTTCGATAACTTTACAAAAAAATATAAGTACAACTTCTAATATAATATTTCAACCTTTATTCATTTTTTTCCCCAAAAATACTTCAATGTGGTTGAAGTTTTTACAGTATACAAAAATGAAGAGGCAAAGAAAATTATTTTACTATGGTAAATATGAGTTTACGATAGCACTTATAATTAAACCACAGTAGCCACAAATTTACAGTTGTCTGAGACGTCATGAAATGTTCTTTAGCATCACAAACCATAAAATGTAGTCAGGGTTCTGCTATGGTTTATTTTCATAATAGGTAAACACAGGTTACAAGTTAACACAATCACATTTCCTTGATTCAGCAGCTGCACGATGTTCCGCCGAGAGTCCTGTCTTGAATCCAGAGATCTGGAGCTAGTTCGGTGTAGATCGGTAGCTTGGTGGCTTGTGACTGTTGTCTCGTGGCGCGCCGTCTTTTAACGCATGTTCGAAACCTGCGCCAACACAGACTTACTTTATTTTTTGTTTATCCTACTTACTTCAGCCGCTATGGGTGATCATACCAATAACTTTTAATCTTTACAAGAATATCAGAATCATGCAATGAGCAAGTCTGCGTTTATCAGACACTTAATAATATCACATCAGTTTGTGCTTTTAGAATCGCCGAATCTGTTGCGGTCGTTCCATCACATCTGCAGCGGAGACATGAACCAGGAAGTTGGTCACCAGATCACACGGTAACCAGTTAAACCGTAACACCGGAGAGCGCCAGAATGTTTTCTTCTGAGGTGCTCGTGCATCGCAGATGTGCTGCCGTCAATCACCATATCGGTTTTGCAAATGGAACGAAGGACCATTTTTTTTGGCCCCTGTTTAAAGTATTCCCATACTTTTGATAACCGTGGTCTCTGTTTTTGTGATAGAATGAAACTTTCTCCATTCCCAGGAGCAGAAGCCGCCATTACGTGAAATGTAAACACTGTGATGCGTCGACGCATTTCAGATATAGAGTTTGGTCCTGTGCAGGCTCTAAATATTTAGCTTGAGTCGCGTTTTAACACTTATATTGTGCTTGGAGGAGCTTAACAATATTGGAGTGACTTTTCATCATTATTAAACTAATAAAATTCCTGTAGATAACTACAGAATCCCTGATCTCACCCAAACACTAGAAATTAGGGGTGGTACGTATGTAACAACAACAATATACAGTAGCATTGTTTCAACCGCTGTATGAGTGAAATTTCTTGGAAAATTGTTTTTCAAACAAAGGCTACATCTACACTAATCCGGATAAATTTGAAAACAGCATTTCATCTAAAAATGCTCCACGTCTACACAATCGTTTTTAAGTTTCCCAAAAGTTCCCAAAACGCTTTCATCCCTGTACTGCTTTGACCTGCATCATTTCCATCTCGTTTCCGTTTATTTACTTTCTGGCTCTTTGAAACGTCGAGGAAAAGCACCAAGTTTTTTACGAGTAACACAGGAATATAAAAGTTGCAAAAGCGAGCGAGAATATAGACTAAAAGTTCCAAAACAAAAAATATTGGACTGCTTCAAAGAACAGTAACCGAGAGCATCCAAAACAACTGCTTAACCGAGAGCTGTACAATGTCGTCCACCATTTTAGATGAATTGGTCACATGACTGCGTCACATGACTAAAAAGGCAACATTGTTTTCTAAAGCCTCCGCTTTCACAGTCCACACTGCGACGCGAAAAGGCCGTTTCCAAATTTATCCACTCTTGTTTTCAAAAAGATACGTTTTTGTTGCCTAAAAACGCCGTCTCCGTGTGGACGGAAGGCAAAAACAGAGAGGAAAAATTAGAATTTTTTAAACTAAAACATTAGGGTGGAAAGACTTCAAAACAAAATGTCATGGAGCATTTCATTTACCTCAGGCCATCAGTGTCCACAGCTCGTTACTTCGCTAGAGAAAAGAAGTCTTGAGAAGAACATTTGGTGAAATATTAGACTATATACACATATTTTACTTAACCTGTTAGTGATGTCTTAGTTATTTAATGAATGTTTAAAAAAAAAAACATTATGAAACATGACAGCCTCTTGTGTAAATGAATATATTTCAACATCAAATGTTATTATTAAGAAGTTAATTTAAAACTGCATTATGTGCAATTTACATGTTTGCATGTATTTTTTAATGTTCGGTGTTGATTTATTATGTTTAAAAATAAATAGTAATTAAATTTAAGTTCAGGCTCTGTTGTTTATTGTAACCTATAGTGATGTAAAAGGGCACCCTATAGCTTAGGTAGATTTGTTTTATTATCCCTAAGAAAATTTGATTTATAATTAAATTTATTTCAAGAAAGAGCAATTTGTAAAAAAAAAAAAAAAAAAGAATTATTATTTTTAGTTTTTTCCTCCATGCTGTACCGAAACCATACTTGAAGCGTGAAGTCAAAACCAAGGTGCATACCAAACCATCATGTTTGTACACCGTTACACCCCTACTGGAAATGGTAATCTTGAAAAAATTATTGTTATTTGAAATACTTCATAGTTAAAAAAAAAATTACACTCTACATCAAGGGCATCAGAAGGCAAATGGAAGATTATATGTGTTCAAATGCTTAAATGCTGACACAGACCACAGTGAGTGTAGGATCAATACATCCTCACATTTTTGTGGTCTGATGTCTACAATGCTATCCAGTTTTCCCAGAGTGCTATAGATTAGCTGTTGTCTGATGTTGGTCCCACTTGTGTGCCACATGAGCAAACAGGCTCCTTTCCCAAATTTGAATTTGCTTTGTTTCTCTGAATGGAAACTAACAACTTGGCGCCACATGATACTCTCAGAGTTTGATACGTCTGCTTACTGTAGTTTCTGGATGACAAGGTCAGATTTTCAAAGTTGAATTAGTTAACACCATCCTGATGTGTTGTTCTCCCAACAGGACACTGGAAAACTCAATGTGTCTTACTTCCGCTTTGATATTAATGATGCCACTGGTGATTTGGATGCCAACCGGCCCGTCCCGTTCAGGCTGACGCCCAACATCTCAGAGTTCCTGACCACAATCGGTGTATCTGGACCCCTCACGGCTTCTATGATAGCGGTAGCACGCTGCTTTGCTCAGCCTAACTTCAAGGTACGCTTTATGAGGAATGAGAATGACAAACCAGACTCTGCACTTTCAGTCTCCAGGGCTCTTGACCCACTCTCAATCTGTGTGTCCTCTCAATCAGGTCGATGGCATCTTGAAAGCTGTTCTTAGGGATGAGATCATCGCATGGCATAAGAAGACCCAGGAGGACACGTCCATGCCTCTGTCCCCAGCTGGACAACCTGAGAACATGGACAGCCAACAGCTGGTGTCTCTGGTCCAGAAAGCTGTGACCGCCATCATGACCCGCCTCCACAACTTGGCCCAGTTCGAGGGTGGTGAGAGTAAAGTAAACACACTAGTGGCAGCTGCCAACAGCTTGGACAACCTGTGCCGCATGGACCCCGCCTGGCACCCTTGGTTGTAGACAGGCATGTATAGAAACTAAATCTGGCAGATCGCTGAGAAATGCAATACTGTGAAAGTGAATGTCAGAGTTGATGAATTCGTCCCATGAGTTTAAGTAAACATAATGTGTTGAGTTAACAATTGGAGGGGGTTATTTGATAATGCACAAAATGTAATTTAAAAAAGAACAGGATAATACTTAAGCTCTTTAGTATCCACTGTTATTCATTGGTAAGAGATACATGCAGCAATTAAAAGCAGCTTTGTTTGGTTGGAAAGGGACTATTGTTAAACTGATGAGCTTAGTTAAGTGCTATTGTTGAGACTGTCGTGTTTGCTAAAGTGTGATGGTACAAGACAGAATTTAAGAAAATACTGTTTCCGGAGCCTTTTTTTGGCTCCACACTGGAAGAGGGAGCAGCAGCTATTCCAGCTGATTTTATGCAACTCCCATCAAGCTCTCCTTTTTCGCCTCCGCCATTCTCTCTGACTGACGGCAGCCTTTTAAATTTAATAATCTAATTTACATGAATCAACACTCGGCAATGTTCAGCATGTTGTTACGTGTCAGTATGTCATTATTTAAAGTTATATGTAGGCATATTTTTTTCCCTCTTGTACATCATGTAAAAATGACATTGCATCTCTTAATTGCTGTGTACTACAGGTTTGTGCAATTTAAATGTTACGGTCAACCACAGATTTGTTTTTTGTTTTTTTTTGCAAAATACTCTGGAAAGGCAAAGACATGTGAGCCTTAAGACAGGGGTAGCTCTATATTTAGCTCATTTTTAGTTAATCATAGCACATACAGTTGTTAAGGTCAGTTTTTCAAATTTGCCTTTTTAGGAGTGTCCCAAAGCATTTGTATCTCACTGATACACCTAAAAGCATTTTTGTATACATTCCCCTCTTTTGTAAAGGTACATAATATTTTGCCAACCTATGAATAGTTACCTCTGCAATGTCAATATGCATTTTGTTTTAATAAAATGCTCTTTTTCAAGAAAAAATGGGTGTTGTTTTCATTGGAATGGTAGCCCTGCATGGTTAAATGTGACGCGTCTCCTTGTGGGTGTTTGATTGGAGATCTCTTTCAGAAAGAATAACATTGTCTCTTGCTGATTGTCTGAAGTACAATAGAGGACCTAAGTGAGAGCATGTCGTGGAGCCATTTGGGCAGGTCAGATCTCAGTCTGCTTTTCCTTCTTTATTACTCCCCGTCAGTATATCTCACTGAGCGCCGTCTTCTCTGAGTTACACATGCTGTCAGCACTGGCTTCAATCCCATAAACCATCGCTTCACCCTGTATGCTTGCACAGCACAGGTGCTTAGCCTCCTTTCTCTCATCTCTCTCCAGCCCCTTTCTAACATCAGTCAGGGACCGTACGCTACCACCTTTGTCCTTTTTTTTGAGGTCCTTTGCCACCAAACAGTCCTGGGGGCTGATGTACAACTGCACTGTCTGAACATGAAAGAGCTGCGATATTTAACTCTTGAATGTGAGAGATGTGTCAGCTTCTTGCTGTGGCTCGGAAGCCCCCGCCCCCTGCCACATTGCCCGTTGATGTCTAGACTGATAGCAGGAGGATGTGGGCAAACTGATTGATGGAAAACCCTCAGGGAGAGCTGTGATTGGCAGACACATTGAGGACAAACAAACCACCGTTTCTTATGCCAGCACATTGATGGGAGTGAAGAAAAGTCTTCTTTGATGACCTCATCTATCTGCTAAAATTTTGAGTGATGTTCATCATGAGTCAAAAATGAATGAGTTATATTATTAACCTTAAAGCTACAGTATTTAGATGTTTTTTTTTTTTTTAATTTGCAGTTACTATAAGTAACTCTTTCTGAAGATGATTTTAATGTAAATGGTGGCGTTTTTAAACTTTAAGCTGTTTTAGAGGCTCGACATTGCCAGCTTTTAAAAGTTCAAAAATTTATCTTCTTGAAGATATGATAGAGCAGAATTGGCAAAAAATCTTTTCTTCTGTATTGTGACGTACATTTGAAAGAAACAGGTTATCGGAAAAAAAAATGCAGGGCAGAGACTTTCATTCCATCGGCTGCTCATTAGATTGAGACAGGATGTGGTTTAAACATACTAAGTAATTGGAGAAGTTCAGCATACATCACCAAAGAGAAGTTTGGTGAAAAAATGAAGTTGTAATTTTCATAAGAAAATAAATTGTGTAAAAAAAAAAAAAAAAAGTTTAATTCCAACTTTATAATATAATTCCAGCAAAAACCAGTTGGAGTTGATTTTACCCAAGGTTACTTGGCAAGTCCAATTATTTTTTAATTCAACCAGACAGTTACAGATCCCTTTCAGTCATTGGTGTGAAATCACGATATCCAAATAAATGAATTTTGAAGGGTCTTAGAGATTGTGACCTTGCTTCCTATTATACACTGACAGCTGCAGGCTTATGATAAAATATATGAGTACTAAACACTAAGCTGACATGAGCAAATGTGTCCGGAGGATGTGTCACCTATAAACCACAAACATTACCTCTTTTTTTTTTTTCACCCTAGACAAATTACAGCGTCCTGTGAGAGTCTTATCCTCGATCTAAACGAGTGTGCCTTGAACCGAAGAAAATGTCATTTAACGCCTCTACACGGGATTTGAATTGGGATTGTTTTTGCTGAATAGCTGAATTCTCATACAGTTGAGCAACCGCTATATTCTGCTGTTGCAAATTAATGGCACAAGTTTTCAAGGTGATGCTCTGTGGTGCATTACCAGGTAAAAGTCATTTGAAGGAGCGCCACGTGGATATACCGGGAACAGTTCAGCTTATCGAGAATGGGATACAGTCCTGTGATGCCCTTGGGCACCAACCCATTTGGAGGACCCTTCTTGAAAGAAAAATAAGAAAAGAAGTTGTAAATACACGGGGATTCGTGAGAAACTCCGCTCTGTCTGTAGTAGGGGTGTCCAATCCTGCTCCTGGAGGGCCACTATCCTGCAGAATTCAGCTTTAACGCTGTACATTTACATTTATTCATTTAGCTGATGCTTTTATCCAAAGCGACTTACAATTGCTATATATGTCAGAGGTCGCATGCCTCTGGAGCAACTAGGGGTTAAGTGTCTTGCTTAGGGACACATTGGTGTCTCACAGTGGATTCGAACCCGGGTCTCTCACACCAAACGCATGTGTCTTATCCACTGCACCAACACCACCCCACCAGGTGGCTGTAACCACGATTAGCTGGTTTAAGATGTTTAATTAGTGTTCAAACTAACCTATTCAGGAAGTCAGCCTTCCAGGAGCATGACTGGACAACCTTGATGTGCTGTGGACAAGAACTCCTCAGGTTAATTTCTTATGTATTATATATTTTACATCTCAATTAACTTGTTTCCAGATATCGGAGGACCTGGGCATTTTTCCCCATTAGTATGGTCCATAGTTTGTCCTGAGAGCTTATGTAGAGTTAAGATGTTAGTATTTGAAATTCAAATCTATAGCAGTAACATTCATTCTTTTTGAACCAAGAACCACAGTTTGGTTTCGCTGACCAGTTGCTTGGAGAGGTACATAAGCACTGCAAAGCTCTAAAATGAACCTCTGCTGAAGTATTAGCTTCATTACCTGAACTTTCCCAGCGCTCCTCCTGAGATCATTCTCTGCAGTTCCTCTGTCTTTGGGTGCTTGTCAGAAACACTTCACGTCCTAAACCAATTAACCAAGCTCTTCTCCGAGTGCCCTGATCTCCTGGCAGGCTGGGAGGAGAGACTGTTGTGCGTCTGACAAGATCTCCCCCGCTTCTCCTCCCAGTTCACTGATTTAATTTGTTTGGTAATATGATGATTGGCGTGTTCAGCCCAGATTCACTGCAAAGTGAAATTGTACGAGGGCATTGGAGCTTTAACATGTAAAACTGTCTCACCTTGACAGCTGGCTGAGTGGACTGGGGATTGCCTGCAGAGATATCTGAAAGGACCACACACCAGTCATTCTGCCTTCATTGTAAGGATTCATGAGACAACATCATGAAGTAGTAAACCTATGTAGAGAGGATATAAAGACACTTTGTAAATCTCTAGATCATTTTGGTGGTTGAGCAGTGAACTTTGTCTAAATTGTCCAATGCATACCTTCTTCTTGTCCATCTGTCCATTGGTAATCGACTACTGTGTTTTACTTATTTATCTCACTTTCTGCTCCATAAATATGTTTAGATGGAGGAATGCTGACACTACAGCTCAAGAAGATAATCAACTTATTCTGTCCAAATTTTTTGTGCACATTACTTGAGTTGATTCAAGCCTGTCTGGTCCTCTAAGGTTCATCATAGATCATGTTACTTTGACTGATGTTAATGGATTCTTGTGGGAATCTTCATAATGGTGAGTATTTATAGTTAATGTGTGTATGCTTAAAATGTAGTAATAATAATAACCATAAATGATCCATTGGAAGTTTTATTTCCCCAGAAAGTGTAAACAGTGGTGCTGATTGTTTGAGCATCCTGAATTACAAGAATGAATTTTTTTTGTGTGTTATACTATTGTCATATTTATGCCATGCAAATGAAACCGTGAAATGACTGAATAAAATGATAAAATCCAGCTGGTGGCCTAATTAGTTAAAGTACATTAAACCGCGCACTAGCATGTTTTTTGTGCAGCAGTACTGCAGACATTATTCCCAGACTCTCAGCCTAGTTGTCCTGAGAGACCGACACCAGGAGCATCTTAAGTCCGGCTCATTTCCACCTCCAGTGAAGGGAGACGGCTCCTTAAGGTGTGTGTATGAGGTGTAGCCCTCAGGGAAGATAGCTGATCTCAGCCAATCACAGCGCTCTGCAGACAGACATGATCCTTTTGGAGACTTGCTGTATTTCTGAAATGGTTTTCAGAGAATGCAGCTAATGCTTGTTCAATATCTGGCTTTCTTTATTACCTTTATTCAGTCTTTTCCATTATATTTCAAATTCTTTTATTCATAATAAAATCATAACATAGCTATTGTGTGGCCAATCTGTATTAATTTCTATAATTGGAATGCACGTTATTAAAAACCACATCCACATCCAAAAACCATGTCCACATCCCTTTATTACTGTCAATTTATATTGTAGAGTAAATTTGATTTTAGCTACTAAGTAGCGTAGTTTTCTCTAGCTATATTGGCCTGCTTTAAATTTTTGCTATATGAATTTAGTTTGATGTTCATCTTCAATTCTTCTATTGTTCAGAATGGCCGATCTTTTGTATGTTGTTTCCAAACAAGTGATTTAATTTGGTTAAGATATGATGAAATCCTGGTGTATTCTCTCTTAATGTTTTATGCTAAACACTGGAGCAGCTCTGGATGGGGCCAAATGGCTCTTTTCTGACATCCTGCTGTATCAGCAGCACAGCAGCGTGTCTTCACCCAACCGACTGACGCTTCTGTATCCTGGGATTAGTCTTAATGAAACATTCCCTGCACCATTTCTCTTTATGGCCTATAATGATTATTAAACAGGGCTGTGGCACTATCAGGAAAGCACAATAAAAGCTAATGATGTAGCCAATGCTTTAGCCAAGCTTCATCAAAATACCTGATATTTCCGCATTGGGAATCCCTGATTAAATATTTAATTACAGATTTCATACTTCAATGCACCGAGGACCATTCATCTAGATTTGTTTTTCTTTGGGTGTTTGTACAAATGCTCTGGTGAGGTTATTTATATTCCAGATATGCATTGGGTCAGTGTGGAATGAATGGTTACCTTCAGTGTTCAGATCGGGTATATATTTTTCTATGTATATAATTAAGTAAACTATTTCAAAGGCCTGCCTAGTTTTATCTGGATAAACAATTTTGTCATGCAGAGAAACGATTCAAATTATAGAACAATGCACAGCTGTATTGTGAACTCTTGAATGTTGGTGTCATGAAGACTTGGATTTATCTTACTATTTGATTTCCATAAAACAAACATCACACTACATCACAGCAGCACTTGCTGATTTCTCCATATGCATAAACCATTAGCTTCCATTACAAGCAAAGTATTCAAGCTAATGAGCAAAGCATCTCTCCCCAGAGAGAAAAACAAACAACAGGAAAATCAACTAAATCTAGTTTACAAAGCAAATCCTCCTTTTCACATAGACTGGCTGCTTTTTACAAGCTAGCAGACGCGTCTCTAGACGACCAACATTTGTATGCAATGGGATCATGCGTTCAGAAGTCTCAGATATGTTTTAGAGGCTGTTACATCTAAAAAAATAATAGTGTTATATAGTTTAACCTAAAGCTTACTGTACTATATTTGATACATGCATTTCTAAGGCCCGTATATTACCACCATGATCAAAAATCAATCATCGTTGTATTATACTGTGTATGTTTTATATTATTCTGTGCACAATAAGCATTGGGAAGTAACTGATAACATGTAATTAGATAATCAGATTCCTTAAATTACATAGTTGTAATTAGATTATATTACATTTAAAAATACATTTCAGAATACAGTTTCTTTTTTTCATAATTTATTCATTCTCCCTAATTCTTCTTTTTCATGTTTTAAGTTTTCCTTTTTCATCTAGTATTTTTACTTGAAGTCTCCCTGTGACTTTGAGGTAATAAATTAATATTTAGTAATACATTTGCATATTCATATTTCTCTGACGTTAATTAAGGACCACGTGATATGCAGGTAAACAAAGTATTTAATCTTTTTTTAGAAAGTTCTTTAATTTGATTGTTGTTATTTTAAAATGATTGATTTTAGTTGTATATTTTAATTTCAATTTCTTTATTGGTTTTCCTGCTGGGAACATCAAGTCAACGTATAATAACAATGATTTTACAAAATAATCGTTCCACACAGTAATACCCCAATAAAACCCTCCCTCAAGTAAACAACCCACAGCCTCCAAAAAAAAAACAACAACAGCAAATTACATAAATAATAATAATTAAAAAATAATAATAATAACCAAAAAAAAAGAAAAAAAATAATATTGATATCTTAAAGCATTTAAAAAAATAAAATAAATTATCAGGAGATGCTCAGCTTAAGTGTCTTGAGAATTAGC